>NC_052167.1:12267982-12595482 GCF_902713615.1 Scyliorhinus canicula
CAGACAGATGCAATGAGCTGAAGACCACTTTTCCAAGTGCAGGAACAGGGATTCTTGTTCAGGTGCAATTTAGTCTGCTGTTTGGGTTAAATCGATGTGATTTCAGTATGTTTTTGATTCTCTGACTAACTCAATCATTAACGACAGTCTCTGAGTTGCCAATCAATTTTAATCAACTATGATGGCAAATTTAATTCCCCAAAGTGGACTTTACTGGCACCGCAGCTTGCCAGGAGTACAGTGGCTTCAAGATTTTGCAATTGCCTGGGACCCAGCACATTACTTCTGGCGTGAGATTCAGATAGGTTCAGATAGGTTAAATGTATGTGCAGGAGTAGAAATGTTTCTGGCGATCATTAGAGTCAGACCTTTTCATTTTCAAAATCGAACGTTTCAAGGGCTTGGCATGGTGTAAAGGCAGGACATGACTCATAATACATTCATTTCCCTCTTGTTTTCCAGACCTTGATAACCGGCGGTTAAATGATGATATTCGCAATTGTGTTTTAAACATCGTTTCCTTTCTCTGGTAGGGATGGACTGAAGTCTGAGGCAAGCAGTTGGCGGAAGATCTCATTCTGTGACAAATGTTAACGTTTCACCTTGAATGTGCCACTGACCGGCTTTGCTCCCCCCTGGGTCCCAACAAGTTGGCATTTCTGACACCAGTAACTGAAATAACACAAAAAGTTTTGTTATCACTTTTAAATGGAATTTCAAATATACCTTTGTCAAATGAGTTCAGAGTTTTCCTTTGCATTTTTCCACCCGATCACTGTCACTGGATAAACATTTCTGTAATTATTACACTTTCTTTTTAATAAAGACTGCCATCAAGCAACAGAAATTGCCTAATTTCCCCCAATAATTAACATATATCGTCTCTTTCTCGCTGGGGATGCTCATTGTCTTTCATGAGCTGGAATATTACTGATGAGGCCCATTCAGACTTTATAGCCATAAGGTACTTATTGGCTGGGAATGTCTGGCCGTGTGGTTTCATAGACTCCCTACAGTGCAGGAGGAGGCCATTCAGCCCATTGAGTCTACATCGACCCTCTGGAAGCGTACCCTAGCTAGGGTGACTCCCCTGCAATAATTTCTGTAATTATTACACTTTCTTTTTAATAAAGACTGCCATCAAGCAACAGAAATTGCCTAATTTCCCCCAATAATTAACATATATCGTCTCTTTCTCGCTGGGGATGCTCATTGTCTTTCATGAGCTGGAATATTACTGATGAGGCCCATTCAGACTTTATAGCCATAAGGTACTTATTGGCTGGGAATGTCTGGCCGTGTGGTTTCATAGACTCCCTACAGTGCAGGAGGAGGCCATTCAGCCCATTGAGTCTACATCGACCCTCTGGAAGCGTACCCTAGCTAGGGTGACTCCCCTGCAATATCCCCGTAACCCCACCTAACCTTTGGACATGAGGGACATTTTGAATGGCTAATCCATCTAACCTGCACATCTTTGGACTGTGGGAGGAAACCAGAGCACCCGGAGGAAACCCACGCATACAAGGGGGGAATGTGCAAACTCCACACAGTCACCCAAGGCGGGAATCGACCCTGGGTCCCTGGCGCTGTGAGGCAGCAGTGCTAACCACGGTGCCATCGTGCTACCCAAGTGCAGTTTAGGACATGGCCTGTTCTTTTCACTGCTCACATTTTCTCTTCATTTTGTTGTCACTGCATCTCAGAATGCTGGGAGTTTCCCCACAGACTCTGCTGCCATCTGGTTCAATCCAAGGCTATGGTCTCCCAGTTGATGTGGATGTTACATTTCTTCATGTTAGCTTTGCAAGGAACTGGCTAAATCCTTGTCTGTTTCATGTTTCTCTTTAATTCTTTTAAACAGCAGACCTTGGACAAAATGAAAACACCGCTGGTCTAATGTACTGGCCCAGGTCTCCCCTTGATGCTTTGTGGCATAGCCTCTAATGTCATTTTTATGTACTTGGCAAGCAACTAATTGGCACATTTGAGATTCTCTGACTTTTCTGTTATCGTAAGAGATTGGTGGAGCTTGTTAGAGAGTTGCTGTAAGATTCTGAAACCTCAAGCCAGCTCCATTTTGTCTCGCACTTCTGTGCAGACTTGCAAAGCAGTACACAGCAAGGCACTCTCTATCAGTTTTCAGCCTGGTGATTTGAATGCTTCCAGCCAGCATGGGGAAGTAACTTCTTCCTTAAGTGTCTCCAGCCAGGTAGGTGAAAGTGTAAAACTTTGTTTGAAAGGCCTGGCAATTTAAATGCTTCCAGCTAGCCTGTGAAAGTGACCTATGAGAGGAGCTGTGGGCGAGTAGACATTTATATCCTGATTACGAACTGTGAAGCCAATGCTCCCCTGTTGGATTCTTCCTGAGGGTTCAGAACAGGGAGAGGGGCTGTTTAAAAGCCCACCTAAAACCCTCATATAGTTTCAACTCAGTGAGGCTGATAGTCAACCTGGGGGACGCAAATTAAAATTGCACAGACCTGAGGGGGACTGTCAGTGTGAGACTGAGGCCAGTCAAGTGAAAGTGACTCATCAGAGAGAATTCTACAACCTGCCAGTTCTAGTTGAAGCCAGACATTACCAGATCCTAACCAACCGATGATTGCATCACTTCCCTTCCGAGGCAGATTGTCAGCTACAAAGGCCTCTACCTCAGCTGCAAAGAACCATGCAGGCCCTTTTAATCCCTGTTATTTTCAATTATTTCCCTCCCCTGACCATATGTTTATCTTGTGTGTGTCTGGGTGGAGCTTGGGGTGGGGTTTAGGGAATAGTTAGATTTGCAGACATTGTTCCATTCTGACCATGATATATTCATCTTTTTCTTGTTGTAAATAAACAATTTTTTAATGTTTGGCTTGCAACTCTGGTGCCTGTAACTCATTGGGGCAGTCAAAGGTCCCAGGAAAATACACAAATTATTGGTTAATTCACTCATGTTGGGACCTTGGGGTCTGTGGGGCTGGACTTGACCGTACACACGCCCAGGGTGTCATAACAGCATTCAGCACATCCTTGAAATATTCCTTCTGACCTCCTCTGGTGACTCTGCCTTGACTGAGCTGTGAGAAGAAGACCTGCTTTGGGAATCTGGTATATGACATCTAGACTATATGACCAACCCAATAACGCTGATGGAAGAATGAGTGAAGCCTTGATGTTGGTGGTGCCTGAGTATGAGAATGCAGGGATGGTACTGCATCTATCCTGCAAGATCTTCAACAGGCAACATTGACTATATGACTCTAGTGGATTGATGTCCCTCCTGTACGTTGTACATGCTTCAGCCCCACACAGGAAGGGATCATGTCATGAGCTTGGTTTCAGTTTTGATGTCATGACCTTCAAACACCCCTCCTTGGGTGACCAGAGGCTGCACCAGAAGATGTCAGAAAGCAGTACGTATGTTCCCCAACTGGAAACCATGGCTCAATCACGGGATTGACTCCCTATTGAAGGACAGGTCTGAGGCGTTCAAGTCAGACGACCTTGACCTATACAAGAAATCCAGGTATGACCTCCGCAAGCCCTCCGAGATGCCAGGAGAGAATATCACACTAAGACTCTCGGTGGTTAACGGGCTACAAAGCAAAGCCGAGCAGTATCTCCGGCAGCAGCGCACCCCTCCCCGATGAACTCAATGCATTCGATGCTCGGTTCGAGCAGGTAACCAACAATCCGCTGTCAAGTGCCGCAGCAGCCCATAACTCACCCATACCCACCATCACAGCTTGCAAAGTCAGATCGGCCTTCCTGAAAGTGAACCCTCGGAAGGCGACGGGCACGGACGGGATCCCTGGTCGTGCACTCAGAGCCTGCGCGGACCAGCTGGCAGAGGTCTTCGCAGGCATCTTTAACTAGTCCCTATTCCACTCCGAGGTCCCACCTGCTTCAAGAAGCCTACCATCATACTGGTGCCAAAGAAGAACCAGGCAACGTGCCTCAATGACTAACATCCGGTAGCCCTGGCTTCAGTCGTAATGAAGTGCTTCGAGAGGTTGATCATGAAGTGCGTCACCTCCATACTCCCAGAACGCCTTGATCCACTGCATTTCGCATACCGTCGCAACCGGTCCACAGCAGGTGCCATTTCCCTGGCCCTACACTCATTCCTAGAGCACCTCGACAACAAGGACTCCTACATCAGACTCCTATTTATTGACTACAGCTCCTCCTTCAACACCATAATCCCAGCCAAGGTCATATCAAAGCTCCAAAACCTAGGTCTTGGCTCCCCACTCTGCAACTGGATCCTTGACTTTCTGACCCACAGACCACAATCAGTAAGAATGAACAACAACACCTCCTCCACAATAGTCCTCAATACTGGGGCCCCGCAAGGCTGCGCACTTAGCACCCTACTCTACTCCCTGTACACACACGACTGCGTGGCAAAATTTGGTTCCAACTCCATCTACAAGTTTGCTGACAATATGACCATAGTTGGTTGGATTTCGAATAACGATGAGTCAGAATATAGGAGAGAGATAGAAAACCTAGTGGAGTGGTGCAGCGACAACAATCTCTCCCTCAATGCTAGCAAAACTAAAAAGCTGGTCATTGACTTCAGGAAGCAAAGTACTGTACACACCCCTGTCAGCATCAACGGGGCCGAGGTGGAGATGGTTAGCAGTTTCAAATTCCTAGGGGTGCATATCTCCAAAATCTGTCCTGGTCCACCCACATCGACGCTACTATCAAGAAAGCACAACAGCGCCTATACTTCCTCAGGAAATTAAGGAAATTCAGCATGTCCACATTAACTCTTACCAACTTTTACAGATGCACCATAGAAAGCATCCTATCTGGCTGCATCACAGCCTGGTATGGCAACTGCTCGGCCCAGGACCGCAAGAAACTTCAGAGGGTCGTGAACACAGCTCAGTCCATCACACGAACCTGCCTCCTGTCCATTGGCTCCATCTATACCTCCCGCTGCCTGGGGAAAGCGGGCAGCATAATCAAAGACCCCTCCCACCCGGCTTACTCACTCTTCCAACTTCTTCCATTGGGCAGGAGATACAGAAGTCTGCGAATACGCACAAAGAGACTCAAAAACAGATTCTTCCCCGCTGTTACCAGACTCCTAAATGACCCTCTTATGGACTGACCTCATTAACACTACACCCCTGCATGCTCCATCCGATGCCGGTGCTTGTGTAGTTACATTGTATACCTTGTGTTGCCCTATGATGTATTTTCTTTTCTTCCCTTTTCTTTCATGTACTTCATGATCTGTTGAGCTGCTCGCAGAAAAATACATTACACTGTAATTCGGTACACGTGACAGTAAACAAATTCAATCCAATCCAATTTCAGACGGTGCTGAATATCGTTGTCAATTTCACAGTGGCAAATCTCTTTCTATAAAAACCTAAGTTTAAATTGATTGTTTGATAAGCCAATTCGTCCTCATAGCTGCCTGCATTTTCTACAGTAGCATATACTTACCCTATTTTCTGAAATATTACTATTCCCCGTGTTTATATGACTTTTCCTCTTTTGTTCCATCCAAGATGTAAACAGGGAGGCTAATATAGGCTCCCCCTCCTTAATTCATTTCCCTTCATGTTGAAATCCCATGGTACAGTCTTCAACAGTTTATTTTTCCCAAAATTTATTTCAAGACTCTGTAACTCTTCTTCATCTTCAATCACCCCTTCCTCTTAAACTCTTCAGAGGTTTATGATGAATTCCTCTCTCCCTTACTTCCTGATTGGACCCCAGTTGTGTCCTGTGGTTTCTCAATTTGAAGAAGTGCTATCAGCTCAGGTTCTGAGGGGATAGTTTCCTGCTTCAGATAAAACAGACAAAATGCCCTTGTCAATCAACATTGCTAACCTGCTAGTGGAGTTATGGGACTACATGATTTAGTGATGTGCCACGCCTGCAAATGCAATTTTGTTAGTAGGAATTAAGAGAGGTAGCCAACTGCAATCAACCTCTAATAATCATTTATATGAGCCATTCAGCTGTAATCAATGCCAAAAGGTTAATTAATGCAACCACTAGAAGTGCATTTCTTGCGAGCATTGGATCAGTGTTTGATTTTAAAAGCCTGTATCTAGCAGTGACTGTTACATAGGACAGTACAGCACAGAACAGGCCCTTCGGCCCTCGATGTTCTGAGGGCCAGAACAGGCGCCGGAATGTGGCGACTAGGGGCTTTTCACAGTAACTTCATTGAAGCCTACTCGTGACAATAAGCGATTTTCATTTCATTTATTCCAGGTGCCCCCCGCCCCCGTATAGTGCGTTTGGGCCTGCAATAGCGCCCCGATCTCTCGCTACACTGGGATGCTCCGGCCAGCGGCTATGTGCAGTCTTGTTCGCGCATTCCCTCTTCAGGCCCCTTATACAAAACGTGTCGTATTGAACAGTCATGTGTTTCTGGCCACTGTGAGCACCTGGAAACACACGGCTAAACACGCTCGCTCTGGGGCTGTGTTACCTTTTGGGAGACTCGTACCCAACACGTTCCTTTCTACTCTGGATTGAGCACGGAGTTTAAAAAGTCAACGCGTTTTCCCACATGTACCGATTAAATCTCATACGGAGTTCATTAATTGGCCAGCAGCATGCTGGCAAACGTCATGGATCAATCGGTGTTAAAAAAAAAGGGCTGCCTCAGCCAAATGGAAATAAGGCAGCACAATTAAAGGGATTAACCCAGGTCGAGGAGAATGATGCAATGTTATTTAGCCGGTCGTTTGTGATTATGTTACACAATCAATCTTCTCAATGGAGATTTCTGGAAAACAGAACTGGTCGAGAACCTCTGCACAGGGAGCTGAGTTTATTCATTGCAATGCTGCAACCTCACTCATGCACCCAACCCCCTCAATTCTCTCAGAGTAAACATTGTTTGCAAGACACCCGGGGAGTCGTGACCCTCCCTTACATCAATGAAAACTAACGAGATCTTAAAACAAAGCAACATTGAGAGTCTTGGGCAGATCCAATTAAAACCCCTCTGTGCATGATGATTAAAGAACGCACTTGGACCAGATATTCCAGCCTGTCTTTGGCTTTATTCACTGCAATCAGACACAGGTTTCGGTGAAAAGAAGATGTCAGCCACTTGTTGATGGATTAGAAACATCTGTTTTGTTCCCCGCTCACCGGGGATTCACCAGAAACTGAGACTGTGTTTAGAGAGAGGGCGACATTTTAGTGGGGCGGGGGGAGTCATTTGAATTAAAGTCGGCAATAGATTTTAGAATGTATCCAAATCTGCCACTTGTTAGTTCAGTTAAGTCACTGGACTGTTAAAAAGTAAGTTTAAAACTTTATATTTTCAGATTAGATCAGTTACATTACAGACCATTCTGCCCGACTAGTTGATGCTAGTATTCACGCTCCATCCAAGCCACATCCCTTCCTATTCCATGGCAGCCTATCAGCATAGCCATCTATTCCACTCCTACTCATGTACTTGTCCAGAATTTCCTGAGTGTCCAATGTGTTTTGAATAAAATTAAACAGTGGGTATATATACATTATTCTCCCAAAAGCCCCGCAGCCAGCGTGTTCAGCTGTGTGTTTCCCGGCGCTCGCGGTGTCGAGAACCACATGACTATTCAACGCTTTATATAAGGGGCCTGA
Source organism: Scyliorhinus canicula (assembly GCF_902713615.1). Classification (NCBI taxonomy): domain Eukaryota; kingdom Metazoa; phylum Chordata; class Chondrichthyes; order Carcharhiniformes; family Scyliorhinidae; genus Scyliorhinus; species Scyliorhinus canicula. The sequence goes on from NC_052167.1 coordinate 12,275,591, forward strand.
ACGGGTAATGCATGGTCAAGGCTGCACTAGCCCCGTTTTATACAGTGGGGAGCTCCATTCGCCAGAACTCCCCATTGTAGCGAGAGATCGGGACACCATTTTTAAATGGCCCCCAAAGTGATCCCAGATCTTCCCCACAGCCCAAACTCACTATGGGGGGGACCCCAACCCCCCTCCCCACACCTCCCCAACATCCACGCAAGGCACTCTCGGCCCGATCGCACGCATGCAAAATAATGCCAGCTTGGCATCTTGGCAGCACCACGTTTCATAGAGGGAGCCCTCACCAAGTCTCTGGATGGTGTTGAGCAGGGGCGTTCCCGCGATTGGGCAGACATCCAGCAGGCAAGGTCACCAAGTCCGACTGGGAGACTGTGACCACTGATAGCGAGTGCTAGCTCGCTCAGCAAGAGGGCGGGGCGGCAGTGCTGAAAGAAGATGAAGGACCTTCGTGGCATAGCCATGGTAAGTCTGTCTCCTCATGTCTCCTGCTGCAGCCCTTCACACACCCACCATGCCTCCATGGTAATCTCTCTCACAGCCACCTCACGGGTTCCCAACACTTGCGATAGCGTCCTCCCCCACCCCCTCACTCCCCGCCCCCACCCCCTTGGAAAATGTGCTCCTCACATCCCCGCCCCCACTCATCCCATGCATGCCTGACTTCATCATCATCTGACCCAGCAAGACTCCTCCAGACACTCTCCACATTTGTCTCATTGCAGGATCAACTCGAGCACAACTGGCGTGAGCGGGCACAGCCTGCCGGAGTCATGCCAGAGCTGAGAACCCTAACCTATGAGGAGAGAGCCCTTGAGTTGACTGTTGAGGTGCAGGACTGCACCTGTGCAGAGGGTGAGGTGGGGGCAGCAGACTGAAGTGAGAACCCTCAAGACACGCAGCCGCAGTGCAAGCCTCCCTAGGGTTAACTTTCTCCCATCATTCCACCCCTGTGATGCACTGATGCCATCTCATTTCCTTTGCAGGCCAATCAGTCGAACAGCCTGGACCACCCTCCCATCCTCTCTAGACCACAGACCAGAGCAGCTCTGAGGGAGACATCTTGGAGACGGACATCGAGGAGGCGTCATAGCTGTCACCCTCCACCAGCTCACAAGCGCACACCTCAGTGGGATGAACTAGTCGGCAGACCTCTGGGTCACTCACTGGTCAGCATCTCAAAGCTGAAGATCCACAGCCGGTGGAGGAAGGAATTTCCCAGGGATCCCGCACTCAGAGGGATGCCGGAGCCCAGGACTCTGCTAAGCCCCAGATCGATGACATTCCCCTAGGTCCGGTCATCTCAGAGCTGCTGGACCTGCCAAGGGAGAGTCGTTGGAATCAGGAAGGGATGGCAGAACCTATCCCGAGTCTGCAAGGCCGACTGGAGGAATCCCGTCACCTTCCGAATGAGGAGATGGTGCCATTACTATGAAACTAGGTCTACACAGCAAGAGTGGTGTCCGCAGTGGCGACCACGGTGCATGATGTGCACTCCATGGCTGAGGGCCTGAGCTACATGGGTGCAAGGATTCAACTGCATGGTGCAGGCGCTGGTGGGAATCCATGAGTGTCAGTGCCAGAGGATGGCAGATTTCTGGATCTCACTCCAGCTGCCCCTCTATCTAATGGAGAAGCACAGAGGTCCGGGCACTCGAAGGGAAGAGTATGGACAGAAGCATAGCCTAGGACCCTCCATCAGGAGACCCTGGGGTGTCCAGCGCATGTATTGCCAGCTCTTGCATCACTTGACATAGGTGATCCACCATCCCCCTGGACAGACGCAATCTTTTCCGGCACTGGATCTCTGACATCTGGAGGTAGGAGGTTCAGTGGCTTGAAACCCCTGATCGATGGTGTCTCCTCCATGGTTCTGCTATCTCTGGTCCTGCTCCCAGAGGTTCAGCGGGACCCTGCCTCCCCATCCTCTGCAGGGCACTGGTCCTGGCCGGGTGCAGGAACACGTCGATGTCGCTGCTGCTGAACGATCGCAATCTAAAGAATTGGCAGCTCGACTAGCTCCACGCTTCCCCAGAATCAAAAACTGAAAGGAAGAGAAAATCAAAGTGAGCAATGAGGAGTCTTGACAATTCCATGTGCCTCCCCCTATGTCAGCACCTTTCCAATGAGCCTCACCCCTTCCCCGTCACACAATAGCCTCTTCCCCAGTGTTGCCCCTCTCAACTCCACCCAAATGAAGCAAGTTGACCCTTGAGAGCCTCAGCAGTCTGTGTGCCCCCCACCAAGGGTGAAGAATGAGGGCAGTTAACTGCATTCGGCGGACCTGTGTCCTAACCTGATAGGGGAACAAGACACTGCCACCCATCAGCTCCTGAACGGCGCTCACGTTCACTATAATGCCTTGAAATGGGGGCCACATCTGTGTTATCTCTCTGTCTTGGAGACGTGAGCTTTAGCTTTGGGGTTCAAGGCTTTGGGGGATCAGCTTCCAACTATTTTAACCCAACACAAATAACGAAGGAAACTAAATCAAATAAACTGAGGGGCAAATTAAAGGGATAGTCCCTTAAAGGGATAGTCCCTTAAAGGGAAACTGCCTGAAACAAAAAGCAAATCACAGTTGAAACTTAAAATATTAAACCAAAATATGATTAAAGTGGTCAATAAGGCACCCTAGCCCCTGGGGTGCCCAATGGGCACGGGATGTCTTGAGGGTGCAGTGGGCGCCACATACCCCTCTTCAGAGGTTCCTGTCCCCTTCGGAGGTCAGGCCTTTGGAGTCTCATTTTTATGTAGCTGTTGTAAATGGCGCTGACATGACGTCACGCCAGCGTCCGGTGAAGAGTCAGTGGGGGGTGGTGGGAGGGGGTGGGGTGGGGAGTCCCGGCGGGAGAGTTCACTACTGATACATTGATCCAGTTAAATGAGGATCCCGAATTTCCCGGCGGATTTCTCACTCCGCCATCAGCGAGCGGCCTGGAAAATCAGGAAATGCCATCCCGTCAGCAGAGAATCGAGAGTCGTGCCGTAATCTTCGCCAGTGTCGCCGTTCTCACTGACGGCTTAAGTCGTCTGTAAAAATCGCCCCCGAAATTTTAACAATCTGCCAAGTTAGTGCAGATAAAGTGAATCCTGTTGGCGGAGTTCTGTGTAGGCAAATTGGGTTCAGTTAAAAATAAAGTTTTAAACTGTACAATTCGCTTGACACTCGCTTGACGAGGTGAAAGACATTTATTTGCTGAAGACGGTTTAAATAGCAATGCATCAAAACTATATTATCAGCTTCTGATACAGACGGGCGGCACTGTAGACAGTGGGTAGCACTGTTGCTTCTCAGCGGCAGGGTCCCAGGTTTGATTCCCGGCTGAGATCACTGCCTGTGTGGAGTCTGCACGTTCTCCCCGTTTCTGCGTGGCTTTCCTCCGGATGCTCCGGTTTCCTCCCACATGCCCCAGAAGACATGCTGTTAGATGAATTGGAGATTCTGAATTCTCCCTCTGTGTACCCGAATGTGACGACTCGGGGCTTTTCACAGTAACTTCATTGCAGTGTTAATGGAAGCCTACCTGTGACAATAAAGATTATTATTATTAGATTATCCTTCGGTGAACTGTGGAAAGAGAGGATTGCAGCTGCATTGACAATGTTGCAGATACGTTTGGTAAAAGGGGTGGGTTCAGAACCGTGGACAGCAGCAGCCACTTGCTCTGGCCCAGGCTGGACGGCTCTATGAGGTTTGAGCTCCACCAAGTGGTGAATGGAGGTAACTGAAATCTTATTCAGAACACCAAGGAATATTTCCCCATTTCAGTTTGTCATTCTTTGAAACAGTGGTTGGTGATTTAAGTGGAAAGAATTCTTTGTTTTCTCAGAGCTTTATTTTCAATTTCGGACAATAATAAAATGTAAGCAACTCTAATTGTCTCGCTCCAGTGGAGAATTTGACCACATACGATGTCAAACCTGCTCAGCTTTTCTAGCACTTTCTGTTTTAAGTTTAAAAATACCAATTTGTGTCTGGATGGTCAGGACATACGGTGTGGACACTGTACGGTGTCAATTTTTAACTTTCAAAATCAAAAAACGTTTTCCTTTATTCTTTCATGGGATATGGCCTTCGCTGGCAAGGCCAGAATATGTTGCCCATTGCTAATTATCCTGAGAAGGTGATGATGAACCGTCTTCTTGATAGTCCCTGTGGGGTAGGTGCACCCACGGTGCTGTTAGGCAGGGAGATCTACGATTTTGACCCAGCGACAGTGAAGGAAAGGTGATGATATAGGTGAAGATGGTGTGTAGTTTGGAGGAGAACGTACCAGTGGTGATGTTCCCGTGCCCTGCTGCCCTTGTCCTTCTAGCTGGTAGAGGCCGCAGTTTGGAAGGTGCTGTCGAAGAAGCCTTGGTGAACCGCTGCAGTGAATCTCGTGGATGGTCTACACGGCTGCCACTGTGTGTGGTTGTGGAGGGAGTAAATGCTGAAGATGGTGGATGGGCTGCCATTCAAGGGGGGAACTTGCCCTTGTAGCTGGTGGACCCAGCCTCTGACCTGCTCATGTAGCCATGATTTTTATACAGTTCAGTTTCTGGTCTGTAGCAACCACTAGGATATTGATAGCGGGCGGGGAGTGGGCAAGGGGGGGGGGGGGGGGGGGGGACCAGCGATGGGAATGCCATTGAACGTAAAGAGGCGATTGCTAAATCCTCTCATTATTGCAGATGCTCATTGCCTGACACTTGTGTGGCACAAATGTTACTTACAATCTATCAACCCAAACTTGAATATTGCCCAGGTCTTGCTGCATTTAGACATGCATTATTTCAATATCTGAGGAGCTGTGGAGCCATCGGAGAACATCCGCACTTCTGACCTTATGGTGGAGGGAATGTCATTGATGAAGCAGCGAAAATGTTTGAGCCTAAGGACACTGCCCTTTTAATCAAAATTGCGTACACTGTGAATATAATTTCTGTGATGCACTGCGAATATTTCCCCAGAAATACAGCCATAAAGATGGCACCTCGGAGATGGATTGTCTCATTAGTGTCACCACAGTAACGATGTTGGGAACCTTGTCATATCAAATATTCCCCTTTGCAATTTCTAACCTTTAGAAATGACGACCCCAATACTTAGTATAAAATAATATCAAGAGAGCTGATCTGAGATTCTCGCCTCGTCGAGTGAGCTAATAGTCAAGTCTAGCCTGTAAAATAATTCCTGATTGATTCTAATTCCCTTGTTGGTTGGTTAGTTTGCTACTCACTCACATGGAACATAGAGCACAGAAAAAGGCCGTTCGGCCCAACTAGTCCATGATATTTTTTACACCACTCAAGCTTCTTCCCATTATTCTCTGTCCATTCCCATCAGCATATCCGTTCATTCCTTTCACTCCCATGCCCTCATCTGGCTTCTAAACTATCCCCTGCGGTAGCAAGTTTCTACTTTTATATATAACTTATTACGAAACACCATCTTCTGTGTTAAAATGCACAGTGATAGAGGGAAGATGGAGGTCAATGATTCATTGCAATCAATAACACATTTGTTGGGAATATGACTTACATTTTCACTTGGCACTAAGACAACATGGGGGGAATCCTTTTTTTGAACACTGTGGGCTGTTGTGGTTTGGAATGCACTGCCTGGAAACAGATTAATTAGTAACACTCAAAAGGGAATGGGATAAATCCTTGAAGGGACTGCATACACAGGGCGATGCGGCAGGAGCAGGGGACTGGGATTTATTGAATAGATCTATCAAAGAGTCAGTAAAAGTACAGTGGGTGTGTGTCAGTAGTGGGAATGTCAGGTTGAAGTCTCGGTGCGGGTGAGGTTGTGTTTGGTGGAACCAGAAAAGCATGGGGGGGGTCACATTGACCCTTCATGGTAGAATGGTGAGAGAAAAACAGTGACAAAATAATATCAATTGATGGTCATTGAGGAAAAGCAGCCCCGTCTGTCTTAATACTGGAGTGATTCCCAACAAAAAAGAAATAGACTTTCACACATCTTGTTGTGACTGATTATATCTGCTAAATTGTCTGTTACAAAGTTCCATAGTTCCAATATCCTGCAAGTGTTAGTGTAACACATCTGATAATAATATACTACAAGTCGTGCGTGTAGTGGCTACTTCTTTTAATCATTACACATGGACCCTGTACTTCAAATGTCACAATTTAGTACATTTGTGAGCGATTGTGACCTACTAGTCTGTATGAAAAAAAATACAAACTGAAGTTAAAAAGGAAGGGAAGGTCTGTAAATATAATTAAACCTTGCTATTATAGACTAGCAGACATGACAAGTAACTCACGCAATTTGAATTGCAGTTTATAAAACAGGAGAAGGTCGAAACGAAACAAGGCATTTATGCGTTTCACACAGGAGAGGGCAGGGCTGGTCATTTTTGAAGGACAAGAGCAGCAGATACCTGGGAACCCCATCACCTGGAGGTGCCCCTCCAAATCACCCACTACCCTGACTTGGAAATTATCACCATTTCTTCACTGTCGCTGGGGCAAAATCCTGGAACTCCCTCCCTAACAGCACTGTGGGTGTACCTACACCACAGGGACTGCAGCGGTTCAAGAAGGCAACTCACCACCACCTTCTCAAGGAAAACTAGGGATGGGCAATAAATATTTGCATAACCAGCGACGCCCACATCCCGTAAATTAATTTTTAAAAAGTTATCTGAGCTTATGTAATGAGACTGAAAACTAGTAACTGAATGATTGATTCTGCTCAGGATAACCTCGTACCAGAACTGCACACAACCTACATCCACGAGCTTTTGATTAGGTTCTCGAAACCAGTCAATTCGTAATTTCACAGATCTATTGTTATGTTTTAGGTTTAACACTGAGGTATGCAGTTTTCATGGTCACATGCAAAGGGTGGCACGTGGCACAGTGGTTAGCACTGTTGCCTCACAGCATCAGGAACCCAGGATTGATTCCAGCCTCAGGCGACTGTCTGTCTGGAGTTTGCACGTTCTCCCTGTATCTCCATGGGTTTCATCCCACTGTCCAAAGGTGTGCAGGTTAGGTGGGATTACAATATTACGGGGATAGGACAGGTGGGATTAGGCAGAGGTAGGGTGCTCTTTCAGAGGATGGCCTCTTTCTGCGCTGTAGGGATTCTGTGGATTGGAATGGCGCTAATCTTATTCATACTCCACTGATCTCTTAGAACTACTGAATACCAACAGAGCAGAAGGAAACCATTCAGCCCATCAAGTCTGCGCCAACCTTCTGAAAGAACACTCCATCCAGGGTCCACACGCTGCCCTATCCACGTAGCCCTATAACCTAACCTGTACATCGAGGGGCACCTAAGCATGGCCGATCCACCTATCCTGCACATCTTTGGACTGTGGGAGGAAACCGGAGCATCTGGAGGAAACCCACACAGGCACGGGGAGAATGCGCAGACTCCACACAGAGAAGGCCGGAATTGAACCTGGGTCCTTGGTGGCGTGAGGCAGCAGTGCAAACCTCTGTGCCACCCTTAGAACATAGAACATAGAACAGTACAGCACAGTCCAGGCCCTTCAGCCCACAATGTTGTGCCGACTATTTATTCTAATCTAAGATCAACCTAACCTACACCCCTTCAATTTACTGCTGTCCATGTGCCTGTCTAAGAGTCTCTTCAATGTCACTAATGACTCTGACTCCACCACCTGGCAGTGCATTCCACACACCCACCACTCTCTGTGTAAAGAACTTGCCTCTGACATCTCCTCTGTACCTTCCTCCAATCACCTTAAAATTATGTCCCCTCATGACAGCCATTTCCACCCTGGGGAAAAGTCTCTGGCTATACACTGTATCCATGCCTCTCATCACCTTGTACACCTCTATCAAGTCACCTCTCTGCCTTCTTCACTCCAGTGAGAAAAGCCCTAGCTCCCTCAATCTTTCTTCATGAGACATGCCCTCCAGTCCAGGCAGCATCCTGGTAAATCTCCTCTGTACCCTCTCTGAAGCATCCACATTCTTCTCATAATGAGGCGACCAGAACTGGACACAATAGAACATAGAACAGTACAGCACAGAACAGGCCCTTCGGCCCTCGATGTTGTGCCGAACAATGATCACCCCACTTAAACCCACTTAACCCAACAATCCCCCCATTAACCTTACACTACGGGCAATTTAGCATGGCCAATCCACCTAACCCGCACATCTTTGCACATATTCCAAGTGTGGTCTAACTAGAGTTTTATAAAGCTGCAGCAAAACCTTGCGGCTCTTAAACTCAATCCCCCTGTTAATGAAAGCCAACACACCATATGCCTTTTTAACAACCCTATCAACCTGGATGGCAACTTTGAGGGATCTATGTACGTGGACCCCAAGATCCCCCTGTTCCTCCACACTTCCAAGAATCCTGCCTTTAACCCTGTTATCAGCATTCAAATTCGACCTTCCAAAATGAATCACTTCACATTAATAAATGTGAAACAGGCTGTTTAATGACAGGATCTCTCTCTCTCTCTCTCTTCAAACAAAATTTCCAAGAAATCTCTATTGAAGTGTACAGAAAGTATCCCTGTGTTTTCTAACTGTATTGACAAGTGTTGGTCTTCGTATGATGTCTGCAGTGAGCTGCAGTGGTAGATTTATGGTGAATGATGTTGATGGAATTTTACAGCGCACCACTGACCTCCCAATATATTAGTGTATCTAAGTGCTGAAACATTGATCCAATAACCATGCAGCAATATCAATGTGCCATCTGTGATGAATGTAAGAAATTGGCATATATATTGTATTTTATATCTGTTGCAGTAATGTTTTTTAATGCCTAAGTTCAGGCATATATATCTGTTGCAGTAATATTATGAAATAATCTAGGTTAAGGTTTCCAGATTCTGTGGCTGCATAAGGTGCAATTAAGATGTTGTAAAAGTGAGATCATCATTCATTTCAACCATATATGTGTTTACAAAGGAAGGCTTAATGGAATTCTATTATGTTCTCAAGAGATTCCCTGGGGCATAGTTAATAATACATTGTGTTTAGACTTAGGTAAGCGGGTCAGGGGGTCTGCTTGGGATAAAGATGATGGAATTAATGGCAGGTGCCAGGTCTGTAGCAGGCAGTTTACCTTTTAGTTTTGCTGGGAGATTTGAGCTGAGCAGCATCTTTTTCCAAAGGCTGTCAGGTTAAGCAGTGGTTCGACCTAGACGCAAGGAACCTGCAGGCTGTTTCATGACAGGATCTCTCTCTCTCTTCAAACAAAATTTCCAAGAAATTTCTATTGAAGTGTACAGAAAGTATCCCTGTGTTTTCTAACTGTATTGACACGTGGCCTTTTACCGATGATGGGTTTTGCTTGATTGGAGATTGAGGTATTAATTAGAAGTTTCATTGTTTGAAATTGTTTAACAGTTAATTGTAAACTATTTTCTGTGACATTAATATAGTTTAATACTGTGTTAATAATTAAGGTTTGTTTGACAATAAAAGATACTTCTTAGTCACTCCTGGAATGAGGTATCCTTTCCTCACAGTTTTGCAAAGTTAAAAAGGTGTTAGGGTTCTAGTTCGATACCCTAACAAATGTTTGGGGTCTGGTCCTGGATCTCAGGTCTTGTGAATGTTGTGCCCAATGACCCATCTCCTTAGCCTATGAAAGGAGGGGACAAGAGAAAGGAACAGAGCAAGTGGCAGGAAGGCAAGCAGAAGGAATTAGACTCAAAGTAGAGGCAGTTGGAGAAATAAGGCATTGAATTCATAGAATTTACAGTGCAGAAGGAGGCCATTCGGCCCATCGAATTTGCACCGGCTCTTGGAAAGAGCACCCTACTCAAGTCCACACCCCCACCCTATCCCCATAACCCAGTAACCCCACCCAACACTAAGGGCAATTTTGGACACTAAGGGCAATTTATCATGGCCAATCCACCTAACCTGCACATCTTTGGACTGTGGGAGGAAACCGGAGCACCCGGAGGAAACCCACCCACACACGGGGAGAATGTGCAGACTCCACACAGACAGTGACCCAAGCCGGGAATCGAACCTGGGACCCTGGAGTTGTGAAGCAATTGTGCTAACCACCATGCTACCATGCTGCCCATAAGGCAGAGAGCGCATTAGGAGAGAAAAACAAAACAGAAAAGAAAAGTAAACATTATTTTTAAAATAACAAAAGGGACATTATGTCTGGGAACTGAGACATTCCTGAATGAATGACAAGGCATGTGTGCCAAATTTACAAACATTCTTCTATCAATGGCCCCATCCATCATGATCAGGAACAGTAGCAACATAATTCTTAGATTCAATTCATATTTTCTTAAGAAATATCTTGAAGCCTGTCACCTGATGAATGGTTCTTATGAAATATAGTGACGGAGATGTTAAAGTGTTCAATAGTGCCCATAATTTCACAACTGTAATTTTCACAAATCGCACTCGTTAGAATGTTAATGCTGTTATGAATTAAGATTTTGTTGTTATTAATGTCATGCCTGTCTTGCGTTTTCTGACAAAACCACAATCCTCCTTTACCCCCGACTGTAAAGTAATAAGACGTTAATGGTATAATGTTTCAACTAAGGTGGGCTAATGAAATCATGCCAAAAAAATTTGTATTTGAGGAATAAATCCCAGGCCTTTCCCTACTCCCTTACGCTGACTAACCCAGTCTGACGTAGTGCCAGGGATAAAGGATTACATTGATTTCCCACTGCAGTGGGTAACCAGATATCCATTTTTCAACCTCAACAATTCAAATATGTTAACTTTAATCATTGAAAATGGAAGCAGAATGGATTTGTCATTCTCCATAACAATGTCCAAATTATGTGCATTGTTAAATGTTGAGCCCAAAGGTATACATAGATTCGAGGGTCAGTACTTGTAAATATATCAAGTTAAAAAGACAATAACAATTTACAGCTACATTTCCAATTGCTCCGAGATTTTTATTAGTGATTGAATAATCTTTTCTGAATTCTGTCAAAATACCTGACCACTGAAGAATGGGGTTTCGGTGAGTTTATAAATGTCTGGTATTGAATCTAATGTTGGAACCCCCTTGAGTTTAAAATGGAAAAGATAAACACTTGAGCAAAATACATGGCCACCCAGTTAAGGCTATGCCACAAAGCTTAAGGAGCATTGTGTATTCTGCAGCTAGTCAGAATAATATACAAAGCTAGTTGAAAAGAACTAAGAGTATTGTAAAATAATGTTTACTTTGGTAAAATGACTCATCCTCGTATATCTATAATATGTAATATTATTTTTTTTTATTTCCCCAACAACAGCTCCATCTTCAGGCTGATTTGCAATTCTTTTCTAATTGGCACAAGTCAGCAGATTCCACTTGATTCCTGAGCATCTATTTTTGAAAATGGCGTTGTTGATATGTAGGCGTATGCCGCATAACACATTTCCTAAGTTGAAAGATTGAATCTATTTGCATGTTTTCCGTGCCTGTGTGGGGCTCCGGTCTCCTCCCACAGTCCAAAGATGTTCAGGTTAGGTGGATTGGCCACGCTAAATTGCCCCTTAGGGTGCAAAGATGTGCACGTTATGTAGAATTATGGGTATAAGGTGGGTTGGGTCGGTACAGACTTGATAGGCTGAATGGCCTCTTTGTGCACCGTAGGAATTCTGTGGTTCTATGTTTCAAGCTTTACTTTTTTTTAAAAACCGAGTTGCATATTACTAACTATACATTGCTCCACTTAAACAATCCTTTATAAATCAGGATGAAATGCAATGCATCAAAGGGACTGAACAGAACATAGAATATAGATCATCATTTATTTGCAACAAACCGAACAGTCATTGTAAATGTTTTGCGTACAAGGTTGTTGGGAGTTAAAAGCTTTAAGGCATTTTCAAGTGCTGTTATAAACTAGCAGTGCCTTCATTCTAACATCTTGTTTGTACAGGGTAGAAGCAACTTGAGATACAGATTGGGTTGGTAGCTTGTCAGTTCCTGTTCCAACAGCTGTTCTGTACATGGTTGCATTTTATTTATTTAACTTTTCCATCCATTTCAATGGGTTCCATTTTCTGTCCCGTTAGGAAGGACCAGATCCCACCTCTGTAGTCTGGGTTCCCTAGAGCGTAGACAAAGGCATTGGCTACCGGGGATGTCTTTGCAAGGACGGCAGGAAGCTGCCAAAACAGGGGTAAACAGAAAATGTGTTATAGCAACATTGGTTTTGAAAGTCCATAAAACTGAGTAATAGAAAGGGCAAATATCGAGAGACCCCCACGTGAATCAGTAATCGCATTTTCACACCTCCTCCCAAAACAACAAAACTGTATGCATTTGCCAGATATAAAAACAGGAAATGTTCTAATGTTCTGCAAGCGGGCCATTGAGACTGAAACCATTAACTCTGTTTCTCTCCACAGATGCTACCAGACCTGCTGAATTTTTGTAGCGTTATCTGTTTATATCTTGGGTTCCCAACATCCACAGTGTATTGCTTTTATGTAAGCATTTTCCAGATTTCCTGTCAATCTCTAAACAAGAGGCTAACATAGAATTCTGTTTGTCTGTAAGCAGCATGGTTGAAAAATAAACAGGATATCAAACCGTTTGCCCATGTTTATAATAACTTTAAACTCCCATTTGTGCAATGCAATCCCCCCCCCCCCCCCCCCCCCCCCCCCCCCAGCCACCCACCTCCTACGCACCCTTCGCAACATAACACCAGCCTCTCTCACTTACCATTCGCAGTTTTGGAGATATGACAGTCACATTTCCAATGACAGCATACATGCACAACAAACTATACGGTCCCCAGCAAATTATTAGGGTTTTAAAAGGCAATCCAGTGTTAAACTGGGTGGAAATAAAAAAAAAATTGTGGTTAGAATGGTTCAAGGTCATGCAATGTTTCCATCACCACAAAGCTAAACCACCAGGTCCCACTAGATTTCTCTCTACTCTGTACCTGTGATATTCCCCAACCTGCTGATTTCTCTTTATTTATCAGAGAAAAGTCAATCCGAGCTTGCAAAAATCCTTACTGACACAACAGCACGTGTCTTTCACTGCTTTCGTTTGCTGGCATTTTACTCCATACCTAAGTTTTGAGATTCATTCCTTACTGCATTATGCTTCCATGAGTGTTCGTTGCTCTCCAGCTCAATTCACTGAGCTTCTTAATGCCCATCTTAGAGTTCCCCTAATGGTTCAGCTCATCTATCTTGTGAGCAGCTGAGCTCTACACACAAGGAACTCCCAGTTCAGATCTGCATTCAGATGGTTGATCTCCGAAAGGGTCTAACTACTGACCTCACTGGGCCATGTAGGGCAAAGTTGGCCAGATCGCCACTTCTGGCCATTATCCACTGCTGGAACCCATCATAGAGTCCTAGATAGTTCCAAAGCAGAAAGAGGCCACTTGGCACATCATGGCTGCGCCGGACAAACATTGAGCCACTCAGCTTAATCCCATTTTCCAGCATTTAGTGTAGAGCCCTGTAGGCTACAGCAGTTGAGGTGCATAGCCAGACACTTTATGCCTACAACCCTTTCAGGCAGTGAGTTCCCTCTGGGTGCAAAGGTTTCTCCTCACCTCCTGTCTAATATTCCTACCAATCACTTTAAATCCATGCCCCCAGTCACTGACCTCTGTGATAAGGTAAATAAGGGATAAGGGGCCACACAATCCAGGCCCCTCACAATCTCCATCACATCTCCCCTCTTCCTTCTCTGTTCCATGGTAAACAACCCCAGACTGTCCAATCCTTCATCATAGCTCAAATCTTCCAGTCTTGACAACATCCTGGTAAACCTCCTCTTGTACCCTCTCTAGTACAATGACATCCTTTCAATAATGATGAGGTGACCAGAACTGCCAACAGTACTCAAGTTGAGGCCTAAGGTTTTATATAGTTCCAGCATATCCTCCCTGCTCTTAGCCTTGGCTAATAAAAGGAAGGATTCCATTTGCCTTCTTAACGACCTTGTCCACCTGTCCTGCTACCTTCAGGGATGTGAACACATTGGCTCCAAGGTCTCCCACCTCCTCTACACCTTTCAGTAGCTTCCCATTGATTGTCTATTCCTGGGCCTTGTTTGACCTCCCCAAATGCATCACCTCACACTTCTCTGGCTTGAATTCCATTTGCAACGTTTCTGCCACCCTGACCAGTCCATTGATATTCCTCCCCAGTCCACTCCTCCTCACAAGGGCCTCCTCAACATGAGGTTCATGGAACTAACACATATGCTCAAGGGAAGGGAGATAAATTGACTCAGTCACATGGTCCAGAATGAAATGAAATGAAAATCACTTATTGTCACGAGTAGGCTTCAATGAAGTTACTGTGAAAAGCCCCTAGTCGCCACATTCTGGCGCTTGTCCGGGGAGGCTGTTACGGGAATCGAACCGTGCTGCTGGCCTGCCTTGGTCTGCGTTCAAAGCCAGCGATTTAGCCCAGTGTGCTAAACAGACCCTGAAAGTGATGCTCGTATAAGTTCCGGAACATTTCCATTCAGAGACAAGGCGAGTGGAATCTGTCCAACAGCCATGCAAAAGGGACAAAAGTAAATGAACTGTCTTCTGGCCAATTTCCTTTTCCGTTTAAGTCTATTGACAGACCCTGAACTGTTCGATTGAGTGATTATCTAATGCAGTCGGGTTGTCAACCATCAACGGATTTAACCCAAACACAACCTCACCAATTGTAACAATGTCAGACTCTGCTCAGAGCAATAATTAGTACTCAGCATCTATTAATGCTGACCAGAGGGCTTGTGGCACAGAGGGCAGTGCGCCTGCCTCCAGGCTGGAAGCTCCGGTTTCGAGTCCCATCCCAGGACCTGACGGTGGAGAAAGGTCTGTTTGTAACAAGGTCAAACAGGTTGGGTGCGTCAACCTGTGTAATCCTTCCAAACACCCCAATGGTTGGGGGTCAGAGCGGGACAGACGCCTAGTCAGCCCTTCTGGATGTGGAGTGGCGCCCCTCAAGCTATGACCCCCTGGTGCCAGACTCCTGTTCTGGGAATTACTAGCTGTGGAAACAGATGAAAGACTATCTAAGTCCAAGCACCAGGTGAGGGAAGAGGAAGAGAATAGAAGAAAATCTACGAATGCTAATTTCCAGTGCTACACTAAAACACTCTTACAGCCTTTGTCTCTCATTTTGTTGAGTAACTCTCCCTATTAATGACTGGCTATTAAAATCCAATACATCCCTGTTGCTTCTCTGGCTGGGAATTTCCAGCCCTTACGGCCAAAAGGATCCTCCAGTCCCCCGCCCCAGCCTGTGGCAGATACCCCAGTGGCTGGGCTGGCGAGCAGCTCTCATGGCTATTGAGTTTGGTAGGGCTGGAAGATGTACTGGCTGCCAATAGTGAGCTGCCACTCCTGCCAATAAAACTGCCGTGGGGAGGAAAATCCCCTGTGTATAGCCGTCCTTAGCAACTAACCAGAGGCAGTTCTGTGCAGTGGGTCCTTTTATACAGAAGGGGTCTGGAGCAGAAATATGCACTTAAACTCATTTTTAATCCGGATGTGTTTTGCCGTGACAATGAAAATCTCAAAGGATTTTCTGTTGCGCTCTTAATGAGATTGCGTAACTTTGTTTCACCTTGGTTTGTCCAGTTTTCTTGAATTTACTCGCACATGACTGGTAAGAAGTTACCAAGATGAAAAGTGGAAAGGCAAATTCGAAAAAAGCCATCGGAATGAAGAATGAGACAAATTTCCTGGAAAACAAAAGTCAAGATACAGACGGTATTACACGTTGAATTCTGATCCACAATTTCTAAAGTATCTGAAGTTTGTATGAATCAGTCATGAAAACAGAGAACGCTGGATAAACTCAGCAGCATCTGTGGAGAGAGAAACAGAGTTAACGGTTCGAGTCCGTGTGACTCTTCTTCAGAACTGAAGAGGGTTAGAAATGAAATGAATGATGTAGTTGGGGGAGGGGGAGCAGAAACGAAGGTCAGGGATAGTTTGGAGCTAAGGAGAGGTTGATCGAGATGTCATGGACATAAGTCAAAGGGGTGGTAATGGTGGCATCAAGGACTGAAGAAATGCTAATAGTGGCATAAAGTTAAGCGAGGAGAATGTGTTAAAAGAAGAGCAAAGGTCAGTGGTCCATTGAAGAGGGGCAACACGGTGGCTCAGTGGCTAGCACTGCTGCCTCACGGCGCCGGGGGGCCCAGGTTCAGCCAAAGCCCTGGGTCACTGTCCGTGTGGAGCCAGCACATTCTCCCCGTGTCTGCGTGGGTCTCACCCCCACAACACAAAGATGTGCAGGCTAGTTGAATTGGCCACGCTAAATTGCCCCTTAATTGGAAAAACGGGTACTCTAAAAAATTGGGTACTCTAAATATATTTTTAAACATTTTTGTGCTCAGTTGAAGGAAAACTGAAAAACGAGGGACAAATGGCCCCATGGGGACGGGGTGGTTCGTACTGCGGTAAACCAAGGTAATCCGGAAACAATTTTGTTTTCAGATTTCCAGAATCCACAGTATTTCACTTTGACATGCATTAGTCAATGGGCCAAATGGCCTCCTCTGCACTATAGGGATTCTCTACGTCTATGAGTTGGTGCTCAAAAAAAGCAGGAGGCTCTCCTTATTTAAACTGATGGCCGGGATTCTCTGATCCCGTGGCCAAGTTCTGACTCCGACTCTGGCGTCAAAAGCAGCGCGAGTCACTCCGGCGTCAATGGGCCTCCAGACCCAGATATTCACCCCTTGCCTGGGGGCTTGTACGGTGCCGGAGTGGTGTCCGCTGCTCGAGCCGGCACGCCACGGCCGGTGCGTGTTCGCGCATGCGTGTGGGTTCCCGTCTCCGCGCCGGCCACTGGGCAATATGACTTCTTGGGACATATTGTCACAAGTAGACTTCAAATGAAGTTACTGTGAAAAGCCCCTAGTCACCACATTCCGGCGCCTGTTCATGGACACTGGTGCGGGAATTGAACCGTGCTGCTGGCCTGCCTTGTTCTACTTTCAAAGCCAGTGATTTAGCCAGTGTGCTAAACCAGCCCCTCTTTATGGCAATATGGCGGAGTCCTACAGGGACCAGGCGCGGAGGAACATAGGCCCCCCCACCGTGCAGGCCCCACCTCCATAGGACCATACGTAACCTATGCCGATGGGACTCGACCGAACTCGGTGGGTACTCGGCCCGTCGAGGCGCGGAGAATCACCGGGGGCAGGGGGGGGAGCGCTTTCAACGACCCCCGACCGGCGCAGCGGGCGCCCGAGAATCGGCAGGCCAACGTCAGAGCGGCGTGGCGCGATTCACGCGGCCGCCCAGCGATTCTCTGACCCGGCGGGGAGTCGGAGAATCCAGCCAATGGACCAAATGTGCCTGATCCTGGTGGTTTAGCGGGTGTGTGAAGCAGTTCCTAATTCCAACGACACTGATAATCATGGAATCTCCTGTTCCATCCATATGGCCGATTCTTAACTGCTATCTAGAGTGGCCTAGCAAGCTACCCAGTCACAATGAAGTACTGCCAGCAAGGCCTCCACATCATGTGAATTAATCACATTAAAAAAAAATCACATACCTACCTGTCACCTTTGGAGTAATCCAAAGTGCAGCAAGTTCTCAATGGTTCGTAGTCATATTCACCCCATCCCAATAACGGCATAGCGGCCCAGAATGCAGCAAATCCCCAGATAATTGATAGGACAATCACTGTACTCTTCCATTGCAGTCTTGACCCTGTGACATAGGTTCAACACATGGACGTCAATTTGTAAATCAATGCACCTTTGCCTTCAACGAGAGAACATTTAAGTTAAATCACCATTGAGATTACCAATATTAGTGGTCACTTTACAAAAATATGTACACTTTTAATGTCACGATTTGCTCAAATTATCAGGCCATGGGCCAACTATTGCCAGAATTCCGATACATGACTTCCGGTTGCGGCTATGCGGAGCTAAGCCGCACGTTCGGCAGCTCCCGCTATCAAAGGACTTTCGGGCCTGTTTTAGGGCCCCAAACGGTGCTGTTTCGACGATTCCCGGTGGGGGAAGGTGTTTGGAGGAACATTCCCCGAAATTTATGGTGCGCACCCGGAGTGGGGCAAAGGAATAGGCTGCAGCAGCTCCCCAGAAAAAGCGGGGGAAGGAGGACAAAATGCCGGCTGGCGGAGCACCCGAGGATTGGTGGAAGTGGGCGCAGGAGCAGCAAGCTGCTCTTCTGCGCTGTTTTGCGGAGCTGAAGGCTGAGTTGCTGGACTCCCTGAATGCGACTACCAGCAAGCTGCTTGAGACCCAGACAGCCCAGGGGGCGGCCACCCAGGCGTTGCAGCAGCAGGCCGCTGATCGGGAGGAGGAGGCCGTGGTCCTCGTGGGGAAGGTGGAGATGCACGAGGCACTTCACAAAAAGTGGCAAGATCGCTTGGAGGAGCTGGACTTTCGCACGAGGTGGAAGAATTTGAGGCTCCTGGGTCTGGCGGAGGGGCTGGAGGGGTCGGATCTTCCGTCCTATGTTGCCACGATGCTGAATTCGTTGATGGGGGCGGGGTCCTTCCATCTGCCCCTGGAGCTTGAGGGAGCCCACAGAGTGCTGGCCAGGAGGCCCAAGGCGAATGAACCCCCGCGGGCGGTGCTGGTGCGGTTCCATCGGTTCAGTGACCAGGAGTGTGTGCTGCACTGGGCCAAGAAGGAGAGGAGCGGTAAGTGGGAGAACTCGGTAGTGCGAATCTACCAGGACTGGAGTGCGGAGGTGGCTAAGCGGCGGGCCGGGTTCAACCGGACGAAGGCGGTGCTGCATAACAAGCAGGTTAAATTTGGAATGCTGCAGCCTGCGCGTCTGTGGGTAACATATAAGGACCAACACCACTACTTCGAGTCCCCGGAGGAGGCGTGGGCCTTTGTGCAGGCGGAGACGCTGGACTCGAACTAGGGTTGCTATTTTTGCTGTTGCTGTTTTTGTAATTTTGACATGTGTTTTTTATGCTGGTTCTTGCTCTGTTTCCGGGTGGTTCTGTTGGGTATGGTTTTGTGTTTTGTGGGGAATGTTGGGGGGTTTTTTTTTTCTGTACGGGGCTGGGGGATGGGGTGGAGCTGGAATTTGGGAGCTGCATCAGAAAGGTGGGGTGGGGCAGTGGGAAAGCGCGGGCTTTCCTCTGGTTTCCCGCGCTGCGGGGCAGGAGGGGTGGAGCTGGCGGTGGGGGCGTGGCCTCTACTGGTTTTTTCCCTGCTCTGAAGCGGTGCCAAGTAGGAGTGGCAGGAGGGGGGATGACCCCCATGTCGGGATGGGCCGGGTTTTGAAGGGAGTTGCCGTCAGCAGAGGTCAGCTGACTCACAGAAGTACCATGGAGGGTGCGTCGCGGCTAGGAGGGGTCCTAGCCTGGGGGGGGGGTGGGAGGGTAGGGGGGGATACCGGGTTGCTGCTGGAATGCCCAGGAAGGAGCTGGTGTGGGCCGGGGGGTAGAGGAGAGGCATTATGGTCATGGGGAACGGGTCGGGCGGGGTGTACTGGCCTGGGGCGAGCAGTCGATGAGCTATGGCTAGTCGGCGGGGGAGGGGGGCGTGGTGCCCTCTGATCCGGCTGATCACCTGGTACGTGAGGGAGCTGAATGGGCCGGTTAAGCGGGCTAGGGTATTTTCTCATTTGAAGGGGCTGAAGGCGGACGTGGCTATGCTCCAGGAGACCCACTTGAAGGTGGCGGACCAGGTTCGTCTGAGGAAGGGGTGGGTGGGGCAGGTTTTTCACTCAGGATTAGATGCAAAGAACCGGGGGGTGGCGATTCTGGTGGGGAAGAGGGTGGCGTTCGAGGCGTTTGAGGTGGTGTCGGACAAGGAGGGCAGATATATTATGGTGAAGGGTAGGCTGCAGGGAGAGAAGGTGGTGCTGGTTAATGTATATGCCCCGAATTGGGATGATGCTGGCTTCATGAGGCGCTTGTTGGGCCGCATTCCGGACCTGGAGGCAGGGGGCCTGATCATGGGGGGAGACTTTAACACAGTGCTGGATCCCCCACTGGACCGGTCCAGTTCAAGGACGGGTAAGAGGCCGGCGGCGGCCAAGGTGCTGAGGGCGTTTATGGACCAGATGGGAGGGGTGGATCCCTGGAGGTTCGGGAGGCCGAGGGCGCGGGAGTATTCCTTTTTCTCCCATGTGCATAGGGTTTACTCCCGAATAGATTTTCTTGTCCTGAGCAGGGGATTGATCCCGAAGGTGCAGGATGCCGAATATTCGGCCAAAGCAATTTCAGACCATGCTCCGCACTGGGTTGATCTGGAGATAGGGGAGGTGCGGGACCAGCGCCCGCTGTGGCGTCTGGACGTGGGGTTACTGGCTGATGAGGAGGTGTGTAGGAGGGTCCGGGGAAGTATTGAGGGGTACCTTGAGGCCAATGACACGGGGGAGGTCCGGGTGGGGATGGTCTGGGGGGCTCTGAAGGCAGTGATCCAGGGGGAGCTGATTTCCATCCGGGCCCATAGGGAAAGGAGGGAGAGGGAGAGACTGGTGGGGGAGCTACTAGATGTGGATATGAGGTACGCGGAAGCCCTGGAGGAAGGATTGTTGGGGGAACGGCGTAGCTTGCTGGCCAAGTTCGACTTGCTGACCACCAGAAAGGCGGAGACACAGTGGAGGAAGGCGTAAGGCGCGGTTTATGAGTATGGGGAGAAGGCGAGCAGGATGCTGGCGCATCAGCTCTGCAGACGGGATGCGGCTAGGGAAATTAGTGGAGTGATGGATAAGGGTGGGAATGTGGTGCGGAAGGGGGCAGAGGTGAACTGGGTCTTTAGGGACTTTTACGAGGAACTGTACCCGTCGGAGCCACCGGTGGGGGGGGGGGGAATGGAGAGCTTTATGAACAGGCTACATTTCCCAAAGCTGCAGGAGGAGCTGGTGAAGGGGCTGGGGGCGCCGATTGAGTTGGAGGAGTTAGTCAGGGGGATTGGTCAAATGCAGTCAGGGAAGGCGCCGGGGCCGGATGGGTTCCCGGTGGAATTTTATAAAACGTATGCGGACCTGGTGGGCCCCCTGTTGGTGCGAGCCTTCAATGAGGCATGGGAGGGGGGGGGCTTTGCCCCCGATGATGTCACGGGTGCTGATTTCTTTGATCCTGAAGCGGGATAAGGACCCCCTGCAGTGCGGATCATACAGGCCAATCTCGCTCCTCAATGTGGATGCTAAGTTGCTGGCGAAGATCCTGGCCACCAGGATAGAGGACTGTGTGCCAGGGGTGATACACAAGGATCAGACAGGATTTGTCAAGGGGCGGCAGCTCAACACGAATGTGCGGAGATTGCTAAATGTTATCATGATGTCGGCGGTGGAGGGGGAGGCGGAGATAGTGGTGGCGCTAGATGCAGAGAAGGCCTTTGATAGAGTTGAGTGGGGGTACCTGTGGGAGGTGCTGGAGGGGTTTGGATTTGCGGAGGGGTTCATCAAATGGGTGAGGTTGCTTTTTGAGGCCCCGATGGCGAGTGTAGTTACTAATGGAAGGAGGTCAGAGTACTTCAGGCTCTACTGTGGGACCAGGCAGGGGTGCCCCCTTCCCCTTTGCTTTTTGCACTGGCAATTGAACCTCTGGCTATGGCGTTGAGGGAGTTGGGGAGGTGGAGGGGTCTGGTGCGGGGTGGGGAGGAACATCGGGTATCGCTGTATGCGGACGACCTGCTGCTGTATGTGATGGACCCAATGGGGGGAATGCCGGGGGTGATGGAGCTGTTGGCTGAGTTTGGGGGCTTTTCGGGCTATAAGCTGAACCTGGGCAAGAGCGAGGTATTTGTAGTGCACCCGGGTGATCAGGAGGAGGGAATTGGTAGGCTCCCGTTTAAGATGGCAGTGAAGAGTTTTAGGTACCTGGGGGTGCAGGTGGCCAGGAGTTGGGGGACTCTCCACAAGCTTAATTTTACCAGGCTTGTGGAGCAGATGGAGGAGGAATTTAAAAGTTGGGACATGGTGCCGCAATCGCTGGCGGGTAGAGTGCAGTCTGTCAAAATGACGGTGCTCCCGAGGTTCTTGTTCCTTTTTCAGTGTTTGCCCATCTTTATTCCTAGGGCCTTTTTTAGAAGGGTGACTAGCAGCATCATGAGTTTTGTTTGGGCGCGTGGGACCCTGAGGGTGAAGATGGTCTTCTGGGAGCGGGGCAGAGATGGTGGGGGGCTGGCGTTACCCAATCTCTCGGGGTATTATTGGGCGGCCAATGTGTCGATGGTGCGCACGTGGGTGATGGAGGGGGAGGGGGCAGCATGGAAACGGATGGAGATGGCGTCCTGTGGAGGCACAAGCCTGGGGACCCTGGTAACGGCGCCGTTGCCGCACCCTCCTACGAAGTATACCACAAGTCCGGTGGTGGCGGCTACCCTCAAGATCTGGGGGCAGTGGAGGCGACATAGGGGGGAAGCTAAGGGGGAACCATCGGTTCGTCCCGGGGAACATTGATGGAGGGTGAAATGAAATGAAATGAAAAATGAAAAATGAAAATCGCTTATTGTCACGAGTAGGCTTCAATGAAGTTACTGTGAAAAGCCCCTAGTTGCCACATTCCGGCGCCTGTCCGGGGAGGCTTGTACGGGAATTGAACTAGCCTGCTTGGTCTGCTTTAAAAGCCAGCGATTTAACCGAGTGAGCTAAACCAGCCCCTGGGTTGGTAGAGAGCGGGCATCAGAAAGCTGAGGGAACTGTTCATTGATGGGAGGTTTGCGAGCCTGGGAGAGTTGGAGGAGAAATGTGAGCTCCCCTCGGGGAACGTGTTCAGGTATCTGCAGGTAAAGGCGTTTGCTAGGCGGCAGGTGGAGGGATTCCCTTTGCTTGAGGGACAGGGTGCTTACGGGGGTCTGGGTCGGGGATGGGAAGATATCTGATATCTACAAGGTAATGCAGGAGGTGGAGGAGGCGTCAGTAGAGGAGCTAAAGGCTAAGTGGGAGGGGGAACTGGGGGAGCAGATCGAGGATGGGACATGGGCGGATGCCCTGGAGAGAGTTAACTCTTCCTCCTCATGTGCGCGGCTTAGCCTCATCCAATTCAAGGTGCTGCACCGGGCCCATATGTCCGGGACTAGGATGAGTAGGTTCTTTGGGGTGTCCAGCGAACCATGCCCATATGTTCTGGGCATGCCCGGCACTGGAGGAGTTCTGAAAGGGGGTGGCGAGGACGGTGTTGAGGGTGGTAGGATCCAGGGTCAAGCCAGGATGGGGACTCGCGATTTTTGGGGGTTGCGGTGGAGCTGGGAGTGCAGGAGGCGAGAGAGGCCGGAGTTTTGGCCTTTGCGTCCCTAGTAGCCCGGCGGAGGATCTTGCTACAGTGGAAGGATGCGAGACCCCCAAGCGTGGAGACCTGGATCAATGACATGGCGGGTTTTATTAAGCTCGAGAAGGTCAAATTCGCCCTGAGAGGATCGGTACAAGGGTTCTTTAGGCGGTGGCAGCCTTTCCTCGACTTTCTGGCTCAGCGATAGGGAACTAGGTCAGCAGCAGCAACCCGGGGGGAGGGGGGGAAAGAAGGGGGGGGGGCGTTGACTATGTTTATTTTATTTTGTTTTAATTTATTTTCCAGTTCTCTTGCTGTGTACTGAGTTTGGGGGGGTGGGGGGGGGGGGGTTCGATATATGCGTTGCTACAGTCTTGGGGGTGTTATGCTTATTATTATGTTGTTTTATTGTTGCTTGTTACTGTTTGTTGTTATATATTTTGTTAAAAAAAATTTCAATAAAAATTATTTTTAAAAAAAGAATTCCGATACATCAAGGCGCAGTCTCAAAGTCCAATGGGTAAGTGTCTTTAATCAACTATTCGCTAGGTGACACACCAAAATGGCCGAAGTCTGATCACGTGGACCATTTCAGGGTCAGCCACGATGCCTTTCCTGTAGTTAGGGAGCTTGCGATTTGCTGTTCAGCCACGGTTCAATGGGGAATAGGGAGCAGACTAGAGACTGCGGAATTCTAGTCCAGCAACGATTCACCCTCCTCGGGTTAGAGGAGGAGAATAGCGAGCAATTTAAAAATGAAATCAGCTTTAGTGCTCAGCTGAGTTCAAGGAAGGGATTATGTTCCACATGCTCCTTACATAACTGAGCAGCATTCCGGCCAGTAGAGATCACACTGCTTTGTTAGAAATCACATTGCTCGTAATGCTGCGTGAAAGGAGGAACCGAAATGAGTAAAACTTTCAACTTCTGGGCAAAAATAAACCAACAGATTCTTTGAATAAAGATCAACGTTCAATCGCCAGTCCCTCACTAATCCTTAATTTGCTCACAAAGGGCTGAATTCTAATGAGACTCGATGACTGCTTCTTTGAAGAGGGGCTGGCCACAGCATCAACAGATTGAGGGGATTTGGCACCCGTTGTTCTGCTTCCCATTGTTCCCATCCCTGACATTCAGACAAACAAATTTGCTTGTTCCCCAGAGGTTTCAGTGAGGCACATCAGGCTGTCAAAGTTGTCACCTGCGAACGTCTTTAACAATGTTTTCTTAACAGTTTAAGGCTTCCTGCACTTATATGTTCTTGGTAAAACAGAATGGCTTTTTTGTTAATGTTTCAAAATTTCCAGCATTGATCCACCTCAGATTTATTTAGGGAAACGCATACTGAAAATAAGATAGAATCAAATGCACGCACATACTTTGTCAGCAGGCAGTTTAATCTGTGCTAACTGTGCCGAAGAATTAGCTTGTAATTACTTACTACTGCAGCTTAGATGGTACCTGTCCCAGGCAATGGCAGCACATGCATTAATGCTTGCCAGGGATGCTAGAAATCCTTGGAAACCATGGGTCTGGCAGCCTTCAGTTCCATAAGGCCAGTACCTAGGAGGAAGCAGGCAAGAGATGTATAAAAGTGTCAATGGGAGGCCAAAATTAAATATCCTGAATATAGGGTGGCAGAGTGGTTAGCACTGCTACCTCACAGCACCAGGGACCCGGGTTTGATTCCAACCTTGGATGACTGTGTGGAGTTTGCATGTTCTCCCCACGTCTGCGTGGGTTTCCACCGGGTGCTCCAGTTTCCTCCCACAGTCACAAAGGTGTGCAGGTTAGGTGGATTGGCCATGATAAATTGCCCCTTAGTGTCCAAAACTTTGGGTGGGTTACAGGGATAGGGTGGAGGCATAGGGATAGGTAGGGTGCTCTTTCGGAGTGCTGGTGCAGAATCGCCCTGTAGGGATTCTATGATACAATGGTCACCAATAAATCAGTAGCAAATTCAGGGAAAACATCTTTATCCAGGGACTAGTTATGACGTGGAACATGCTACCAGTAGATTGATGTATTTAAGGGGACACAGGAAGGGGAAAGGAACTGAAAGCAAAGTGCATCAATGGCTTCAGTGCCGCTACATGGTCTCGTCTAGACCTGGAAAAATTGATCAATTTTGCTTCCAATTTCCACTTCTCTATCATCTTAACATGGTCCATCTTCCCTTCCCTTCCTTGACCTCTCTAACTCCATTTCTAGGAATAGACTGTCCATTAGTGTCCATCATAAACCCAGCGGCTCCCACAGCTTCCTCGGCTACAGCTTTTCACACCTCACATCCTGTAGGGATTCCATCCCATTCTCCCAAATTGCTCAGCTGAAGGGCAGGTTGAGGATGGGCGACAATGTTGTGCCTCGCCAGTGACGTCCACATCCCATGAAAGAGTGAATGTAAAAATAAACTTGAGTTTAGCTCATGGAGTTGGAAGGACAAATTGTACGTTACCATCCCCATATGGTTTGGCGGCATGGTAGCAGTGATTACAATTGCTTCACAGCTCCAGGGTCCCAGGTTCGATTCCCGGCTGGGTCACTGTCTGTGCGGAGTCTGCACATTCTCCCCATGTCTGCGTGGGTTTCCTCCGGGCGCTCCGGTTTCCTCCCACAAAGATGTGCCGGTTAGGTGGATTGGCCATTCTAAATTGCCCTTCGTGTCCAAAAAGTATAGGTGGGGTTACTGGGTTACAGGGATAGGATGGTGGCATGGACTTAAAGAGTGTGCTCTTTCCAAGGACCGGTGCAGACCCGATGGGCCGAATAGCCTCCTTCTGCACTGTAAATTCTAAGATTCTATGATTCCCAGTTACTTCGCCTGTCACATCTGTTCCGATGAGACCACTTTCCAAAATGGTGCTGCTGGCATGTCTTCTTTTTTCCTTAATAGTTGTTCCCCATCCACTGTGGGTGACAGGGCACTCAACCATCTCCCATACCCCTGCTCTCATCCTTTCCCCTCTCAGAAACAGGATAGTGTCCCCCTTGTCCTCACTTTTAATTCCACGGGTCTCTGCATTCTAAGGGATCATCCTCCACCAGTTCTGCCTCCAGTATGATCCTGCCCCCAAACCCAACTTCCCCCCCTTCAGCATTCCATGGGGACCATTCCCTCTGGGATACCCTGGTCCACTCCTCCATCACCCTCTTTGCACACACCTTCCCCTGCAATTGCAGAAGATGTTAACATCTGCTGGCATTACCTCCTCCCTGCTCATTATCCAAGAGTCTAAACACTCTTTTCAGGTGAGATAGCACTTTATGTGCACCTCCTTCAATCGCTGCTCCCAATGTGGTCTACTCTGCATTGGAGAGACTAAACCCAAACTGGGTGACCGCTCTATAGAACACCTCTGGTCTGTCCGCAGGCAGGCCACACGTATTCCTGTCGCTGCCATTTCAACTCACCGTCCTGCCCTCATGTCCACATGTCCGTCCTTGGCCTGCTGCAATGTTCCAGTGAAGCCCAGCGCCAACTGGAGAAACAGCACCTCATCTTCCGATTCGGCACGTTACACCTTCACCCCATTTTAATTCTATCAATTTATTTTAATTTCTTCCATCGGTTTTTTTTTGCCCCCTCATCATTGTCTCTCCTGGCCCCACCCCACTAGCGCCATTTGTTCCCTATGTTCCACTGTGTGGCATGGTTGGGATGAAGTACAGTGAGAGGGGCCTGGTGGGGAATAACTCTGGTATGGACCAGTTGAGCCCAGTGACCTATTTCTGCGATGTGCACACCATGGAATTCCTCCAAAACCAAACTAAATGATTGAATTGCACATCTACCTCAGAAAGCTTGAGAAAGCAGCTACAAATGCATTCAGGCAAATCCCAGAGTCGGATACAGCCAAGCTGGCCACGAGAAGATTACTTGGTGTCTGGAGTTCTTTTATCTTGTAAAAGGACAACAATGTTATGGCGTTCAGGAGCAGTCCGAGAAGAGCTGTGGAGCAGAGATCAAAGAAATCTGAGAAAGAGTCCAAATGACGAAGCAAGAATCTTCTTATTCAGTTGGGCTGGGTCACACAGATGTTTATGTTGGCTTTTTGTTTCGAAAGGCAGAATCTAATTGAGACAACACTGCAGGAACAAGTGCATCTTTAAACCAAACTGAAATCTGAAGAACTTTCACCTACAGAGAGCCAAATAGCAAAATACCCACCTATTCAGTAATATCGAAACAGATTAAAGAATTTAGTGAGTTGTCGAACTAGCTCAGGCACAAACTTACTAATGAAGCAATTAAACAGAAAACTGGTCAGCATTTAACCAAGCACAGAGATAATAATAATAAATAAAATATAAGATAAATGAAAGATAAATGAAATATACGTGGGAGGTAGCTCCTGACACACACTTTCCACATAACCATTGGAGCCCTGGGATTTTTTTGGTTGCACACAACTTAGTGCTAGCACGATAGTTGTGAAAGATTAACACCCTTTCTCTTGCTGAATGCATTAGTCTAGGAGCTTTTCACAGTTAACTTCATACTTGTGACAATAATAGTCATGCCACCGATTTGCACAACCCTGAAGTTTGCTTTTTATTTACACATGCTAAAGCACATGGACGTTCAAGCACATCGCACTGCCAACTCTTAATAAATAGTGGCGGGAAGTGAAGACTTGATGGAGCGCACATTGACAGACATCATTTCCACTGGCTTCTGCGAAAGCAGACAATCAGGAATGAACCCCAGCCCCAGCTTTACCTTCCAGTAACAGAGCGGTGCCCAATGCGAACACTTCCAGCTCAGTGAATCCCTCAATCGATGGTTCGGTAGTTACCATCCTTACACTCTGGGTCCGGTTAGAACCTGACTTCTTCACTGCAAACACTGCTTACCAAAAAAGAAAATCACAAATCGCTTCTGGAAAGGCATTAACCCAGCACGGGATACGTGCCAGTTGTTTTTATTATAAACTCTGGGAGAGAGGGGAGGGCAGGGGAGGGAGGTTAAGCAATCTTCAAGAGCGTCCCATGACTGCAGAGCTTACCCAGTCGTCTCTGCAGACCCAGAAATAAGTTCATTGAATCACAACAAGGTCTTTGTGAAGGAGCCAGAATTATAACTTGTTTGTGGAAAGGGCTGTAACTGGCAGCTTACCATTCCCATTCAGCCGCAGCTCTCACTGCTTTTCATCCTCAAGCCTCTCATGTTTGCAAATAATCTTACTTAATGACAAATATCAAAAGCCTGTTTATCTAAAGGATGCGCTTAAACGATTAATATCGCTTCACTTGAATGAGATATGCTGTTAAATGAAATTGGGTTCGCTCCTGTATATATCCTCAATGTTAACAATCGGTGATGGAGTTGGTTAGGCTCCATGCTTAACGCTAACGATTCCTCCCGACACTCTCAGTAATGTTTGTGTTTCACTGTATGTCTCCTCGCTCAAATTTATCACTAATGTATCATTTTGTGACACCCCATTGAAGAGATGGTCCCAGGCCATCGCTGCTGCTAATTGTGGTACAATTGTGGTACTAATCAGAGCTAAGACCCACGCTGTCAGACATGTGGGTAACGTTTCAGCACCATTACACACTGTCTTCGGGGAGATTGCAGCGACGAAGACATTCTCACCCAGCTTCTTCTGGAATGTCAGCCAGAAGGTTGCTAGACCACTCCAGGCACAGTGCAACATTCCCTCCATCATGTCCTGAGAGGCCAGACGAAGCACTCAAGGCTCTGGGGTGGGCAACCGCAGAGGCAGGGGCTGCCACCTCAGACTCAAGTCGATACCTCGCTGGAAAATTAATGAAAGGCAAGAAAAGGTCAGCATTAAAATTACGGGTGCGACAATTCAAGGAGCATGGTTTGAAACCTCCACATCACCACTTCCTTGAGATATTGCTGCTAAATACATACAACACAGATTGTTTTTCAAGAGGCAAACTCTCAAGGCTGAGCGCATTCGGCCTTTTCTTCTAGAATCATAGAATCCTTACAGTGCAGAGGGAGGCCATTTAGCCCATCGAGCCTGCACTAACCCTCTGAAAGAGCACCCTACCTAGGCCCACTCCGCCACCCTATCTCCTTAACCCCACCTGACATGCACATCTTTGGACGCTAAGGGGCAATTTATCAGGGCCAATACACCTAATTTGCATATCTTTGGACTGTGGGAGAAAACCGGATCACCTGGAAGAAATCCACGCAGACGCGGGGAGAATGTGCAGATTCCACACAGACAGTTACCCAAGGCCAGAATTGAACCAGTGTCCCTGGCGCTGTGAGGCAGCAGTGCTAGCCCCTGTGTCACAGCAGTCAATTGAAAGGCAGCAAAGAAGATGCATTATTTACTTGGCCAGGCAATATCACATTGATAATTGCAAATTATTTCTGAACTGTGCAGTAAGTATCAGTATATTTAGGAAAGAAAGAATACGCATTTATACATTCAAATGATCCAACTTAATGTTTGTGGACTTAGCCAATGTCACCTGAAATTTCCTGTGCATGGTTTGTGATGAATGGACTGTTCTCGGCTGAGGTTGCAATAATAAAACTGGCTACAACACATTTGGCTGAGAGTATGGACAAATAGCCAGGATTGATGCTTGTGCCCCTCTTGCAAGAATGGATGTACGGACTTCAGGGCTGTATCAGTTTGTGCTCAGATACTCCCCATGGTCAATATCTACTGTCAGGGCATACATATGAAGAATAGCCATTTGGTCAGTAACCTGTTGGGGCCAAGCAGTCAGAACAAGTCAGCGGTTTCAAGAGAAATGACGAATGCGGAAAAAAACGGCAGGAAAAAATTGACATGTACCTTCATTTTAGAAACTTATCTGTGCTACAATCAGCCAAACAATGGTTTGCTTATTAATGTGCCACTGCTGTGAACTCAGATAAAAATGATTTACATGAACCAAATGATCAGTTAAATTCTGGGAATATTCATATCGTCAAAGCATGTGAACACAACATCCCATCCACACCATGTCTCAGTGAGATCATATTTTCTTAAAATAAGTATGCTTTCCATTATTGCAAAGTAACAGGATGTGAACCATCATTTGCTTTGGATTTGCAGCTATGACTGAGCAATAGATTAGATTAAGGAAATCATAACTCGAGTTGCCATTTGTGAGGAATCTGCCATATTTGTAAGACCATAACTTTTCTACAGTGCAGAAAGAGACCATTCAGCCCATCAAGTCTGCATCGAACCTCTGAAAGGGGCCCCCTACCTAGGGCCACTACCCCACCCTATCCCTGTAACCCCACCTCACCTCCACATCTTTGGACACGAAGGGGCAATTTAGCATGGCCAATCCACCTAACCTGCATGTCTTTGGAAAGTGGGACAAAACCGGAGCACCCGGAGGAAACCCACACCAGACACGGGGAAAATATGCAAATGGGACCCAGATATAACTGATGCAGTCCTTTAACAGGCTTTATGTCAGCTACACACTCGCAATTAAATAATGGAAAATAATGGACTGTCGCTGGACACAAAAATTTGGCAAAACATGAGATCCAGAGTAACATCAATAGGCACAAATTCATAAAGAACAATCCAGATCGGAACAAGGTTTGTTTTGAGACCAATTGAAGGGGCAATGCAATTTGACTGAACGATATGTAGTTATTTTACTGCATTTAGTACGAGGTAAATTGCTGAAAGTAATTCTCTTTGATAAAGTTAACCAAAAAGTAAAATGTGACTCATCAGAGATAAAATTAAGGTTGTTTAAAACAGGTGATGATTTGTACTTGGACATTAGGAGCACAATATCATATTTATTGCCTGACACAAAATGTCAACAGTTTGGTAAAACGTGAAGAACACAGTAAAATATTTCAAGAAGACATGGATAGTGTTAGTAGAACAACCCGATGTGGAAGCAGACATTTCATGTAAAGAAGTACGGAGTGATGCATTTTACTGCCGGAAAACGAAGAAAATAAGGGATACACTCAATGGGAAGGTGACAACATTTGTGGAAGATTAGAAAGATTTAAGGATGTGTGAATGTGTAGATGCTGAGAAGGCAGGTTACCACAGTTAGGGTTTGGTGGGACCCACAGAAATGTAGTTGTGGCATTTTGATAGTGGTGGGCAAAGAAGCCACGCTGGTTCCTGATCATGTTCGCATGCCTTTTTTCATGCAGTGGAAGGTTGCTGAAAAGAACCTTCTAGCAAAGTGTTAGACAGAAAGTCATTGTGCTGCCACTGTGAGTTCCATTGGCACAGACGTCATCGGGAAAGGGAGAATTTCTTACTAATGTCTATTCTGGTGAGGTTTTCTACTTCTCTGCAATTGTTGGGTTTGGGTGTGATTGGGAGAGACAAGAACACCAATAAGGAAGCGTGGCCTCCTTGGCATCTTTCCATTTGTCCTTTTATCCTTCGAACGCGTCACCTTGAAGTTTTCTGGTTTAAAATAAAAATCATTTCCAGGATGTGGCCGTGGCTGGTTAGGCCAGCATTTATTGCCCATCCCCTGCTGCCCTTCAGAAGGTGGTGGTGTGTTGTCTTCTTGAGCCACTGCAGTTCCTAAGGTGTAGGTACACCCACATTGCTCATGGCAAACATTCTTACCAATGAAGGGTATTTTTACCTTTTATTCATGTTGTCATGTGAGAGTGCCTTTAAGAATTGGATGTTTAAGAAATGTACCTTCAAGAAATGAAGCTGATCATATTACTGAAGTGATGTCATGAGGGGGGGGGGAGCTGAGCTCACTTCTACTTTATGGGAGTTTTAGTTTCAGTTTGAAGAAAGCTTGGGTGTGGCTCGGAGCTGCATTGCCGGTGATCTCTGCCATGAAGGACTATCTCTTAATCCTTTGGTGAAATCGGAATTGTAAAAAGGTCTCAGTATTGAATATAAATCTAATGTGCTTCTGTTTGAAGGATTTGTTCAGTCTTTTGGATGTGTAAAGGAATGGTTTGGAGGATTGGGTAGTGTTGTATTATTTTCGGGGTTATCTTTGAAGTAAGGGGTGTTAAGAGTTTATTTAAAAGGTTAATTTGAGTTCATGGAATAAACATTGTTTTGTTTTATTTTAAAAACCACGTGTCCATAATTGTAATACTACACCTGGGGAACAAGCCGTTTGCTTCAAAAGCAACAATCCATTAAAGGTGGGGGTTGGTTGAACTCCATGATACATTTTGGTGTTCTGAAAACACCTCTCCCATAACAATGTTCAAGATGCTGTTATCTCTCCATGGCCAGCATATAATTCCCACCTCTCATTGCTTTTGAGGCGTGTGGGAAAATGAAAGACCAAATAGGTACACCTGCCATTCTAGCACATGAAAGCCTAATCACCAGATGGAAACAAAAGACTGAATGTATTTACCTTGAGGTGAATTTGCCTTTTAAATGTTTTCCCACTTACAGGTCCCCCTGAGATATTTCCCCACTATCACGGGGCATCAGGGTAGCATGGTGGTTAGCATAAATGCTTCACAGCTCCAGGGTCCCAGGTTCGATTCCCGGCTGGGTCACTGTCTGTGTGGAGTCTGCACGTCCTCCCCCTGTGTGCATGGGTTTCCTCCGGGTGCTCCGGTTTCCTCCCACAGTCCAAAGATGTGCGGGTTAGGTGGATTGGCCATGCTAAATTGCCCGTAGTGTCCTAATAAAAGTAAGGTTAAGGGGGGGCTTGTTGGGTTACGGGTATAGGGTGGATACGTGGGTTTGAGTAGGGTGATCATGGCTCGGCACAACATCGAGGGCCGAAGGGCCTGTTCTGTGCTGTACTGTTCTATGTTTTATGTTCTATCACGTTTCACCTCAGGTATTTTACTCAACCACAGCTTGAGCATTATATCACTCATGGATTGGGCTTGTATTTGCTGCTGTGAAGGCTATTAACAGACGTGATTAGGGCAAAATGTGAACTATACGTCCCACAGCATTTACCTTTAGTTTCATGGACCTTTGCCATTTGACAGGTAATGACGAGTGTTGAAAATTAAATATTTGACATTTAAATATTTAACATATTGCTTTTGCTCCGGAGTTTAAGAATGGTATAACACAAAAAGAGAACATCGGCTCTTGACATACACAGCACTGGTGATAGCAAATCTGGAGTACTGAGTTTCTTATTGAAGGAAAAATATAAATGCATTAGAAACAGCTGAGAGAAGTTTAATAGACTAACACCAGGAATGGACTTATGAGGAAAGTTGGAAAGGCTAGGATTGTATTTTTAAAAATTATTTCATGGGATGTGGGCATTGTTGGCTTTAACATTCAACCACATTGCTGTCAATATTGAGTCATATGTAGATCAGACCAGGTAAGGACAGCAGATTTCCTTCCCTAAAGGACATTAGTGAATTCAAATTCCACATCTGCCGTGGTGGGATTCAAACCCAGCTCCCCATTACCCCAGGACTCTGGATTACTAGTCCAGTGACAATACCACAACACCACTACCTCCCACTGTAGTTTAAGATCCTGAGGGGTCTTGGCAGGATGGATGTGGGGAGGATGTTTCCTCTTGTTGGAAAATCTAGAAGTGAGGGTCACCAATTTTTAAAAAAGGGCTGCCCATTTAGGACAGAAGTTCTGGTCCCTTATTTGAGGAAAGATGTAGTGGCATTAGAGGCAGTTCAGTGAAAGGCCACTAAGTTGATTCCAGGGATGAGGGTGGGGATCCTCCGCTATCTGGCGATGGGGGCCGAGGGCGCCAAGGAGTGGCGTGAACTATTCTGGCATCGGGCCGCCCGGAAGGTGCGGAATCCTCCGCACCTTCCGGGGCTAGACTGGCGCCAGCGGGATTGGCACTGTGCCAGCTGGCGCCGAAGGACCTCTGCCGGCCGGCACGATTTAGCATATGCGCAGGAGCGCCAACGTGTACTGGCGTCATCCCAGCGCATGTTTAGGGGAATTCTTCTCCGCGCCGGCCATGGGTGACCGTTACACCGGCAGGCGCGGAGGGAAAGAGTGCCCCCATGGTACAGGCCCGCCCGTGGATCGGTGGGCCTCGATTGCGGGCCAGGCCACTGTGGGGGTCCCTCTCCGGGGCTTGAACACCCCGCCCCCCGCCCCGGACTCTGCAGGCTGCCCGTAACGCCAGGTCCCGCTGGTACGGACCTGGTGTAATATACGCCGGCGGGACTGGCCGAAAACGGGCGGCCACTTGGCCCATCGCGGGGAGGAGAATCGCTGGCGAGGCCGCTGCCATCGGCCCCTGACCAGCACAACACGATTCCCGCCCCCGCTGAAAAACCGGCACCGAAGAATCCAGCAGCTGGCGTCGGGGCGGAGTTCACGCGCCCCCCCCCCCCCGGCGATTCTCTGGCCCAGCACAGGGGGGGGGGGGGGGGGGGGGGTCAGAGAATCCCGCCCGAGAGGATATGAAGAGAGATTGAACAGTTTGGGCCTATACTCTCTAGAGTTTGGGAGAATGATGGGAGATCTAATTGAGGTATACAAGATGATGAACGATATGGATAAAATAGACATGGAGCAGATGCTTCCTCTTGTGGGGCAATCTGGAACGAGAGGTCACAGTTTTAGTATAAGAGGTAGCAAATTTAAAATGGAGTTGAGGAGAAACTACTTCTCCCAAAAGGGCCATGAATCTGTGGATTTCGCTGTCCTAGAGTGCGTTGGATGCTGGAACAGTGAGTAAATTTAAGGAGTTAGGTAGATTTTAATTAGTTGAAGGGTTATGGAGAACGGGCAGGACAGTGGAGTTAAGGCCAAGATGAGATAAGCCATAATCGAATGGCGGCGCAACCTCGATGGTCCAAATGGCTTAATTCTGTTCCTCGATCTTATGAGCTTATGAAGAGGTGAACAATGTTCAACACCATTCGTGACTCCTCAGATACTGCAGCAATCCACGGGAAAATGCAGCAAGACCTGGACAATATACAAGCTTGGACTGACAAGTGGCAAGCAATATTTACGCTATGCAAGTTCCAGGTAACGGCTATTTCCAACAAGAGAGAATCTAGCCATCATCCCTTGACTCTCAGTGGCATTATCAACATTGAATCCCCCACGACTAACATCTTAATGGTTACCATTGGCCAGTAACTGAACTTGACTAGCCATATAAAAACTATGACTATCGGTAGCACGGTAGCATGGTGGTTAGCATAAATGCTTCGCAGCTCCAGGGTCCCAGGTTCAATTCCTGGTTGGGTCACTGTCTGTGCGGAGTCTGCACGTCCTCCCCCTGTGTGCGTGGGTTTCCTCCGGGTGCTTCGGTTTCCTCCCACAGTCCAAAGATGTGCGGGTTAGGTGGATTGGCCATGCTAAATTGCCCGTAGTGTCCTAAAAAGTAAGGTTAAGGGGGGGGGGGGGTTGTTGGGTTACGGTATAGGGTGGATACATGGGTTTGAGTAGGGTGATCATTGCTCGGCACAACATTGAGGGCCGAAGGGCCTGTTCTGTGCTGTACTGTTCTATGTTCTATGACTATAAGAACAGGATAGAAGCTCAGAATTTGCGGTGAATAATTCACCTCCTGACTCCTCAAAGCCTGACAACCACCTACAAGGCAGTGTTACGGAATACTTTCCCCTTGCCTGGATGAGTGCAGCTCCAACAACACTCAAGAAGCTGGCTATCGTCCAACACAAAGCAGCCCATTTGCTTGGAACCTCATGCACAAGCATTCACTCCCTTCATCGCCAACACATAGATGCACTGCATCAACTCATCAAGGCTCCTTTGGTCGCACCTTCCAAACACACAACCTCTACTATCTGGAGACGGACAAGGGTAGCAGATACCTGGGAACACCATCACCTGTAAACCTCCCCGCTAAGTCACTCACCATTCTGACTTGGAAATATATCGCCGTCCCTTCACTGGTGCTGGGTTAGAATCCTAAACCCCTTCACTAAAAGCACTGTGGGTGCACCTACACCATACGGCATGCAGCAGTTCAAGAAGACAGCTCACCTGCACCTTCTCAAGCGAAATTAGGGATGGGCAATAAATGCTGGCCTAGCCAGAGACACCCACATCCCTCAATGAATAATAAAAAACTGCTCCACCTGGACCATCTAATCTAATCCCACTCTCATCTACGTAAATAAATATTTATGCATTTGAAGAGGAGAGATTAAGGCTGGAGCCATGCATGTTAGTCCTCTCAGTGTAATATCTCCCTGCTGCACCCAGACTGCATGTCAGCCATGCGACTGCAGAAAGCAATAAGCACCTAAGTGAAAATAACTAAAAAGCCCTCCATAATCCTTTTCTATCCTTTTTATCTCGGGATTCGCAGCAGCAGCCAAGGACTTTGGGATTGCGAACCACAAAGACAAGAGATGCGATTGAAGCGGAGTTAAGCAGAACAGACCACCCGATCACCAGAGCTGAGAGGAGCAGAAAAAATGTCATCCAACATCTGGTTTCTTTGCTTTATGTGTATTGGATGCCTGGCTCGAACACCCTGCTTCTGTCCCTCCCAGTGCATCTGCACTTTCCAGAGTCACAGTGACGAACTCAAGGCAAGGTATCGCAGCATTACAAATTTGATCTTAGATTTGGAGAAACATGAGAATTCAAACTGCACATTTATGCAGTGGAAATTCTCCTTTCCAAATTTCCACACACTTCACTCATCATCTCCGATGTTTAATATATTTACTTACAGAGATTAAGTTTGGTTCTGTTCTGTTAATTAGTTTTAAGTTGCTTTCTGTTAATTAGTTTTATCTGCTATGCTTGATGATTTGGTATCTGGGATAATATCAACGTATATGCAAATTTCTTCCATGGTAAATTGTAGCTATCGTTGTGTATTTTTATCAACATTTTGCAATGCTCAAAAAGTATTAAGGACAACTTTGTTCTGTTTCACTTTCCTAAATCCTGTGCATAATATTTACCTTTGCATATTTTCCCAATACCACTTTATTTACACCTCATTTGTATAGTTTAAGATGAAATAAAGCAACATGATAAATATTGGAATAATGTTCAATTCAGGGAATAATTAAGCAGTTCTTCCGTTGGTGTGCTGCAGGGTTAGAAGCTCCTTTCCCGAGCTATGGGACTCATCCAGTAGTCCTTAATGATTAGTCAAGACTTTTCCATTTCCTCTGATTAAAAGTGAGTCTCCTTATCCCTTCATTAAGGCACCTGGATTTAGATTGCAAAGCCAGAGTGGATGTTGCTGACGAACGCAGGAGTGTATTTGATGGTAAATTAGGAAATTGAAGAGAGCAGATTAAAAAGTCAAGCTAGATTTTTCAATCAGGTGCAAAGAAGGTGGAACGTGGTGAAGCCCTTTTTGGGAATCATTTCGCCGGCTCCGCATTTATCTCTGCTGCTTGTAGTGTTTTCCACCTGAAGTGACAGTTTATCATAATTACTCCAAAATGATGGAAATAGGGGCTGGTTTAGCTCACTCGGCTAAATCGCTGGCTTTTAAAGCAGGCCAGCAGCACGGTTCGATTCCCGTACCAGCCTCCCCGGACAGGCGCCGGAATGTGGCGACTAGGGGCTTTTCACAGTAACTTCGTTGAAGTCTACTCGTGACAATAAGCGATTTTCATTTGATTTTTCATTTCAAATATATTCCACGCCACTTTGCCTGTGCCTCAGTAATGCTCGTTGTGGGGGACGCCTCTCCGCCCTTGGCACCACGTGTTGCTCTGAGCAGTAGAATTAGGAGCCACCTGACTGGCGATGGGATTTCTTGGGGCAAATGTGCCTCAGTTGGTGGTGAAGATGGAGGCCGTGACCAAGGCCAGATATCAGCTAGTTGGGTCATCGCAATTGGAATGCTGGGTTAGGGAGGGTTAAATGAGCCAAGGGTCCTTCATTTTAGCAATGGGAAGAATATTGATATGGTGACCAGATGATGCCAGGATCTGTCTTTGCTTCCACCACCCTCTCCTTCACAGTAGCTTAACCTGCTGCCACACACTGTTACCCAGAAATTTGAGGATGTTCATAGGGACACAATACAGAAGAACTGGTCGCATTTACAGACCTTCCTGGCATGTGGCTGGTTTCAAGAGAAGTGGGGGGGGGGGGGGGGAACTACAGCAACAAACCAATGGACAAGTGGTCACACTGCCTTTTGATATCTTAATAATGTGTGAGATGATGTCGTGGCTTGTAGAGAATAATTGAACCGACAAAAGATTTTCTTTACTTTCAGGACTGTGTTTTGTAATAACCCAGAAATGACCCTGATTCCAGACGGTGTACCAGCCGAAACCTTAAAGCTGGTGATTGAGAAAACGTCAGTCAGACAGGTTTCCGAGCGAGCCTTTCCTGCTGCTTCCGGCCTGGAGTGCCTTTGGCTGTCCTGTAACTCCATCAGCAGC
Source organism: Scyliorhinus canicula (assembly GCF_902713615.1). NCBI lineage: Eukaryota > Metazoa > Chordata > Chondrichthyes > Carcharhiniformes > Scyliorhinidae > Scyliorhinus > Scyliorhinus canicula. The sequence goes on from NC_052167.1 coordinate 12,314,037, forward strand.
TTCGACGGGGAGAGTTTGCGAGGCCTGACCGCACTGGGGGAGCTCCGTCTGGATGGCAACGCTCTTTCAGCTTTTCCATGGGAAGCCCTTTCCTATTTGCCACAACTCTGGCTCCTTGATTTGCATGGCAACATCCTCCGATCGCTCCCCAACCGTGCAGCCGCTTATATAAGAAATATCACCTACCTGGATTTATCGGATAACAAGCTAACCACACTGTCAGGCCACACGATCTCACGATGGCTGACTGCTCCAAAGGTGGCCAATACAACTTCAACAACCGCCAACTCAAATCTTATCATAGGTAGGCATAAAGTTCCGTCTCATCCCTGTTGTTCGGTGGAATCATTTCTACACAAACCCGTCAATGTCTTTCTATTTTGTTTCTATTTTTATTTTAGAGTACCCAATTATTTTTTCCAATTAAGGGGCAATTTAGCATGGCCAATCCACCTATCCTGCACATCTTTTGGGTTGTGGGGGCGAAATCCATACAGACACGGGGAGAATGTGCAAACTCCATACAGACAGTGACCCAGGGCTGGGATTCGAACCCGGGTCCTCAGTGCCGTAGGCAGCAATGCTAACCACTATGCCACCGTGCTGCCCTATGTCTTTCTATTTTGATGGAAGGTAGATCTTTAGCTGAGCTGTTGGTTAAAGCTCCATTGCAGTACCATATCTGGATTGATGATCAGCTTCTTGTTGAGCTAATGATTATGGAGAAAGTTGCAGTGTCATATCCAACAGAAATGTACTATTCTCATATTGATTACTTTCCTCACATATTTCAGCATCGTGAGCGTCTCTCTGCTATATGTCACCTCAACCTGGCTACTTTGAATCACTTGACTTCAGCCTGCCACAGACGTAATGTCACAGCTCAGAAGGAGGCCATTCAGCCCATCGGATCTGCACCGGCTCTCTGAATGAGCAATCCACTGAGTGCATTCTTCCGCCTTCATCCCAAAACCCTGCACATTCTTCCATTTTCGATAACTGTCTAATCCCCTTCCAATTGCTTCAGTTGAATCTGCCTTCAGTCCACTCTCAGGCGGTGAATTCCAGATCCTAACAACTCGCTGCCTGAAAAGGGTTTATCCGCATGTCGTTTTTGCCGCTTTTACTAATTACCTTAAACCCTGCCCCTTTCGTTCTTTACCCTTTCACCTCCGGGAACAGTTTCTCCCTCTCTACTCTGTCCAGATCCCTCGTGATTTTGAACACCTGTATCTAATCTCTCAGCCTCTCCTCTCCAAGGAAAACAGTCCCAACTTCTCCGTTCTTTCTTTGTAACTGAAGTTCCTCATCTCTGAAACCATTCCTGTGAAACTTTTCTGCGCTCTCTCTAATGACTTCGCATCTTTCTTAAAGTGCAACGCCCAGGATTGAACGCAATGCACCAGCTGAGACTGAACTAGTGACTTATACATGTTCAACATGACCTCCTTGCTATAGTACTCTGTACCCCTAATAACAAAGCTGAGGCTATTTTATGTTTTAAAACTGTTCTCTCAACCTGTCCTGCCACTTTCAATGATTTATGCACATATACACCGATGTCCCTCTGCTCCTGCATGTTCCCCCTGCCTTGTGTCCTTTATTGTATATTGTCTCTCCATGTTCGTCCAACAAAAATGAATGACCTGACATTTTCCATCTTGAACTTCATTGACCACCTGTCCGCCAATTACACCAACTCATCTATGTCCTTTTGAAGTTCTACGCTATCCTCTTCACATTTCACAATACGACAAGTTTCCTATTGTCCAAAAACATTGAAATTGTGGCCTGTACATCAAGGTCCAGTTTATTAATCTATATCAGAAAGGGCAGAGGTCCCAACACTGACCCCTGGGGAACTCCACTACAAACCTTCCTCTAGCCCAAAAAGCATCTATTAACCACTACTCTCTGTTTCCTGTCACTCAGCCAATTTTGTTTCCATTCTACTGCTGTCCCTTTTGTTACATGAGTTATAACCTTGCTCACAAGGCTGCTGTGTGGCACTGTCTCAAAAGGCTTTTGTAAATCCGTGTGCGCCACATCAACTACACTTCTCTCATCAACCCTCTCTGTTACCTCTTCAAAAAACTTCAACTTGGTTAAACACGATTTTCCTTCAGGAAATCCACGCTGGCTTTCCTTAATTAACCCACATTTGTCCATGGGACTATTCATTTTGTCCTGAATTATTGTTTCTGAAATTTCCCCACCACAAAATTCAACTGACTCGCCTGTACTTACAAGGTGTATCTCTACACTTGTGGGCAGCACGGTAGCATTGTGGATAGCACAATCGCTTCACAGCTCCAGGGTCCCAGGTTCGATTCCGGCTTGGGTCACTGTCTGTGCGGAGTCTGCACATCCTCCCCGTGTGTGCGTGAGTTTCCTCCGGGTGCTCCGGTTTCCTCCCACAGTCCAAAGATGTGCAGGTTAGGTGGATTGGCCATGATAAATTGCCCTTCGTATCCAAAATTGCCCTTAGTGTTGTGTGGGGTTACTGGGTTATGGGGATAGGGTGGAGGTGTTGACCTTGGGTAGGGTGCTCTTTCCAAGAGCCGGTGCAGACTCGATGGGCTGAATGGCCTCCTTCTGCACTGTACATTCTATGTAAATCTATGTACACCCTGTTTGAATAAGTGTGTAATGTGTAAATCTCTAGTCCTCTAGCACCATCACCAAGTTTAAGGAAGACTGAAAGATTACAGCCAGTGCCTCGGCGATTTCTACCCTCACTTCCTACAGTATCCTTGGGTGCAACTCACTTGGTCCTGGTGTCTTGTCCACTTGAAGTATCGCAGCCTATCCCATACCTTCTTAACAATTATAAACCATTCTAGTGTTTGAATTACCTCCTCCTTCACTTTGGCTTGTGTAGCATCTTCTTCCTTGGTAAGGACAGAAGCATAGGATTAATTTAATACTGCATCCATGCCCTCTGTCTCTACGCATAGACCCCCTTCAGTTCACGATCAGCCCTACATCTCCTTTAACCATTTATACACTTATTTAAACTATCTCTTGCCCAGCTTACTAAAATGATATCTTCCCTGCATGTTGATAAGATGCCTTATTACTTCAAGGTAACTTTATTTCTGTTAACTAAAAGTTTTTACTTTTTGTTGTTTGCAAAGTATTTGGAATTCAAAAGTTATCATAACACATTGTTGGTGCTAAAGCAGCAGGTAATTGTTCTCATAGCTTACTAGCAAGGGCAAACGCCCCTATAATACATAAGAATAGGACAATATTGTGGTCGCTGTACATCATATTTGACTTTTCCTAATTATGTTTCAGACCCACATTGAAGAAAATATCAACACTGTTTCAATTATTATTATTATTGGTACAAAAAGAAAACTGGATTGCAATATTAATATGCTTTTATGTGCAGCACAATCATCATTGACATTTACCACATAATGAGTTAGGAATACAATTCATTTACTGTAACTTTTCTGCACATTTTCATCATGATACTTAATTTTTCAAGTACCCGACTTAAATAGGAAGGCAATACTGATATACTGTTAGTTAAAACCACATGCTTTACTCTGGTGAATGTCAATGTTTGCACCTCGGGGCAAATTAATATTGTAATATTAACAACAAAATACAGTGTGGTTGCAAACATCAGGCTGTATATTCGTGTAGCTTTTTGGTTGCATTACTTATCAGTTCTGGCACGGTAGCACAAGTGGATAGCACTGTGGCTTCACAGCTCCAGGGTCCCAGGTTCGATTCCCGGCTTGGGTCACTGTCTGTGCGGAATCTGCATGTTCTCCCCGTGTCTGCGTGGGTTTCCTCCGGGTGCTCCGATTTCCTCCCACAGTCCAAAGATGTGCAGTTTAGGTGGATTGGCCATGATAAATTGCCCTTAGTCCAAAGAGGTTAGAGGGGTTATTGGGTTATGGAGATAGGGTGGAAGTGAGGACTTAAGTGTGTCGGTGTAGACCCGATGGACCGAATGGCTGTACTGTATGTTCTATGTATATAGAACATAGAACATAGAACGATACAGCGCAGTACAGGCCCTTCGGCCCTCGATGTTGCACCGACATGGAAAAAATCTAAAGGCCATCTAACCTACACTATGCCCTTATCATCCATATGCTTATCCAATAAATTTTTAAATGCCCTCAATGTTGGCGAGTTCACTACTGTTGCAGGTAGGGCATTCCACGGCCTCACCACTCTTTGCGTAAAAAACCCACCTCTGACCTCTGTCCTATATCTATTACCCCTCAATTTAAGGCTATGTCCCCTCGTGCTAGCCACCTCCATCCGCGGGAGAAGGCTCTCGCTGTCCACCCTATCTAACCCTCTGATCATTTTGTATGCCTCTATTAAGTCACCTCTTAACCTTCTTCTCTCTAACGAAAACAACCTCAAGTCCATCAGCCTTTCCTCATAAGATTTTCCCTCCATACCAGGCAACATCCTGGTAAATCTCCTCTGCACCCGTTCCAAAGCTTCCACGTCCTTCCTATAATGGGGCGACCAGAACTGTACGCAATACTCCAAATGCGGCCGTACTAGAGTTTTGTACAACTGCAACATGACCTCATGGCTCCGGAACTCAATCCCTCTACCAATAAAGGCCAACACACCATAGGCCTTCTTCACAACCCTATCAACCTGGGTGGCAACTTTCAGGGATCTATGTACATGGACACCGAGATCCCTCTGCTCATCCACACTACCAAGAATTTTACCATTAGCCAAATATTCCGCATTTCTGTTATTCTTTCCAAAGTGAATCACCTCACACTTCTCCACATTAAACTCCATTTGCCACCTCTCAGCCCAGCTCTGCAGCTTATCTATGTCCCTCTGTAACCTGCAACATCCTTCCGCACTGTCTACAACTCCACCGACTTTAGTGTCGTCTGCAAATTTACTCACCCATCCTTCTGCGCCCTCCTCTAGGTCATTTATAAAAATGACAAACAGCAACGGCCCCAGAACAGATCCTTGTGGTACGCCACTCGTAACTGAACTCCATTCTGAACATTTCCCATCAACTACCACTCTCTGTCTTCTTTCAACTAGCCAATTTCTGATCCACATCTCTAAATCACCCTCAATCCCCAGCCTCCGTATTTTCTGCAATAGACGACCGTGGGGAACCTTATCAAACGCTTTACTGAAATCCATATACACCACATCAACTGCTCTACCCTCGTCTACCTGTTCAGTCACCTTCTCAAAGAACTCGATAAGGTTTGTGAGGCATGACCTACCCTTCACAAAACCATGCTGACTGTCCCTAATCATATTATTCCTATCTAGATGATTATAAATCGTATCTTTTATAATCCTCTCCAAGACTTTACCCACCACAGACGTTAGGCTCACCGGCCTATAGTTACCGGGGTTATCTCTACTCCCCTTCTTGAACAAAGGGACCACATTTGCTATCCTCCAGTCCTCTGGCACTATTCCTGTAGCCAATGATGACCTAAAAATCAAAGCCAAAGGCTCAGCAATCTCTTCCCTGGCTTCCCAGAGAATCCTAGGATAAATCCCATCCGGCCCCGGGGACTTATCTATTTTCACCTTGTCCAGAATTGCCAACACTTCTTCCCTACGCACCTCAATGCCATCTATTCTAATAGCCTGGGTCTCAGCATTCTCCTCCACAATATTATCTTTTTCTTGAGTGAATACTGACGAAAAGTATTCATTTAGTATCTCGCTTATCTCCTCAGCCTCCACACACAACTTCCCACCACTGTCCTTGACTGGCCCTACTCTTACCCTAGTCATTCTTTTATTCCTGACATACCTATAGAAAGCTTTTGGGTTTTCCTTGATCCTACCTGCCAAAGACTTCTCATGTCCCCTCCTTGCTCGTCTCAGCTCTCTCTTTAGATCCTTCCTCGCTTCCTTGTAAATATCAAGCGCCCCAACTGAAACTTCACGCCTCATCTTCACATAGGCCTCCTTCTTCCTCTTAACAAGAGATTCCACTTCTTTGGTAAACCACGGTTCCCTCGCTCGACCCCTTCCTCCCTGCCTGACTGGTACGTAGTTATCAAGAACATGCAATAGCTGTTCCTTGAACAAGCTCCACATATCCAGTGTGCCCAACCCTTGCAGCCTACTTCTCCAACCAACACATCCTAAGTCATGTCTAATGGCATCATAATTGCCCTTCCCCCAGCTATAACTCTTGCCCTGCGGGGTATACTTATCCCTTTCCATCACTAACGTAAAGGTCACCGAATTGTGGTCACTGTTTCCAAAGTGCTCACCTACCTCCAGATCTAACACCTGGCCTGGTTCATTACCCAAAACCAAATCCAATGTGGCCTCGCCTCTTGTTGGCCTGTCAACATATTGTGTCAGGAAACCCTCCTGCACACATTGTACAAAGAATGACCCATCTAATGTACTCGAACTATATCTTTTCCAGTCAATATTTGGAAAGTTAAAGTCTCCCATAACAACTACCCTGTTACTTTCGCTCTTTTCCAGAATCATCTTCGCCATCCTTTCCTCCACATCCCTAGAACTATTAGGTGGCCTATAGAAAACTCCCAACAGGGTGACCTCTCCTTTCCTGTTTCTAACCTCAGCCCATACTACCTCAGAAGAAGAGTCCCCATCTAGCATCCTTTCCGCCACCGTAATACTGTCCTTGACTAGCAGCGCCACACCTCCCCCTCTTTTGCCCCCTTCTCTGAGCTTACTAAAACACCTAAACCCCGGAACCTGCAACAACCATTCCTGTCCCTGCTCTATCCATGTCTCTGAAATGGCCACAACATCGAAGTCCCAGGTACCAACCCATGCTGCCAGTTCCCCCACCTTATTTCGTATACTCCTGGCATTGAAGTAGACACACTTCAAACCACCTACCTGAACACTGGCACCCTCCTGCGAAGTCAAATCTGTGCTCCTGACCTCTATACTCTCAATCTCCCGTACCCCAAAACTACAATCCAGGTTCCCATGCCCCTGCTGAATTAGTTTAAACCCCCCCAAAGAGCACTAACAAATCTCCCCCCCAGGATATTGGTGCCCCTCAGGTTCAGATGTAGACCATCCTGTCTATAGAGGTCCCACCTTCCCCAGAAAGAGCCCCAGTTATCCAGAAATCTGAATCCCTCCCGCCTGCACCATCCCTGTAGCCACGTGTTTAATTGCTCTCTCTCCCTATTCCTCATCTCACTATCACGTGGCACGGGCAACAACCCAGAGATAACAACTCTGTTTGTTCTTGCTCTGAGCTTCCATCCTAGCTCCCTAAAGGCCTGCCTGACATCCTTGTCCCCTTTCCTACCTATGTCGTTAGTGCCAATGTGGACTACGACTTGGGGCTGCTCCCCCTCCCCCTTAAGGACCCGGAAAACACGATCCGAGACATCACGTACCCTTGCACCTGGGAGGCAACATACCAAACGTGAGTCTCTCTCGCTCCCACAAAATCTCCTATCTGTGCCCCTGACTATTGAGTCCCCAATTACTAATGTTCTACTCCTTTCCCCCCTTCCCTTCTGAGCAACAGGGACAGACTCCGTGCCAGAGGCCTGTACCCCATGGCTTACCCCTGGTAAGTCGTCCCCCCCACAAGTATCCAAAACGGTATACTTGTTACTCAGGGGAACGACCGCAGGGGGTCCCTGCACTGACTGCTTCTTCCCAGTCCCTCTTACAGTTACCCATCTATCTCCAGTCTTTGGTGTAACTATTTCCCTGAAGCTCCTATCTATGACCCCCTCTGCCTCCCGAATGATCCGAAGTTCATCCAGCTCAAGCTCCAGGTCCCTAACACGGTTTTTGAGGAGCTGGAGTTGGGTGCACTTCCCACAGATGAAATCAGCAGGGACACTGACGGCGTCCCTCACCTCAAACATTCTGCAGGAGGAGCATTGTACTGCCTTCCCTGACATCACCTCTAGATTTAAAAAATAACAAGAAAAAGAAAAAAGAAAGGAAGAGCTTACCTGATATTACCTCAAACCCTGCTCCCGCTCAAAGGTAAGCAAATTTAAAGGCACTCACTCACCTTCACGACAGGCCCCTGCTCCCGCTTCCCAACCACCGTGGGGTGGGGGGGTTGGTTGGAGGAGGAGGTAGGGTGGGAAACACTCACGAAGTGTTTCGGGTTTAACTGTCACTTGCCAACAGCCTCTCCACAAACCACCTTCAACTTAGGCTGACCGCACTGCACGTATGCAAATTTCCCCAGAACAGCTGATCAGTAGCTCTGCTCTGCTGCCCTCTGCTGGATGATTGCCTTCACTCAAACTCCTCGGGTCCCCTTCGCAGATTCACCTTCAACTTAGGCTGACCGCACTGCACGTATGCAAATTTCCCCAGAACAGCTGATCAGTAGCTCTGCTCTGCTGCCCTCTGTAGGAACAGATACGGTTAAATCGATATAGGGGTAATTCTTACTTTTCTTTCTTAATCACCTAAAGATCCAGGGTTGTGCAAATTCCTCCTCCGAAATATCGTTCTATTGTGTTGGATGGGATATGGAATATTTTATCCGACAGGCTAGCAAAGCCACAGATTTAATACGTTACATGTGCTGATTTCACCATTCTGGGATAGTGTGGTGGAAGGGGACATGGCAACTAGGCATGGCCTTCTCAGGGATTATTGGCTCATACTTGTTCCTGCTCCGAATCAACGTCCAGTTGCTGGTAAATGCACATATGGATGCCTGATAAGGATCTGATTATGGCTGCCTGTGAAGCAAACGATCCAGAGTGTTATACGTTACTGAGGCTCGCTTCATGGTGACTGGTTGGACATTGGACAACCAGGATCTATGGAACCACGTCCTAATGCAATAATGCATATCAAAACTGCAGAGAAGTGCTGGAAACCCTGGGGTGGGGGCAGAGCGTACACGGAGAATATTTTAAAGAAATATGCTCTAAACTGGGAGAAATGATATGCAACAGTTCAGCTCTTTGACATTTTTCTCACCTTTTCATCTCAACAAAATTTGCAAACATGTCTCCTTCAACAGGACTACACAACAACCCTTGGGAATGTGACTGCAGATTGTCAGAACTCGTTCGTTTCGTCACGAGGCACAATCCAACTGCGGCATTGATGAACCCTGCATTAATGTGCTCAGGGCCAGAAAGCCTCTCAGGGTCTTCATTCAGCAGCATAGAGCTAAAAGAGTGCCAGAGTCCAACTATTCGTGTCGTGGAAGCTGAAGTGACCACAGTGTCGGGGAGCAGTGTCTCTCTGCATTGTGTAGCTGCAGGGGTTCCCATCCCCAACATCAGCTGGATGAGGCTGGATAGTGACCTGCAGAATGGAACAGGTGGGTATCTGATCACTGAGGTCAGTGGCCGCAAGAGAAGATCTAATTGGAAAAGGTGATTTAAGACACTTAAGTTTGCCCTTATGGTTTAGCAAAGGCGGCACTGTGGGCACACGCCTCACAGCGCCAAGGGCCCAGGTCTGGCCTTGGGAGACCGTCTTTGTGGAGTTTGCATGTTCTCCCCGTGTCTGCGTGGGTTTCCTCTGGGTGCTCCGGTTTCCTCCCACAGCCCAAAGATGTTCAAGTTAGGCCACACTAAAATCGTCCCTTAAAATCCAAAGGTGTACAGGTTAGGTGGATTGGCCATACTAAAATTGCCCCTTTGTGTCCAACGATATGGAAGTTACGGGGTTAGGTTGGTTGAATGGGCCTAGGTAGGGTGCTCTTTCAGAGGGTTGGTGCGGACTCAATGGGTCGAATCGCCTCCTTCTGCACTGTAAGAACTTTTGACCACCTCAGTACAATACTGTCTTTTGATCGTGCGCAGTTATTCACCATGTACTGCACAATCCATGTGTTTTTCATATCCATAGATATTGCTTTGCTTTAAAAAGAATTGCATCAAACTACTGCTAAGAGAGTGTTTGCTACCAGTGTTCCTAATAGGCTTTCCCTTTACATAAAACTTTGAAGTTTTTTGGTTGTTCTTGGATTAACCCAATTAAATAGGATTAAGGATAGTAGGAACATAGCAACAGGAGCAGGATATTCAACCCCTCAAGCATGCTCTGCCATTCAATTAGTTCATGATTGATTGGTAGCCAAACTCCATGACCCTTCTTGATTCAGTCAGTCTTCATTCCCTTGCCTAACAAAAACCTATCAACAGATTGCCCAATATAATTTACCTGTGTGACATTTAGCACAGCACGCAGACTGTGGCGAATGATCAAGGTGTTGAGATTCTGTTGTGCAACAGAACACATTGATATGAAAAACATCTGGCTACGATCGTTAGCTGCCTGCTTGACCCATTCTTTTAAGACCACCATTTAAAAGGTGGTCCCAGGGGGTAAATTTAAGCGATTGTACCCTCTTGAAAATTTGTGAGGTCAAATCAAAGAACAATTGTAACCTGTAAATTTTAAGCTTCAAGTCAGAGAACTCATCGTGAATGTTAATGGGATGTGGGCTCTGCTGGCTGCGCCAGCATTTGTTGCCCATCCTTAATTGCCCTTGAGAAGGTGGTGATGAACCACCTTCTTGAACCGCTGCAGTCCATGTGGTGTAGGTACACCCACCGTGCTGTTAGGGAGGGAGCTCTCGGATTTTAACCCAGCCATAGCTCCAAGTCAGGATGGTGCGTGGCTTGGAGGGGAACTTCCAGGTGATGGTGTTTTTATGCATCTGCTGCCCTTGTCCTGCTAGGTGATGGAGGTCATGGGGTTTGGAAGGCACCGTCGAAGGAGCTTCGGTGAGCACCTGTAATGCATCTTGTAGATGGTACACACTGCTGCCACTGTGCGTTGAAGGTGGTGGATGGGGATGCCGATCAACTGGGCAGCTTTGTCCTATCCCAAATATAATCTAGCATGTTGCATTCTTTGTGTTTTTTACAGTGACCCTGGACAATTCTGACGAGAGACTAAAGTGGTCTACATTCAGTCTATCAGCTGTATCTTATCAGGATTCTGGTAAATATTTGTGCCAGGCCAATAATTTGATGGGTGCATCGGATGCTTCGATATCTCTTCTTGTGGTCAACCCTGTCCTTGCTTTGGTGCCAATCAAAAGCACATCCAAAGGAATGTGCATCAGTAAAATGAGGAAAAAGGCTACTGTATACAATCGGAAGCTGATGGCCAGGTATGCGAGTACCCTGACCACCACAGTATCGCAAACAGAGTCACCGAGGAGATCCTATGCTGCAGGTAGGACAGATGACTTTCCCGTGCACAATCACCAAATTAAGCTAAATGAAGGTGCATCAGAGATTCTTTCGCAGAATATGAATCGTCCAGAAGTTAACGGCTTATTGGAAAAGCGAAGAAGTGCCGACGATCCTGATAATATTACATTTAGTCCTTATTCAACACAGCCAGAACTAGACTGTCTGGTCAGAACTGTTAGAGTTATAGGGGGCACCTATCATAGTGTTTCCCTGGCTTGGAGATCCCCAAAGGCAACAAATATCACCATTTTTAGTATTCTATATACAACGTTTGGCGAAAGGGACATGCGCAGAATCAATGTGGGTCCTCGAAAGACCAAAATCACCATTGATGGTTTAATGCCGCAGACTAAATATATTGTTTGCATTTGTGTCAAAGGACTCATGCCCAGGAAAGAGCAGTGTGTGATTTTCTCCACGGATGAAGTGGCTAATGCGAGTGGGACCCAGAAGCTAATTAACGTGGTGGTGATCACTGTGGCCTGTGTGATCGTGGTCCCACTCACCCTCATTGTCTGCGGTGGGGCCTTGAAGAGGCGCTGCAGAAAGTTCCTGAATAAGCCCCCAGAAGAGGGCTTCCAAAATGATTCATATGTCACCTTCGAGAGCCTGTCGACAGGGCCCAAACCCAGTGCCACTGAAGGAGAGTATCTGACCTGCCACAATAAAGATGAATCTAATAGACTTCTGTCGCCAAGGTCCAGCATAGATTCCGAAGAAGCAACAAACAGTGAAGCACAACAGAATGAATATTTCTGCTGATTGATCCATTTCCATTTGGATCAATCAAACCTGCTCATCAAACTAGTAATGTATTTGTCAAAATATGTAAGCTCCCCCTTCTTTCCCCATCAAAGCTAATCTGTAGGCCAGTCCAATCTGACCACCATACTCCAGCACCTCAGCGCAAAAAATATATTGAAAGTATGTTTAAGGCAATGATGTTGAACTCTTCGTGAATAGGGTTGCCAACTGTGATTAAATATATTCCTGGAGGTTTCATCACATGACCTTATTTGGCCAACACATCCATCCTGGTGACCCTCCACCTTCCTACACCACTTGGAAAGCAGGAATACTCATCTCTAATTGGATGATGCTTGCTTGTCAACCAAACAGTTTTTTTTCCACCTATTTTCAATATTTTTTTATCTGGTAAAGAGAAATGTTGAAAGAAAGTTACAAAAAAAAAATCTTTTTTTTTAATGTTCTGAAGATTTTTTTCCAGGATCGCACACAGTCGTATCCTGGAGATTGATCTTCAATTCCTGGAGTCTCCAGGCCAATCCTGATGGAGCTACTAACCCTATTCATGGCGTTCCAGCTGGTATCCTGACCTCTTTCACCATGGACTTTGGAAATGGGCAACCCACAAATGCCATATCGCAAAACAGTCCGCATTTTGGTTCTTATTTTAAGATCAACAGGGATGCCATCACTGGGAAATGAAACACTTTCCATTTCAGGTACCCAGTGTCAATATCACCATTTCCAGTCAAGTTATAGCGCAGCCAGAAGCAGAGCTGAGCTCCTTCCAATCTTCTCCAACACTGTGCTACAACCCTACCTGCACCTTGCATTTTCCTTTCCATTTCCCACACCAACCATCCTTGGACCTGGCTGCATAACATTTCCAATCAGCCAGAGGCGCTGGATTGAGCCAAATCACATTATGACCCTTGCAGTCAACGGGTGCACTATCAACCCATCACCAATGTCATATTTGAAACCCGTGGCCCTTCTCTGATTTTCTGCGTTTCTGCATATATTACTCTGTACTCTTATTCATTGTTCTGTGCAGTCAGATGTCTTTCTGCATTCAGTGAGAAATAAGTTCCTTGCGCCACGTCTTTCAAAAAATAGATACCATCTTTTCTTCATCATTTTTTGTGTCACGTATCACGCTTGTCGTTTCTGTGTCATTCCACACCCCCCCCCCCTCCCCCATGCCGTGCTTCAGAAGAACGACAGACGCTTTATGTAACAATATGGCCAGCATCAGTATTAATGCTGCCTTTGTATTTCTGATATATTTTCCTTATGTTGTGAATCTCTGAGAATATGACAATTAGGTCTGTGGATATTTTCCGACCAGCGCTTATTGTTTTTCTTTCTCGCTGGGAACGAGAGTTAATCTTTGTCTCGATGACGAGAAGCGTTTAGAAGGTGCATTTTGCAGTTGGCTCAGGACTTTTGAACATTTGCCACTCAGCCAACACATATATATCATCTGTGCAATAAATGTTCAAACCCCAGCAGTGTCTGAAAGCAGTGTTGCTCCTGATTGAAATTCTATGCTCGTTTACTGGCTTGTGGATATACAGACAGCTTTGTGCAAAATTAATGACAGTTCGGTTAAAACATGAAATGAACTTTTTATTATCTACAGATCCAACTAGTTTAAACCGTGCGACATGTTGCATCATGTGTTATGATGCCAATTGATGTTATAACTGGATGGGAAGATCACAGAATGGAAGCTTGGCTCAAAATACCATAACTATTACTTTTTATTATAAAACATGGAGGAACAGAATCACAGGATTGCTAATTAGGTTTAACAACAAGGAAATCATTTATTAAAAAAGAAAAGTGGGATTATTATGAGATACTCCTTTACTGCGCCACCCCTCTACCTTAACAATTATACACATGTTTTAGGATAAACACGGATTACAAGGTACATCTTAAGATACTGGCAGGGTGTTTTTTCTGATTGGAAGGCTGTGATTTGTGGTATTCCGCAGGGATCAGTGCTGGGACCTTTGCTATTCGTAGTATATATAAATTATATTGAGAAAAATGTAACTGGTCTGATTGTCAGTTTGCGGATGACACAAAGGTTGGTGGAATTGTGGATAGCAATGAGGACTGTCAGAGGATACAGCAGGATTTAGATCATTTGGAGACTTGGGCGGAGAGATGGCTGATGCCGTTTAATCCGGACAAATGTGAGGTAATGCATTTTGGAAGGTCTAATACAGGTAGGGAATATACAGTGAATGGTAGAATCCTCAAGAGTATTGACAGTCAGAGAGATCTTGGTGTTCAGGTCCAAAGGTCACTGAAAGGGGCAACACAGGTGGAGAAGGTAGTCAAGAAGGCATATGGCATTCTTGCCTTCATTGGCCGGGGCATTGAGTATAAAAATTGGCAAGTCATGTTGCAGCTGGCTAGAACCTTAGTTAGGCCACACTTGGAGTAAAGTGTTCAATTCTGGTCGCCACACTACCAGAAGGATGTGGAGGCTTTAGAGAGGGTGTAGAAGAGATTTACCAGGGTGTTGCCTGGTATGGAGGGCATTAGCTATGAGGAGAGGTTGAATAAACTTGGTTTGTTCTCACTGGAACGAAGGAGGTTGAGGAGCGACCTGATAGAGGTCTACAAAATTATGAGGGACATAGACAGAGTGGTAATTCAGAGACTTTTTCGCAAGGTAGAGGGGTCAATTACTAGGGGGCATAGTTTTAAGGTGCAAGGGGCAAGGTTTAGAGGAGCTGTATGAGGTAAGTTTTTTACACAGAGGGTATTGGGTGCCTGGAACTCACTGTCAGAGGAGGTGGTGGAAGCAGGGACGATAGTGACGTTTAAGGGGCATCTTGACAAATACATGAATAGAATGGGAATAGAGGGATACGGACCCCAGAAGTGTAGAAGATTTTAGTTTAGTCGGGCAGCATGGTCGGCGCAGGTCTAGAGGGCCGAAGGGCCTGTTCCTGTGCTGTACTTTTCTTTGTTCTTTGTTCTTTTTATGCAATGGTCTCATTGACACAATGTCCTTTTTAAGCACACAAGATGACACAAGTGATCAAATACACAAACTCCGCTCTGAACCCACGTTAGTATCTGTGATTTCTCTTCAGAATCTCCCCAGATGATCATCACATCAGAGTTTCCAAACTCCACTCCCAAAAACATGCTTTAAAATCTTCTCATCTTTGCCTTAGCGGTTTGCATTCCAAAATCCAGACCAGGTTTTCCAAATGACACTTTTAAACAGAGCTCCATTTTTAACAGTGAATCCAGTCCAGGACCTTACACCACCCTCTTTTAGGTTTCCTTTGACTTAACTGCTTTTACACAATGTCCAAGATGCAATCACCGATTTTCATTTCAACTCAGGTTCCACAGGCTGCAGTAAAATCTCACAAAGCTGAAATAATCACTTCAGACCTCAGTCTTCTTCTTGGTTCTGCCTGTCTTTACTGAACAGTTCTCTATTCTATTTGTGGAAACTTCTCTTCAACTCTCTAGTCGCCTTAACTAGCTGCCCTTCAGATGTCTACACTTATTTTCTTAACCATTACTCAATGGTACGCCTTTTCTTCTAGCAAGGCTGAGAGAGATTTTCCCTCGGTTGCCTTCTAAACCAACTGCTTCTAGCAATGAAGGCTGCATTCTCTCTAATGCCTATCTACAACTGCAATCAAATTAGCTCAACTAAGACTTAAAAGCTTCTCTACCTTACAAGGCTCCAGTTGCTAAGCAACACCCACCTATGTCTGCTGGCCTACTTCTTTTCATGCTGTAAACCTCGCTAAGCACAATAGAAACACATCTGGAACTTAACCAAACCCCACACATACATTAACCTTTGTCCAACATAAATCTAACTATAGGTTTTACCCTTCCATGCACTGAAACATTAAGTTAAACCCAATTAAAACAGTACCTTACTTCCCAATACAGATCAAATTACCTTAGAGCTACCTTTGTTTTCACATGGTACAAGGAGTTCGCTACCCTGAAGTTAGACTCAAACAGGATCTTACGCTTTGAGAGAAGACTGAAGTCAGTGTCATTGAATTTTTTTTCAATGTACTGAAAAAGATATGAACCTGGGAGGAAGCCATTCAACCTCGTGAGCCTGCCTTGTCATTCAATGAGATCATGGCTCCTCTGTGATGCAACTCTATATACCCACCTTTGCCCTACATTCCTTAAAACCTTGGTTCACAAAAATCTGTCAATCTCAGATTTAAAATAACCATTCATCTAGCATTAAGTGCAATTTGTTAAAGAGTTTCAAACTTCTGCTATCCTTCTGTGTTGATGTTTTTTTCTGAATTTCACTATGGAAAAGACTCGCTCTAACTTTGGACGATGCCCCCTATTCCTCAATTTCCCAACAAACAGAAACAATTTCTTAATCTCTCCTATCCCATTGCTCCTAGTATCTTGAAAACTTCAATTAAACCATCCTTTAACCTTCGAAATACCAGGAAATTCAGCCCAAGGACAACTCATATGAGGTGTTGCGTGTGTATTAATGTATGGTGAAGCATGGTGATACTGAGGCAAATCTGCCCTTCTACATGACCAAAAGTACAGAAGGCAAGAAGTAACTGGTGCAGTAACTCGTAACTGGACTAGCACTTGAGAGACCCAGGGTAACCCTCTGGGGATCCAAGCTCGAAGCCCACCATGGCAGATGGTGGAATTTAAGCTCAATAGACTATCGAATGATGACAGTGAAACTATTGTCAATTGTTGTAAAAACCCAATTAATTCACCAATACCTCTTTAGGGAAGGAAATCTGCCATCCTTACCCGGTCAGGCCTTCATGTGACTCCAGACCCACAGAAAAGTGGTTGCTTCTTAAATGTCCTCTGAAATGGCCCAGCAAGCCACTCAGTTGGATTCAATCGCCACAAAGAAAACACCCTCTTTAACAGCACTGTGGGTGTAACTATGCCTCAGGAACTGCAGCAGTTCAAGAAAGCAGCTCACCACTACCATCTGAAGGATAACTAGGGATGGGCAATAAATGCTGACCTAGCCAGCGATGCCCACACCCTGTGAAAGGAACTTTTTAAATTCTAGAATATCCGAGGGAGTGGCTTTCACCACATCCTGATCAGCGCTCTGTATGATATTCATATAGTATAACATTTTGTTTCACTAAGTTTGACTAACACATCAGACTCAACTTTTACCTTCTTCTGTGAATCATGAAGTAGAATTCATATTTCTCACCAATAAACTCTATCACTGTTGCAACTCTCAATTTAAGGAAGAGACATGCCTATGGAAGCTGTGCTGTAAATAAACCCTGTAAAGATTCCAACAACTTCCACCAGCTCTCTGTAACCTTTCCTACACTTTGTGTATGTATGGAGCACGAGATAGTCAAGATTTGAATTAGTTCCTTGGTTCTACTTCTAAAACCTTCCAATGAGTAGTTACATTCTCAAATACGTAGATGCTCGGGAGATTATTTTCAAAGAAGCTGATTATGGGGTAATATTTTCCTTTACAAAAGGCACTGTTATAAACAATGATAGATATATCTTTGTATTACAAAATATTCACCACTTCTATATCCAGAGCTGTGTAAACATGCGACCAGTTTTAAGAATGCTGGTTGAACATACTGGGAAATCATGGTTGCACTCTGCTCAATGCATTTCCCCATTGTTTCCCTAATAAGTACTAATTCCTTCATCTTTTTAAGGCATTTCATTATCCACCAACACATTCGTTCTAAGTTACCCACAACCTTGAGCTTGCGTAGCAGTCTTTCGTGTGGAACATTTCCAAAAGTTTTCTGCAGGCTACCTTTTATTGCTAAGTCAGTGGAGTATACATCTTGAGTTTTCTGTGCTGAACTTTTTAGTGTTTTGTAAGGATACACATTGAATACGGACCTTGGGTAAGACAAGGGGGCTATCAAGGTGCAGAGAGGAGCAATCCCAAGTTTCACAGGACTTGGCCAAGGAAAGAATATTGAGCTTGATCTCATCAGCCTAAAGAATAAGTGAATAAGAGGAGATCTAATAGTTGTATATGTAAATAAATGTAGCCACAGTCCCAAAGGATGCTCTCCCCTTTTGGGAGAGAGCTGACTGGCGGTGATTTAACCTGAGGGTCACCACACCTCAAGAAAGGGTCAAGGTTATTTGATGAGGGGTTCATTAGATGGGTGGGGCTGCTATATGAGGCCCTGGTGGTGTGCGTGGCCGCGAATGGGAGGAGGTCGGAGTACTTCCGGCTTTACCGAGGGACCAGGCAGGGTTGCCCCCTGTCCCCCTTGTTGTTTGCACTGGCAATCGAGCCACTGGTGATGGCGTTGAGGGATTCAGAGAGGTGGAGAGGCTTGGTGCGAGGTGGCGAGGAACATAGGGTGTCATTGTATGCCGATGACCTGTTACTGTATGTGGCGGACCCGGTGGGAGGGATGCCGGGGGTGATGGAGTTGCTAGCTGAGTTTGGGACCTTTTCAGGTTATAAATTAAATTTAGGCAAGAGTGAGGTGTTTGTGGTGCACCCTGGAGACCAGGAGGAAGGAATTGGTAGGCTCCCGCTTAGGCAGCCAGGGACTGGGGGACTCTTCACAAGCATAATTTTACAAGACTTGTAGATCAGATGGAGGAGGAGTTCAAGAGGTGGGACATGCTACCATTATTGTTGACGGGGAGGGTACAGTCCGTCAAAATGACGGTGCTTCCGAGGTTCTTGTTCCTCTTTCAGTGCCTGCCCATCTTTATCCCCAGGGCCTTCTTTAGGAGAGTGACTAGCAGTATTTTGAGCTTTGTGTGGGCGCATGGGACTCCGAGAGTGAAGAGGGTATTCCTGGAGTGAGGGAGGCATAGAGGCAGTCTGGCACTGCCCAACCTTCTGGGGTACTATTGGGCGGCCAATGTGTCAATGGTGCGCAAATGGGTGATGGAGGGGGGAGGGGCGGCGTGGAAAAGAATGGAGATGGCGTCATGTAGAGGTACGAGCCTGGGTGCCATGGTAACAGCGCCGTTGCCGCTCTCCCCTAAGAGGTTTACCACGAGCCCGGTGGTGGCGGCGACCCTAAGAATCTGGGGCAGTTGAGGCGGCATCGGGGGGAAACAGGAGGGGGGATGGAGGCTCCACTGGGTGGCAACCATCGGTTCATCCCGGGGAACAAGGATGGGGGATTTAGGGGGTGGCAAAGGGCGGGCATCAGCAAATTGAGGGACCTGTTTATTGGCGGGAGGTTTGCGGGCCTGGGGGAACTGGAAGATAAAGTTGGCCTTCCCCAAGGGAACATGTTCAGATACTTGCAGGTAAAGGCGTTTGCTAGGCGACAGGTAGAGGGATTCCCTTTGCTGCCCTCGCAGGGGACGATGGACAGAGTGCTTTCGGGGGTGTGGGTCAGAGAGGGGAAGGTGTCTGACATCTATAAGGTAATGCAGGAGGTGGAGGAGTCGTCAGTGGAGGAGCTGAAGGCTAAATGGGAGGAGGAACTCGGGGAGCAGATAGAGGACGGGACTTAGGCGGATGCCTTGGACAGAGTCAACTCTTCCTCCTCATGTGCGAGGCTTAGTCTCATCCAATTTAAGGTGCTGCACCGGGCCCACATGTCCGGGACTAGGATGAGTAGGTTCTTTGGGGGTGAGGATAAGTGCACCAGATGTTCGGGGAGTCCAGCGAACCACGCCCATATGTTCTGGGCATGCCCAGCACTGGAAGAATTCTGGAAGGGGGTGGCGGGGACGGTGTCGAGGGTGGTTGGATCCAGGGTCAAACCAGGGTGGGGACTCGCGATTTTTGGAGTTGCGGTAGAGCCGGGAGTGCAGGAGGCGAAAGAGGCCAGTGTCCTGGCCTTTGCGTCCCTAGTAGCCCGTCGAAGGATTCCGCTACAGTGGAGGGATGCGGGGCCCCCGGGTGTGGAGGCCTGGATCAGTGACATGGCGGGATTTATAAAACTGGGGGGGGGTCATATTTGCCCTGAGAGGATCAGTGCAAGGGTTCTATAAACGATGGCGGCCTTTTCTGGACTTCCTGGCTCAAAGATAGGTATCTTGGTATCTTGGTCAATAGCAGCAGCAACTCGGGGGGGGGGGGGGGGGGGGGGGGGGGGGAAGGGGGGGGGGGGTTGTTCCTTATTGTAGTGTCTATTCTGTAACTTTATATTGTGTTAATTTGCGTTGTTGTTAAAATGCTATGTTGTTCATGGAGGTGGGGCGAATGTTTATGATTGTTAATATTATGGTTATTTTTGGTATTTTACTAAGGTGCGTTATTGTTGTATAAATTCAAAATTTTTCAATAAAAATTATTTTAAAAAAAAGAAAGGGTCAAGGTTGAGAAGGTAGGACCTTCATGAATAACCCCAAAGAGTACGGGAATTGAACCCGCACCATTGACATCGCTCCGCATCACAAATCAGCCGTCCAGCCAACTGAGGTAACCGACCCACAATAGACATACATGAATGGTATGGAATGGGATAGTTAATTAGCTCTGAGCAATGTTGACAATGAATCAAGAATACAGGACAAACAGACACAGGTACAAAAGGTACATAGAAAACTCAACTTCAGGCCAACTCCAGGAAGCACTTCTTCGTATGGAGTGATCAATATCTGGTATGGTACAGTAGTATACCCAAAACCTCTGCAGCCTTCAAAAGGCATTTAGATGTTTAATGGTGATAATGGGGGGGGGGGGGGGGGGGGTATTAACATAACGATCTGCATTACAAGGGTGAATGTAGTACCATGAATTGCCACTAGAGGGAGCTGCAGATACTACTATACAAAGCAGTGATGCTGGACCTTGGGGGAAGAGTGTAAGCAGGAGACAGCTAGTGAAGATCATAAGAGCAGTTAGCGTGAGTAGGTTAGATTATAGTTTATACCAGTTAGTCAGATTAGCAGTAGATGAGTGTAGTTAGATGTTATTATCAGTTCTGTATTCTAAAAGTGTTGAAAACCAGTTTCGTAGTGTAAATAAAATCATTGCTTTGTTTAAGTAAAAGCTATACTGTGGTCTTTGTGGAACACTACGCCAACTATCCTAAATAAACAACACAAGGAACACCACAGGGTGGTTGCAAGGACTTTGATTCTGCAATGGCTGTGCAATTCAAAGCAGTTCAATATGTGTTAAGTGCTTTGAGACATTTGTTTTAGAGACATGGTAAAGTACTATCTAAATGCAAATCTTCCTTTATATTAAAGATTCAGAATTCATATTGGCCTGCACTTTGGGTCCCCCATCAAAATGAGACATGTTAACTCAAGGGACTGATACTATTTTATAATTTTCAGGCTCAGGTAAATACTTCATATCTAGATTGTTTCAGATACAGAATGGTGATTCCAATCTTATCTCTGCTCCATACTGTTATCAGAGAAAAACAACAGGAGGGTATTAGCCATGAAGGGAGGCTGGATAAACTCGGATTGTTTTCACTGAAACGAGGGACGACATGATAGAGGGTGACAAAATTATGAGTGGCATGGACAGAGTGGATAGTCAGACGCCTTTCCCAGAGCGGAAAAGTCAATTATCAGGGGATATAGGTTTAAGATGTGAGGGGGAAAGTTCAGAGGAGATGTGCGAGGCTTGTTTTTTACACAAAGAGTGGTGAATGGAGAGCTGCCGGGGGAGGTGGTGGAAGTAGATACTATAGCAGCATTTTAGATGCATCTTGATGAATACATAAATAGGATGGCAATAGAGGGATACGGACCCTGGAAATGCAGAAGATTTTAGTGTAGATGGGCAGCATGGTCAGCACAGGCTTGGAGGGCCAAAGGGCCTGTTCCTGTGTTGCCCTGTTCTTTGTGCCAGTCCACTTCTCACATCAGTCCCCTTCCTTATCTAAGATTGACACTTTTCTGTGTAATTTAATTTTTGAGTTTTAGATTTATGCCGCAGGGAATGGATTTGACCGTCGAACTAACGTCACTCAGGATTCTCATAGAAAACACGACCACAAAAATTGCATCAACCTGGATTTGGAATGACTATTATTGATCTCAAATGGGAAAGTATTGTTATTCATTTTAACTCCATGAAACAATCTGTCTGACACTGGGGTCAGAGGTTTCACTTTATGATCACTGACTTCCAAGGTAGGTTTTTTATGCCCTATTGCCATTTTCTTTTGCGGAACAAAGTTTCTAAAGAGTTTCGATGGCGGGCAGGTCCATCCATCCAGCCTGCTTACCAAGGGGTTCAGAACAAGGAGTTTAGGTAGACAGAGATTGTAGGTCAGTGTGTTCCCTAAATTATAGATATAGAATATAGAATCTCTACAGTGTAGAATGGGGCCATTCAGTCCTCAAGTCTGCACCGACCCTCTGATAGAGCACTCAACTTAGGCCCACTCCCCCGTCCTATCTCTGCAACCCCACCTAACCTTTGGATACTAAGGCACAATTTAACATGGCCAACCGCCTAACATAAGAACATAAGAACTAGGAGCAGGAGTAGGCCATCTGGCCCCTCGAGCCTGTTCCGCCATTCAATGAGATCAAGGCTGATCTTTTGTGGACTCAGCTCCATTTTCCCACCCAAAAACCATAACCCTTTATTCCTTTATTCTTCAAAAAACTATCTATCTTTATCTTGAAAACAATTGATGAAGGGGCTTCCACTGCTTCACTGGGCAAGGAATTTCATAGATTCACAACCCTGGGTGAAGAAATTCCTCCTAAACTTAGCCCTAAATTTGCTTCCCCTTATTTTGAGGCTACGCCCCCGAGTTCTGCTTTCACCCGCCAGTGGAAACAACCTCCCTGCATCTATCCTATCTATTCCCTTCATAAGTTTATGTTTCTTTAAGATCCCCCTACATCCTTCTAAATTCCAACGAGCACAGTCCCAGTCTACTCAACCTTTCCTCGTAATCCAACCCCCTCAACTCCTGGATTAACCTAGTTAATCTCCTCTGCACACCCTCCAGTATGTCCTTTCTCAGGTAAGGAGACCAAAACTGAACACTATACTCCAGGTGTGGCCTCACTAACACCCTATACAGTTGCAGCACAACCTCCCTAGTCTTAAACTCCATCCCTCAAGCAATGAAGGACAAAACTCCATTCGCTTTCTTAATCACCTGTTGAACCTGCACATCTTTGCACCGTGGGAGGAAACCAGAGCACCCGGAGGAAACCCACACAGACATGGGGAGAATGTGCAAACTCCACACACTCACCCAAGACCTAACCACTGTGCCGCTGTGCCGGCCGGAAATGATGAAGCAAGAGAAGACATAACAACAATAACTTTCCCCAGATCAATTCAATCGACAACAATTTATTCCCAGAAACACCGTGAATTTGCCATCTTCACTTTTGTCTGGAAAGGTAAGATGGTGAAGAGATTGTCTCCCTCAGCAAAACCCCTCTTGTCCACAGCCTTTATTGGAAAGGTTCAGTAATCTATTGGGAGTTTGTCACTCAGGGTCTGACCCACTTTCAACCGGAGGACGTTGAGTTTCATCCATCGTTGCTGCCCCAAAGTCCTTATGAATAGTAATACAGGCACAGTACTCCCCTGGGTGCTGCTCTGAATCACATTTCCTGACATTGCTCCCCGTTGACTATTTTAATCAACGATCTTCCAAGTTTGGGGTACATTGTTGTAGACTTGAGCCATCAGAATGATGAATGAACAGCATTAAATTGCACAGTGTCAACAATCTTGCTCTGGATTGACATCCCCTGGAGTTAGGGCCAATTCCAGTGTGGTTTCCTGACCAGTGTGCAACGTTCCCCTGAGGAGTCCTGACTGGAGGAGGCTATCTGACCTGCAAATAGATATTTAGAGAGTTTGGACGTCCTTCTTCCCACACCGGGACCACTATCCCAGCATCCGGACATGTACCCCGTTATCCCCCATAGGACAATCAGTCTTCCAGAAAATTAGGAGCCAGCAGAATGGATCCTACCAAGCTGGGGGTCTGGAGGTGCGGCTGCTGATCCCAGACTGGCTCCTAACATGGCCCCTTCCTTCACTATTTCTCACAAAGGGAATACAGGTGGAGAAAAAAGGGCGAATTGCACCCAGCCTCCAAGGGTTATTAGCACTTTACAACATTTCTGCACAGAACCAATTGTGCGGAGTGTAGTGACATGAGGTCTATAACTATGGACCTAAATCTCCATGTGTTAACCTCTTGTAAACCACTTGTGTAGCAATATGTGCACTGCAACTGTGACTGCACTCTGCCTGTAAAGCACTCTGAAATCTCCTGAAGTTGTGAATGGCTCCAGAGATTAATTCCAGTTATTTTTTACAGGAATCCCTAAATATTTGCCAAAAATACATATTTCAAACTGTAAACAAATTTTGTATAATTAGCCAAAGGAAACCCTGGTTCAACTGCTGGAAGAACGGATACTTTATAAGATCACATGGACAAAACAGCAAATGTTCACAGAGGGGAGGCAGTATCTATAAAATATATCTGAGGAATCGGGAGAAGCAAATGAAGTTGAACTGAAACACCTTTATCCTGGTTATTTTAATTTAAAACTAAAATATGAATTGCTTCTTTTAATAGAGATTTGCTAATCGCTTTAAAGACCTATTGATATATTTCAGAAACTCGTGCAATTCTGAGCTTTTCTCTCTCTGTGGTTTGGGAGTTGGGTCTAACACTACCTTCAATGCCTCCAGCGAGCCCAAGGTTACGTCGGATAAGATCCTTGTTAATCAGATTTGACTTAATCCCCAAACGGTGGACGCGTCTGGTGTGAAGGCAGACGCCTTGGCTACGTTCAAGGGAGCATGGATCTGATTTGGAGCATTTTCTGCCTTCTTCTCGTCTTTGGCACCGAACGAGCGACTGCACCGTGTGTGCCAGGGTGTTCCTGCAGGAATGAGAGTTTTGGCAGGTGAGAACCGGGGTTTCGCATTTACTGGTGCGGGGACATATCTTTTCAAATAAGGCTGGCTTGCAAATGGATGTTTATTTCTGGGTTTTTTTTGTTGCAGAAGTTTGATTTGCATGTCGTCCTCCTTGCAAAGGATACCAGAGGACATCCCAGTCGATGTCAAAAAGATCAGAATAGAAAATTCTCACCTGGCAGAATTACCTGGCGGCGCATTCTCTATCGCCCGAGCCCTGGAATCCCTGTGGTTGAATTTTAACTCCATCGCACTCATGCACTCGAAGAGTCTGCAACATTTGCACAATCTGTCCGAATTGAGGCTGCAGGGGAATAAACTGCGTTCAGTACCATGGACAGCTTTTCAGGAATGCCCAGCATTGAAGATTCTGGATCTGAAGAGCAACAGAATGGATGTTCTTCCAGAGCACTCACTCAGGTATCTCACCAACCTGACCTACCTGGACATTTCCTCAAACCAGCTCACGGTGATTTCTCCAGATGTGTTCCTACACTGGCCGGTCTACCAGAGAACACAGCAGCCTGGGGGCCAAGATGTCCCCAACGCAGTGCTGGCTCTCCACGGAAACCCCTGGCTCTGTGACTGCCGCCTGAAGGGCTTCATACACTTCGTCAGATCCATCAGCCCCCCTATCATTCTGATGAACTCTTACCTCGCCTGTTCCGGCCCCCATTCCAGGGCGGGCAAGTTTTTCTACCAAGTGGAACTGAAAGGTTGCTTCAAACCGGCAGCAGTGGCCGAGAACAGGAACGTGAGTGTCCAGTTTGGACAGAAGGTACAGTTGACCTGTGAGGCTACAGGAAACCCTACCCCCAGGGTGTGGTGGACAATAGGTGGGAAAGTCATTCGGAAGTTTAATGGTATGGCCAATAAGCTATTGTCACTATCTCAAAGCCAGCCATTCTCTTTTTAGGCAATTGCATGTGTATTCTAGAAAATGAAAGTTTGCAAATTTTTCATGAGATGGATTTGAATCTAACAGAAGTTCAATTTACAGAGAGAAAAAAAGATACATCATGTGATGTAAAAAGGAATCACATTATGGTTATATGCAATTTTACATTTTTCATCTAGTTTCACTTCCTGCAAATGTCATGATTACTTACTGTCACACTTTCCCTGTGCCATTTTATGGATAACAACCATTCTTATTTTTTAAAAATTCATTTACGGGATGTGGGTGTTGCTGGTTAGGTCAGCAATTATTGCCCATCCCTAGGTGTCCTTCAGAAGGTGGTGGGGAGCTGCCTTCTTGAACCGCTGCAGTCCCTGAGATGTAGGTACACCGATTGTGCTGTTAGGGAGGGTATTCCAGGATTTTGACCCAGCGATAGTGAAGGAATGGTGATATATTTTCAAGTCAAGGTGGTGAGTGACTTGGGCAATTTCCAGGTGGTGGGGTTAGAACATAGAACATAGAACAGTACAGCACAGAACAGGCCCTTCGGCCCTCGATGTTGTGCCGAGCAATGATCACCCTACTTAAACCCACGTAACCCGTATACCCGTAACCCAACAATCCCCCCCATTAACCTTACACTATGGGCAATTTAGCATGGCCAATCCACTTAACCCGCACATCTTTGGACTGTGGGAGGAAACCGGAGCACCCGGAGGAAACCCACACACACAGGGGGAGGACGTGCAGACTCCACACAGACAGTGACCCAGCCGGGAATCGAACCTGGGACCACTGGAGCTGTGAAGCATTGATGCTAACCACCATGCTACCATGAGGCCCAGGTCCAGGTTCCCAGGTATCTGCTGCTTTTGTCTTTCTAGATGGTAGTGGTTGTGGGTTTGAAAGGTGCTGCCTAAGGAACCTTGATGAGTTCTGCAGTGCATCATCTAGATGGTACACACGGCTGCCACTGTGGTGGTGGAAGGTTTGAATGTTTGAGGAAGGGGGAGAAATCAAATGGGCTGCTTTGTCCTGGATGGTGTTGAGCCTCTTGAGTGTTGTTCAAGCTGCACTCACCCAGGTAAGTGGAGTGTATTCCATTACACTCCTGACTTGTGCCTTGCAGATGGTGGACAGGCTTTGGGGAGTGAGGAGGTGAGTTATTCCTCGTATGATTCCTAGCCTTAGATCTGCTCTGGTAGGCACCCTATTAATGTGGCTAGTGCAGTTTCAGTCTCTGACCAATGGTAACCCCCAGGGTGTTGATTATGGGGAATTCAGCGAGTAGCAGTGTTTAAAAGCTGTTCTTTGTGGGTGTGAAGTTAAAAAAAGTGAATATTGTATTCACAATAAAGTTTTGTTTTAAAAATAACCAAGCCCTATTTCTTCATGCAATCAATCCCAGAGCGAATCATTCTTTCCACACAGTCTTACAAATAAACTAAAATATTAGGGTTTTGGTCCAATATCCTAGCCACTGTTGCAGTCTGGTTTGGAATCATAATACTCCCTCGTAACGTTCCAAATTAGATACGAGGAAGGCTCAATCTGTGAAATCACCTCATTAAAAGACCCCTTTTTCTTGGGATCAATGTGACCAGCAATATTAAGTATTGGAACAAATATAACGCAGTGAAGACTGATTTATATACTCCCTTTCACAATCACGGAACACCCCAAAGCACTTTACAACCAATTAACTATTTTGGCTGGTAATCGTTGAAATGTAAGAATTGCTGAGCCCAATTTACACAAAGCAAGTTCCCACAAACAACCATCTGATAATGAGAGATCAACATGTTGATTGAGGAATAAATATTGACCGGGACACTGAGCGATAACTCCCATGTCATCTGTTAACATAGCACCAAGGATCTTTTACATCTATTTGAGGGGACAAACAGGATCTTGGTTTACAATCTTATATGAAAGACAGCACCTCAGACAGTGCAGCATTCCTTCAGCGTGGCACTGTATGCCAGACTGGACTTTTGCGTTAAAGTCGCTGAAGTGGATCTTGCACCTGACACGGAGGCAAGAATGCTGCCAACTGATCCATAGTGAATGTAGTAGATACACATCAATGGATGTCCTAACTAACTAATTAATAAGCTGAGCAAAACTATTTGGAAAAGAATACAAGGATTTTGAATGCAGAAAAAGACAATTCATTTCGCCCATCTCACTCTGTCAAACCTCTGTACCCGAACTGATTATAATTCATCTCCTCCCTCTGCTTAATACCAGGTCATTGAACAAAATATATTTTATTTACTTGCTCTGAGCAATTTACCACACCTAGATAAATGTCAGTAGAAAAGAAGATAGGGAAACTGGAGGAATGCTCACATGGATAGACAAGAGCAGTATTGATCGAAGCCTATTGTTTTTTATATTTGTATCTGGTTTTCAAGACACTGGTAAAGCCATATTTATTGTCCATCTACATTTGGCCTTCGAGTTCGATTCTCCTTTATTCCTGCTGTAGCAGAATTGATCTGACTTCAGGGAGGAAAGGAGGAATGGTAATGTGTGTGATTGTGGTAAATGGCCCAATTGATGAGCCTCAGCACAATTTTCGATCTCTAATTGGCACCATTTTCTCAATCCATCCCTGAGAGTTTGGGTAGATGACATAGAAAATATGGAATAGTAATGTGAAATTAATGCAGCAGCAATACCTCTCTAAGACTAAGCTATCACTCAGTGTACTAATGCACCAGTGTTTCTGCTACATGTCAGTCATGAGCTTGAAATGATTCAGTCTTAAAAAGGATGCAAAGCAAGGGAAGATGCCCACTTTCACAGGACTGTCATCCATGCATTCAACAATACTCCCACATTGAATAAAATGGCCAAAATAATAAAAAATGCAATTAGAACATAGAACAGTACAGCACAGAACAGGCCCTTCGGCCCTCAATGTTGTGCCGAGCCATGATCACCCTACTCAAACCCACGTATCCACCCTATACCCGTAACCCAACAACCCCCCCCTTAACCTTACTTTAATTAGGACACTACGGGCAATTTAGCATGGCCAATCCACCTACCCTAATTGTATCAGGTCAAGTTCTATTCTGAGCTAGTTATTAAAAGGCGCGTTTTAATTACCCTGTGCAAGTGGGCATCCTGATTGGGAAATAAAAAAGCTGCTTCTCCTTAAGGAAGCAATTTTCTTTTGTCTGAATTGAAAGCTTTTTTTGGAGGGGAAAAGACAGGCCCTATAAACAAACTCACAGCAGCTTGAACTGTGACCTTGATTATTGCTTTGTACAACTATGGTGGGAGCCTTGGCAATATCGTGTAGTGTTTCGATAAAATGTGTGTTTTGCATCATTAGTTGTGGAAATAGTATCAATAAAAGAAATATTTCCATTAATTGCAGCGTCATTCACCAATATTGATGAAGAAACAGTGAGGTCGGAGCTGGTGATTCCATCAGTCCACAGCACAGATGGAGGAAGTTACGTGTGTATCACTGCTAACTACCTTGGAAACGCATCCGCCCGGATTCTGGTAAACGTTTTAACTCCGGATTCATTGCCGGTGGCACCGTCCTCGTCCCCTTCATCCTTGGAAGAGGAGAATGTTTATATAGATGTTAGGATTGCGAAGCAGACAGTGTACGGCATTACACTGGAGTGGGAAGCTGTAACTCTAAACCCTGCTGAGACCTGGTACACCCTGCACTTCGGCAAGTTTGCAGACGCTAAGATGGAAATGATTTACATCGGACCAGGGGTGAATACCTACTCAGTTAATGATCTGTTTCCAGCAACCAAGTACCAACTGTGCGTGACACTGAGGAACCAGCTTCCGAAGAGAAGCCAATGCATCATATTTGTCACAGGTAGTGATATCAGTGAACTGGAGCAAAGGGAGAAGCTCATTCACATTATTGTCATTGTGTGCGCCATGGTGCTGGCAGTCCCAGCCGGGATGTACGCCTGCACCACAGAGACCCCCTTCAGCTGCTTTGAAAAATGCGGCAAGTTTTGCCGAAGGCACAGACGCGGAGAGAAAGCCCTCAAGCCCGGGGCACGGGATGTCACCTTTGACAGCCTGCAGACAGGCAGCGACGCTGAACTCTGCAACAGGAACTCCAAGGAGGACAGGCGAAGACGGAAACAATCCGACGACAAAACCCACAAGGTCAAAACAGAGCACAAAAACAGTGACGAACTGTATTAGGCAAAACAAACTAATATTAGCTTATTTTAGTCTAAGCTTATTTAGCCGCCAGTGAGTATCTTAAAATTAGGGCGGAATACTCAGACTGTACTTCACATCTGTTCACAATATGGCACAGTAATTGTGGCCTGTGCTAAAACATATACCGTTCTGTCACTGCCAATTATAGTTACACTCTTGGCATTTGGGTTAATAGCCTTTGACAGGCACAGCACACATCTTATACCATGCAGTCTGATCTCCTGTAACGTTGTACATGAGGAATTACAACCAAGGGTTGTCTTCAGGTGAAGTGGAGTTAGAGGGTAGGGATTCAAGTTGACCAGGGCACAGGGGAATAGTTCAGTCCCACTTGAAAGTTTTATATATAACATTTAGATCTGATACTGATTATAAATAGTGACACTTACAACGAGTTAGTTGAAGGCTACGTTTTTCTACAGTGCAGGCTGAGGAACAGGGAGACAGAACTAATGGGATAAAGTATCATGACTGGTGTAATAGGTTTACAACAGCGTGGACATGGAAATTAATAATGGATAGAATGCAGATGTAGGATATTTGATATTATTTCTCGATTATATCCATTATACGTTGCTATTTCCTATTAAAGAATTCACTATCTTCCTGTCATTGGATCTTCTTAATTCCATTCTGCTTTGCTGCAAAGGTATTTGGTCAAATGCAGCTGTAAGACATTTTAATTTAAAGCATAATCTCTTATTTGTCCTACTCAGTGCAAAACATTCAGGAGGATGAGACTGTGCTGAATATTGTCTGGTTGTTCAGAGGTGCTGTAAAATAAATACCTAAAAGAGGTTGACAATGGCATAGCTTGCAAACTTTCAAAAGTACTAATAAAGACAGCCAGCACTTGAAAAAACACTTTTTTTAATGTTACCCATGACATGTAATTATTTTCATCAATTCAATTTTTGATTGGATTAAACTAATGCTGAGAATTCACTCAACCTTCGGCATAAATCCAGTCAAAGGAAGAGACAGTCCAAACCAAGATAGGTACAATATAGCAGAGAAACAAGCTATGAAGAGTCAGAGACGGAGCATGTAAGTATAGCACAGAAAAGGGATTGATGTGAATCACTGGTCATCCAAATAGCCAAAATAGAAGGCAGTCAAGATGGAATCATGGTCTGTTTAGCTAAGAAAGTAAAATGATTGGATTGGTGAACCCATATTCATCTGGAATCACAATGAAGATGCAATCAAGGATAAATGAATCTTAAGTCAAAAATGCAAGGGAAGAAAACACATCACCCTTTCACATTGATGGATGTAAGTTTAGCCTGCTTGATTTATCAGCATTGCGGTCATAAAGATGCATGAATACCTGTTTTTTTTAAAAATCGCTTATTGTCACGAGTAGGCTTCAATGAAGTTACTGTGAAAAGCCCCTAGTCGCCACATTCCGGCGCCTGTCCGGGGAGGCTGGTACGGGAATCGAACCGTGCTGCTGGCCTGCTTGGTCTGCTTTAAAAGCCAGCGATTTAGCCCAGTGAGCTAAACCAGCCCCTGTTTTACCATAATTTAAAAAAAACCGAAGCATGAAGTATTTATTAATCCGTGTGAAGGCAGAGGTTATAAGGAAATGATTGAGATGGAATAATGTTTGTTCACTTTAGGTCCAGTTGGAAAGAAAATATAAAGAAACATGCACATAAAGTAGGTGGAGCCAATATTTTATGCAAATATAAACGTATTATGCAAGAGTCAATATTTAATCGGTTAAAAATACAGAGAGAAAAATATGGACTGCAAACTGTTACATTAGCAATCTGGTTATTGGAAAGATAGTAATCATTGGATTATCTGATTACAACAGTACGAGAGATTGTTATTGCAAATATCATTCTATTAATTCCTATTAATTTTGAGAACACAATATCAGCAATGTGAAAAAGTATAAAAAGATGGTGTCAAAAATGAATATATTTAACAATTTTCTATAACCATTCAAAAAAGTAACATGTGTGGAGCTTGAAATGGACCCAATGCATTTATTAATTAGACTCAATCCACTCCCTACTCTCAAATGTACAAATAAAATCTCTAAATACACCCCGACTCAGTAACTCAGGTGCCCATCTATTATCATCCAAAATTAAAAGCAGCCCTTACGTTTTGTATCTTTAACCATTTAGGAAATATGGAAATTAATTAAAGGTAGATCATTAATACCCGGCTCTTCTTTGGCTGCGGAAACGGCGGTTTCCTATGGCTTTGTTCATTCAATCCTTGTAGTGTCATCAACACGATGAAATTACATTGAATGTCACAGCACGGAAATGGGTCACTTGGCCCAACTGGTTTGTGCTGTTGTTTATGCTCCACTAGCACCTCCTCCCAACATATTCCATCTAACCATATCAACATATTATAGAATCATTGAACTCACTCATGCGGCAAATAACATTTCTTTTTGACCAAGTTCTGCTGCCTTTTGTTTCCAATTATAATAATAATCTTTATTGTCACAAGTAGGCTTACATTAACACTGCAATGAAGTTACTGTGAAAATCCCCCAGTCGCCACACTCCGGCGCCTGTTCGGGTACACTGAGGGAAAATTCAGAATGTCCAATTCACCTAACAGGTCTTTCGGGACCTGTGGGAGGAAACCGGAGCACCCGGAGGAAACCCACGCACACACGGGGAGAACGTGCAGACTCCTCGCAGACAGTGACCCAAGCCGAGAATCGAACTTGGGACCCTGGCGCTGTGAAACAACAGTGATAACCACTGTGCTACCGTGAATTAAGGGAGCGGTAGACAGATATATAGAGAGAGAGAGAGACAGACAGAAACTGTAAGGGAAGGATGGGAAATGTTGAAACACAATGTGGAATATTTGTTAGAACTAGCCACATTCCTCTCGGAAGGTTTAAACATCTGACTGCCCATTTGGCAGTAGTTTCTGGGGAGCAGGCCAGAGGCCCAGTATTATCCTGTCAGCAGCTGGATCATAATGTCACTGCTAGTGGTCACACCCATTCAGATTTTCTCCCAAATTGCCATCATTTTGTGAATACCAATTAAACATACTAAACATATGGATTGATTAAATGATCTAAATTGCAGATCTAAAGATGGAAGGAAGCTCTCCTAATAGCTTAGTGGGTTTAGCAAGTACTTGGCCAAACACAGCAGGAAGGTTAGCTTTGCAGGCTTTGACACAGTCACCCAGACTCGAAACGTTAGCTCTCTTCTCTCTCCACAGATGCTGTCAGACCTGCTGAGATTGTCCAGCGTTTTCTGTTTTTGTTTCAGATTCCAACGTCCGCAGTAATTTGTCTTTAACAGCAGAAAGGTCTTGCCCTGAATGCTGTGCTGAAATATCTGATCCCACTACATCAGAACTCGTCCCCGGTTCCCTCTCCCGATCACAATCCCCAAACTTCCGATCTAAGCCCACCTTTGGACTTCAAACCTCATGGTCGGATTTGGTTACGATGGCTGCAATGTTGGAACAGCTGAGCAGAATGCTTTGAAAAGGCAGGATGAGATAGCCCATGGAACCATCTGCCTGAGACAAATCAGCTTCTCCAAGCGATAATAGGGGAATAATTGACATGGAAAAAAAACCCATAAATGCATACATGTATGCAAAATATATAAGAGGAAGACAAATAAGTCAAAGTGGGAATAAAATAAACTTAAATACCATTACAATCTAGAACCATTGAAGTGAGAACAAACACAAATTGTAAAAACTCCAAGGACAGTATTGATGAAACTGCTGTATTTAAAGATATGGTTCCACTTGGTTGAATGAGAATGTTTTCCTTTGGAAATGTTTGACACATAATTGATGATTAAAATATCAACAGTTTTGACGTGAAGTTTGGATTTTTATAAAAGGCTAAGGAAGTATAAATGTAGTTTGACTAAAATCA
This sequence comes from Scyliorhinus canicula, assembly GCF_902713615.1. Classification (NCBI taxonomy): domain Eukaryota; kingdom Metazoa; phylum Chordata; class Chondrichthyes; order Carcharhiniformes; family Scyliorhinidae; genus Scyliorhinus; species Scyliorhinus canicula. Next base: position 12,347,855 of record NC_052167.1, read on the forward strand.
ATCTTCATCAAAGGGAAGTTGATGGCTTTATATAAGAGCATATTGAAATAAAAGGACATAGAAGCTGCTTACAGAGTCTCATCTCACTGATCCAACATCAACTAAAATATAGGTTACATCCGGATTAAAGTTCTACATAGTGTGCTTCTGCCATTTGTCAGGTTTATGTCCTCAGGATGCAGTCACTGAAGCATTTTAAAATAGCATGAGCCAGTTAATGAGCACTTTGCTATGAGCTGTAACATTTATTTGAAGGCAAGGTTTCCTTAACATACTGAACCAGCCCTTATACTGGTCATAGATTTATGGGCGGCACAGTGATAAGGGCAGCACAGTGGTTAGCACCGCTGCCTCAGGGACTTTGATTTAACTCCTGCCTCAGGTGACTGTCTGTCCGGGTCTTCAATGTTCTCCCCCCCCTGTCTGCGTGGGTTTCCTCCGGATGCTCCGGTTTCCCCTCACAGTCCAAAGATGTGCAGGTTAGGTGGTTTGGCCATGCTAAATTGCCCCTTGGTGTCGGGGGGGGGGGGGGGGGGGGGTGCAGGTTACGTGGGTTGGTCGTGATCAATGTGCGGGATTGCAGAGACAGGACAGGGGAGTTGGCCTGGATGGAATGCTCTTTCGGAGGTTCGGTGCAGACTCGAAGGGCCGAATGGCCTCCTTCTGCACACGGGATTCTATGATTCTATGATAATAAGTGTCTGTATAAGTTATATCTTGTGTAAACAGCATAGATACACTAGGTAAGATCCATTGCAGACTGAAAGATGCACATTCTATGCAACAAATGAAGCATATCTGATTATTTAGTAGAACAATTTGTCGTGACCTTATAGCAGATTTATAAATAGTAATAGAGTTTTACACTCGTTCTCTCCACTCTCCTCATGACATAGGAATTCAGCTGGTCAATATGGATTAGTCCTCGAATGAAAGTGAAAGGTACCATAATCCCCGAGGACCACAGGCCTCTCTGCCCCTTTTGAGACAGAGCTGACTGGTGGTGATTTAACCTGAAGGTCACCACACCTTGAGTTGAGAAGGCGAGGCCTTCATGGATAACCTCAGCCGGTGCGGGAATTGAACCCATGCTGTTGTTGGCGCTCCACATCACAAACCAGCCAACTGAGCTAACCGACCGCTTGAATAGCTGATTACTTACTGGCAAGTTGCAATTTTCTGTTTGTCTGTAATTCTAAATGCTCACTTACAGACGACCTAATGAGCTATCTTACTCACTAGCTGTGGCACGGCAAAGTGAGTTATAAATCGAACGTCCTATCAGAAGACAGGTGTGTCATAATATACACACAGGTATATGATGGTGCACAGACAGGCAGTGATTGACACACAGGATGACCAGTGAACACACAGATCACAGCAGACAATCACCAGACAGGACACGACCACTATAAAGCCAGAGGGCACGGGTTTTCTTGCTCTCTTGGGATGCAGCCTCTGAGACAGTCAGAGCCTGTGAGCAGCAACTAGAACATACACCATGTGGTAGTAAGATCGTCTGGTCAGGTTAGCCTCAGGTCTCCAGTCAAGTCAGCATGGTGTCAACCTACAGTTTAAAGTATGTATGATAGTTAAGAGTTCAATAAAATCGAGTTGCATTTCTTCAAGTGTTGGAAGCCTGTCTCTCTCACTGCTACAGTAAACGCAGTCCTCGCAGACCCAGCTTACCCAACACATCAAGGTGTGCATAAATTAAATTATTTCCACCATGATAGTGATACTGCAGAGTTACCTTTTAACTGTATTAAAATCTTAATGTTAACTTCAAATGATGACAAGCACCAGAGTAAATATCAAACATTTTTCTGCTTTATGTACACCTCAAAGTAGGTTTCCCATCCAATTCTTTATTAGGTATTCAGAGGATTTCTCGTATTACACAATGATCCACCAGTGGCTAGCACCTGCATATGCAACAACAATGGGAATTTACACTTACAGAGAGCGCCTTTGATTTAGTCCAACGTTCCAAAGTGTTATCAAGCAGAACTTGACACCGAGCCACATAGCAGATATTAGGATAGGCAACCTTTGTCAAGGAGGTAGATCTTAAGAGGCATCCTCAAGGAGAAGGGAAGGGTAGAACCAGAAAGGAAACTCCAGAAATTAGGGCTATTACATGCAAAGAAAAATGTGGACACTTTGCAAAGGCTCCAGGACGATGGGTACTAACCCAAAGGTGAAGAAACCAAAGAGGTGAGGGGATCAGGACCTTGGACAAATTGATACATTTCAGGGAGATGCAGATGGCTAGGTGGGACTAAAGGAAGAGGGAGAGCACCAGAGGCTGGAGAGAGCGATACAGAGCATCTAGGGGCGGGGAGAGGTGAGATTGTAGGGTTAGGAGCAGATATGGCGATAAGGATTTTGAGACACAAATACCAATATGGGCGAAAAAAGCCTTTGAGATGAAATCAATCAGGGTCACAATGGAATTGCAGCGTTTGTTACCAATTCCTTTCTGCAATTATTAGGCAAACCCCATCACATTAACTACAATGAGCAAAGAAAAAAGGTGATTGTTTCGAACCTGGGTCCATCCACCTTCTGCTAAATTGAAGGGAGTTAATCTTCAGGATGTTAAGTGGAAATTAATCTGCTCCTGTCAGTCTACTGGAATTAGCACAAACTTAGTGAATTGAAAACCTTGCAGACTGCAGACTGTAAAAGTCTGTCAGGGAATGATTTTGACAGTCTCAACGTTTCTTACTAACATGAGGCAATAGAGTAAAGTTGCTAGTAATGTGGTCTAAATTGGCAAAGAAATTGACAATAAAGGTGATGGCTGCGTTGTAATTATACCTGCGGTTCTGTGGAATGACTGGGTGACCAAATTAAAATGGGTCGAAAGTCTGCCCTCAGCTGTAATTATCTTCTGAACCAACAGACTTAAAAATCAGAGGCACCGGCCCTAAAAGTCAGGGACAAAGGGCCCGGATTCTGGGAAAATCTATTCTGCCTAGAGACCCATGAATATTCCAATGATTTAATATTATTTAAAAGCAGCACATTGTGGATGCTGGAAGCTGACATGACAACAGTAAATGCTGGAAATACTCCGGGTCTGGCAGCTTCTGTGGAGAGAGAAACAGAGTCAATATTTCAGATCTGTGGCCTCATGTTCTGATCTGAAACGTTAACTCTATTTCACTCTCGGTGCATGCTGCTTGACCTGCTGAACATTACCAAAATGTTTTGTTTTTATTTAATGTTTTAACTTAAAAATTTCTGATGAATTGAAAGCATTGGTTAGGCTTCCAAAGGCCAAACACATATTGAGGGAAAATAAGTTCTGAATATGTCTAATCTAATTTTTTCTTTTCTGTTCTCAATCTGGTGGGCCACCACCGTCATAGATTTTGATGGTATTGCTGCCCTCACAGCGCCAGGAACCCGGGTTTGATCCCGACCTTGGGTGTCTGTCTGCGTGGAGTTTGTATGTTCTCCCCGTGTCCATGTGGGTTTCCTCCGGGTGCTCCGGTTTCCTCCCACAGTCCAAAGGTGGGCAGGTTAGATGGATTGGCTGTGCTAATTTGCCCCTTAGTGTCCAAAAGGGTAGGTGGAGTTATGGGTACCGAGTGGGGGCATGGGCCCGAGTAGGGTGCTCTTTCGGAGGGTCGGTGCAGACTCAATGGGCCGAATAGCCTCCTTCTGCACTGTAGGGATTCCATGGATTATATAGCCCATAGGCTAAGCCATAAAAATGGGTAGCATCGATACGCAAATCTAGTGTTTGACTATTCTGACTGAAAAAAAATATTTTAAGGAAATGCCACATTTTCTTTACTCCTGCAACCCCGCTACCCCTTCCTACCAATCTAAAAAGCAGTCGGAAACATTGTAAAATTTGGAAATTCGCCAGTAGATAAAGTAATTGACAATATCATGGAACTAAAGTTGACTTGCAAAGTTTGAGTGTCCCAGTTTAACCTGCACAGTCAGGCAGTATGGCATTAACAGAGGGATCTTGACCATTGGTCGGCAGGAATCCAGCACCTTTTGCCCCTGATTTGTGTTCTGCCTGGCTGAGTGAGATATTGGGTACGGGTTGTGGAGCCATGTGCATTCTCAGCACTGACAACGCTCATCTTGCTGCCTGCAAAATACACCCCGACATCTCTTTCACATAAGGCGGGTTTATCAAGCGGTTTTACATTCTGCAGCCAGCCAGTGGGAGTATGAAGGTGGGAAAGTAAAACTCCAGCTAACATTCAGCTAAGGCAAACACACGGATGTGTTACCACCTGGGGTGTGGCGACCCAGCCAGAAGTCCTTTGGCTTTTGGCAGTGTGACTGGATGATCCTGACGGAAGGGGGGGGGGTTCAGAATTCCCCGCCCTCTGTTTCTCTCTCTCTCCACAGCTGCTGCCATTCCCAATGGGCCATTCCAACATTTTCTGTTTTTTTATTTCAGAATTCCAGCGTCCGCAGTATTTTGCTTCAGGTCTTTCCTTTGAACCAAATCTATGGTGGAGGTTTTATTCTGACAGGCACAGTAAAACATAGGAACAGGAGGAGACCTTTTAGCCTCATTTAGTATCTATTCCATCATCCAATGAGATCATGTCTGATCTGCAATCTAAACCTACCTTCATCCCATTACCCTGGACACATCACGATATCAATATTTTACGATATTTCATATTGCATGGTCAGTATCTGTTTTTGCGAAATGTACTTATACAAAACACCCTTAGAAGCTCTGCAGTGCAGAAGGAGGCCATTCAGCCCATCGAGTCTGCACCAAACCTCTGATAGAGCACTCGACCTAGGCCCAATCCCCTGTCCTATTCCCATAACCCCACCTAATCTGCACATCTTTGGACACTAAGGGGCAATTTAGCGAGGCCAATCCACCTAACCTGCACATCTTTGGACTGTGGGTGGGAAATCGGTGCACCTGGAGGAATAGGGAGAAAGTAACAACTTCACACAGTCACCTGAGGTCGGCGTCAAACCCGGGTCCCTGGAGCTGTGAGGCAGCAGTGCTAGCCACTGTGCCACCGTGACTCCTCTCAATGTGAGGTAAGGTTTTATAATTGAAACATATCTTTCTCAGCCCAGGAAGATTTAAATCGTTTTTCCTTAAGAATGGACTGGATGCATTTGCCTTTAGTGGCTTTAACAAAATGGATGGCGGCTTTAAATTAAAACGTAGGTCATGGCAAGGTCACCACAAATGTTGCTGCTGCTTTTAAATCATGGTGCGGACATTTTTTAAAGAAACTCAATTAATCTCTCAAAATCACTGTATACATTCATGTGGAAGATTGGGAATGTGGGTTAATATTTTGACTGTTGAAAGCAGGGTGTGACTCAATTTCATCTGTCCGACTATCCTGGACTTGTCAATGTTTCCCTCCCCTCTGCCCCCTTTGTCATTCCCCTCTCTCGGGCTCCCAATCGCCCACCCACTAACCGAGCATTGGTTGTGACAGCGTGGGGTCAGTCTGCACATTTTAAGATTGAGTGTCCAGTTCTGTGGGAAGCTACAACAGCTGATGCGCCAGCGAATGCATCACTTTTAGATGGAAAGTAGACGGTGCCACCTTATAGATGTATATGTGGGAATGCACAACAGTGTACCTTTGTAACCCACGGAACTTTGTACAGCATAAACATGTTTCTGCCATGATTAGAAGTCACCCATGTAGCGTTGCAATCACATCACGCATTTTATAGTCACAAAACATTTTTCACAAGTACAATCTGGAAGCATCTTCGTTCATTTTCTTTTCCAGGCGCTGTTTCAGCTCAGAGACCAGGGCAGTGTTGATGTTCGAAGCCTTCCTCTTTGACTGGTGGGTGAAGTGACTCTTTGGACTGAGCGATCCCGACACTGTGGGCAGAACCCAGTCCGGCTTGTTGAGACTGGCCGGGAGCATTGGTGGACACGGCAAGGTCAGCGGCAGTGGTGGCTGGTTACCTTTAGCGCTCAAATTTTGAAAACGGTGGTTAGCGCCGGAAACCATGAAGCCGGTTGATCTTTTGGCAGATTTCTTCTTCTTCGGGAACCACCCAGATTTGCGGGTCTTTGATTTGTGCCGTGGCCTTTTCTGTATGATGCGCCTAACCGGGCCAACGCGATTGGTCTTTTTATTCCGCCAAAACATGATGGTTGAAATTAAGATGGTGAGAATGACGAAGAAACAAACTATCCCAGCTACTACTCCCAGGGCTTTCATGGGATTATCTTTAGATTGTAACAAAAAGTCTGCCATGTGACCTTTGCCCGAAGTCTGTAAGAGTACAAAGAAAAACAATTGATTTAGTTCCTCGTCCTAGGTTCAACATTTGTACAACATTAGATTTACTGTTTTGGATATAAATTCCCTCAAGTGTATAAAAGCCAGATTCCTTCTTGCTAGAGCTGCATTAATCATACTCAGACTATGGTTCAATAGTTTGGGAATCACGTTTAACTCTGGTTCCCAACTAAGACAGCCATCAGTTCGCAAGATTATCAGCTGGTGTGTAATGCAGTTTAATTTACTTATTGCTGCTTTTGTGCATTTTAGTACATTCGTCCCCCCCATCCTAGTTATCTTTCTGCCCCTGCACTGGATTATCCAGTCGAGTGTGTGGAGAAACAATCTGCTTCTTGTGCTCCGGTTTCCTCCCACAGTCCAAAGATGTGCAAGTTAGGTGGAGTGGTCGTGCTAAATTGCCCGTAGTGTCCAAAGGTTAGGTGGGGGTACAGGGATAGGATGGAGCAGTGGGCCTAGTTAGGGTGCTCTTTCAGGGGTGCAGACTCGATGGGCCAAATGGCCTCCTTCTGCACTGTAGGGATTCTATGACCCTATGATATAGGGAGGAAAACCATGGTGCAAATTGAGAAGGTTGCACATAGCAGCTGAATGTCATACAGCGGTACAAATTGACCGTGGGGCACCGGTGTGACCAAATTCTTGGACCTCTGTCACTGAAGTCCAATGTTTTAACACTTCCATATTAAATCACGGCTAAACCCTTATATTCTGGGCCTAAGGAACCAGCCATGGAGAATATTTAGGATTTGTGCGAGCACGCTCGCCTTCATCGTTTCTCTAACAGTAATTATATCGGGTCTGATGTTCCGGAAAACTGTGACAATGTCCATAATACAGCCACATAGCGCTTGGCGAGCTGTAGCAGTTGTCTGCCCATGCTTCCTGGTATCCACCCAGTGCCACATACAAGGGCTGTTCTGAAATTCGACCCATTAAACATCGATACTTTCCATCGGCTTTTGCAGAAGGTCATTACTCTGATTCCAATGTACATAAAGCCAGAGTCCATCACATTTCATTTATTACATCTGTATTCTTTTACAGAACCTATTCGCCATGGCTGGTTCCTGAGGCCCAGAATATAAGAGTTTAGCAGTGATTTAATCTGGAAGTGTTAAAACATTGGATTTCAGTGACAGAGGTCCAAGAATTTGGTCAAACCGGTGCACCAGGGTCAATTTGTATCGCTGTATGACATTCAGCTGTTCAGCCATCTTAACGCTTACCATTTAAAGCAATCTGTATAACCTCCTAGCAACAAAATGGAATTAGCAAAGTACCAGATATGAACTTCCACCTTACTTTCATCGGCTTTAAGTTTGGGTTAAGAACACAAGAGTAAAAGTTAGCTGATTTTGATTTTTCCCCGCTGTGTCGGAGATCAGTGGTTGCTGCTTTTGTATTTGTCAGCCCAGATTTGCCTCCCTTTTACTGGCAATTGCAGGGGAGGAAGAAGCACGGTCAATAAGGAGAACTTCCAACAATTACAAACACTCTAAAAAGCTGCCTTCAAAGTGCTTAAAATTCCAATCTGTGATGGTACAGATGTCACCCAATTCAAAGAACATTTCTTTCAGCCCATAACGGTAACTTTTGTTTATTTTAATTTGCTTTATATTATGGAATTAAATCCAAACAAAGCCTGCTTGTTATGGATAGTTAATAAGGAGGAAGACTTGCATTTACAGAGCACCTTTCACAAACTAAACACTTTACAGTCTATGAAGCTCTTTTCAAGTCACTGCCATGATGCAGGAAATTAACAAGGGATGGGAACCATGCAACTCCAGGTGGAATGTGCCTTTGGACTGACCAATAAGTGTAAAGATTTCACACCTGGCTTCTCGTGTGAGTTTGGAGGCAAGCTTAGAACCGCTGTCTCCTTGCAGAACTGTTTCTATTTGCACTTGGGAGGAAGAAATAGCGGCTTCATCTGTGAATCATTGGGGGCTAGAACAGCCGCACTCTCTGCTCAACTTTACGCTGGCATGTCAATGCCCAGAAGGAGTAGACATTGCAGAAGATCACCATTGCCACCGTGGAAATGGGCACATGAGATACCCTAATATTGAGAGGCACCACGTCATGTTTGCACAAGGAGCATTAATTAATAATCAAGAGATGCTAAATTTGATGCCGATGTTCTGTTATTCTGAATTACCGATCAGCGAATTAGGTGGATTGGCCATGCTAAATTGTCCCTAAGTGTCCAAAGGTTAGGCAGGGTTACAGGGATAGGGCGAGGGTTGGGCCTTTCGAAGGGTTGGCGCAGACTCGATGGGCTGAATGGCCGCCTACTGCGCTGTAGGGATTCTGTTTTCTATGAATCATTCAAAGCTGTCAGATTAGAGCAATTTGCTTTTGCGTCCTTGCATAGATTACATGCGCACTCTCCGAGAGCACGTACTTACCTCATCTGTAATGTCGATCCTCACAACAGCTGTGGTGCTGAATGAAGGGGAGCCTCTGTCCTTAGCTTGCACCACCAGTGACCACTGACACCTCTTGTTTCTGGTAATGTTGTGAATGACCTCCAGAGATTTGATGTAGGACTTCAACACAATCTCCCCCGTGGCTTGATCAATGTCAAATACATTTGCAGGATCTGCCTGCATGATCGAGTAATCAACAACATTATTCGGCTCCTCTGCGTCTTGATCTCTGGCCTGAAATAAAAGTTTGATACGTATGATGCAACTCACCACCACACCCCAAACACTCGCATGAGGTGCAAGATGTTGGCACCAGCAGTACTCATGACATAATGGAGCTGTAAATCTGTGCAGTTTGACAAAATAATTCACCCCTCTGTTGCTGTCTGGCAATTCTAATTCGATTCAAATAAGACGGCAAGGATTTCCACTGTTGTAATAGCCTCTGGAGTTGGCAACCAGCAATGGGTCAATTGGTCAAACAACTACTGGCACCATCTTCTCATTTTATTGGGCTTCTAAAAATTCTTGGCAGCTTGTAAATGTAAATGCACAATGTACTTAATTTAAACTTCACTATGGTCTAGTCTCCATTCGGCAATCTTGTGATTTTTAATCCTGTCTCTGAAACCCTCATCCGCACATTCACAACTTGGAGGTTTGACTTCTCTGGCATGTTCCTTGCTTTTATCATTAAGAGCGTAGCCACGCATATTCTATCCCATTCTAAAGCCCAAACACTACCACTTCTGTCATGACTGACTTTCACTGGTTGTGGGGCCGGTTTGGCTCAGTTGGCTGGACAGCTGGTTCATGATGCAGAGCGCGGCCAACAGCGTGGGTTCAATTCCCATACTGGCTGAGGTTATTCATGAAGGCCCCGCCTTCTAAACCTTGCCCCTGGTCTGATCCTCACATCAAATCACCATTAATCAGCGCTGCCTCTCCCCAAAGGGGAAAGTAGTCTATGGTCCCCTGGGACAATGGAGACTTTACTTTACATCCACCAGCACAGAAGATTTTAAATCCTTTTTCTTGTTTTCAAAACACTTTTATGGACTTACTCCAAATCCAGTGTCACGTTATATGTCCTCTGCTCTTTCAACTGTGCTCCACAATATGTGTCAGCTTTCTATTCTTTGTGCCAGATCCTTCAGCTACTATTGCGCACCTCTACTCTCTTTCAAAACCTTTCCATCTTCTTTCATCTCTCAAATATGCCTTAAAACATCTCCACCTCAGTTAAACTTTTCTCTCTCTCTGTTAAACTTCATTCGCTTACAGTTATCCCTCTCACCCTCGCTCTCATCTCAGTTAAACCTCTCTCCAGTTAAACTTCTCTCTCTCTCTCATAGTAAAACCTTTCTCCCTGAGTTTAACCTCACCCTCTCTTACAGCAACACCTCTCTTTCTCTCTCATTTAAACCTCTCTCTCTCAGTGAAACTTCGATCTCTCTCCCTCAGTAAAACCTTTCTTTCTCGGTACCCTGAACATGCTCCCTCACCTCCTGACTGGGGCAACCAAACCTCCTGAAAGGCACGTTGACATTTCAATGTGCAACGTCATTAGTCATTCCCAGCACAAATGATGTTGCATGTCTGGACTGGCTATATTCAAAAACTATTCACAGATGCCACTGTCCTACTTTAGAAATGATTGCATTGCTGCACCATGCATTGTGGATCTGCAAATGTCATGTGAGTGTCCCTTTAAGAAAGTTTTTTGGCTTCAGTGATGTCATTGTGTGGGTGGAGCTGGGCTGTGGCTCTGTGAGCTGTTTTTGGTTTCGCTTTCACACTTGATTGCTGTGGACTCAGACAGAGAACAGAAGTGTGTTGGCCTGTCTCTCTCCCTATTTTCTTTTCAAATTCTGTTCCAGTAAAAATCACCTTGGTGGTGGTTTTTAAGATATAGTTTGCTTTCCAGAAGTGTTTAAACCTGCTGGTGATACGGGGTCAGAATCTCAGGAAAAGCCAGTCTTATTCAAGTGAGAATGCAGAGTGCTGGGCCACGCCCTTGAAAAGGGGTTTTTGGTTTATGGGATCTTGTTTTTGAATTGGAACAGTTAAAGGGGAATTAATTAAGTGTTATACATAGGTTACTGTAGCTGTGAGGTATCTTTATGTTTGTAATTGATGAAATTTCTTGCTGTGTGTTATATAGATATTAACTGAGTTCTTAGAATAAAGCTTATTTTGATTAACTTATCTAGACAGACTGTTGAATTAGACTGAAGGGAAGGCTCTTGTGCTCATCCTAGCCAAATTCAACATAAAAAGTTGTAGGTCAGGTGAACTCTATAATACACTTTGGCGTTTTTAAACCCTGGCCCACAACACAATCAAGATGGCGGATGGGTGATTTTCTCCCAGTTTCCTGCTGATGTGCCTCTGTACTGGCCACAGGAGGTGGGAGATGAAAGTTTATGGTGAATCTCCTATCAACTTTTACTTTTTTTATACTGAAGCTCTGGCTGAAGTTAAAAGCACATTGCTATGGCTGCAAGTGCAGAGCCCATTGTTCCATACCATTGCTTTTTGATTCCAGACAATATTTTTTCAGCTGAAACTTTAATTGAGAGAATGTAATCTCTGCAAATTTTGATCTTATATGTGCATTAGGAGGCAATAACATATCACATTCTTTAGATCTGGCCTCTTACCTCAACTTTTACAGGGGATCCAATGATCATAACCTTCTCCAAAACGTTCTCATCAAATTCTGGGTAGTGGTCATTGATATCTAGAACAGTTACAAAGACTTCAGCCAAGCTGTGCTTCCCTTCCCCATCATCCGCTTTGATGTAAAAGCTGTATTTAGACTGTACTTCAGCATCCAGCACTGCCCAGGGCTGAGTGTATATAATCCCCGATGTGGGGTGAATCAGAAATCTGAAAAATGTAGAATTCAGGAAAATAAGAGGCTAGTCTATAACTGTGCACGGACAGTAAAATGTACTCAGCATCCACCTGATCATGCTCTGATAAAACCAAAGGTTTGTAACAGTTAACACACCGTAACTCTGGTGTCCCCCAAGTCTATCATTCGCCGCTCCTATTTCTCAACGACAGGCCACTCCTGGGAAACCTCATCCAAAGGCTGGGCCAGTATTTATTGCCCTAAGTGTCCTTGAAATGAGTGGCTTGCTAGGCCATTGTTGAGGGCAGTTATGAGTCAATCACATTGCTGTGGGTCTTCACATGTAGGCCTGGCCAGGCAAGAATGGCAGATTTCCTTTCCTTAACCAGATGGGTTCTTACAACAATCAATCATAGTTTCAGATCTAGTTTTATATAATCCAGATTTATTCTTATAAATTCCACCAGCTGCCGTGGTGGGATTTGAACCAATGTTCCCAGAATGCTAGCCTGGTCCTCTGGATTACTTATCCAGTGACATTACCACTGTCTCAACTACCATTATCCTCCCTAAACCTCTCCACTTCTCTTTCCTCATAAGACACCCCTTAAAACCTACCTCCTTTTTGACCATTTAGCTGTTTAATAAATATATTTTTGTTGTACCCATGGAATCTATTGAATCCGTACTGTGCAGAAGGAGGTCATTCAGCCCATCGAGCCTGCACCGACCCTCTGAAAAAGCACCCCACATAGGGTCAGGCCCCATCCTATCCCCACCTAACCTTGGACACGAAGGAGCAATTTAGCGTGGCCAATCCACCCTAACCTTCACATCTTTGGAATGTGGGAGGAAACCAGCGCACCCGGAGGAAACCCACGCAGACAGGGAGAGAACGTGCAAACTGCACACTGACAGTCACCCGAGGCTGGAATTGAACTCGGTCCCGAGGCAACAGTGCTAACCACTGTGCCACCGTGCCGCCCAAGTCAATTACAGTCAATAACATGTTCGAAAAAGGCAAGGAAAAACTGAAATCCAAACCCAAACAAAATGTATTGGCTGTGAATGTATCACATTGGAAAGGAATGTGGTCATAGACCTTTATCACAGTGAGGTTGGAACACAGGTACAGGGGGCAGAATTCTCTCAGCCCGGGGGGTGCCGATGTGGCCTGGCCCGCGATCAGGGCCCACCAATCGGCGGGCCGCACTCTCTGGCTGGGGGCCCTGTTTCTAAGGTGCCAGCCCCTGTAGCCCTGCACCATGTTGCGTTGGGGTCGGGGCATTGAAGGAATCCACTGCGGATCCCGCGGTGCCCAGTTTGCGCCAGGATCAGCAGCTGGAGCGGCGTGAACCACTCCAGTGCCGGGCTGGCCCCTTTTGCGGCCCAGGATTAGGCCATTCAGCCCCTTGAGCCATTCAATCAGCTCTTGGATGATTTGCAACTCAGCTCCATTTACCCACCTTTGGTACATATGCTTTGATCTCCTGACATAACTTACTTCCATTGACACAGCATCCTCAACTTTTTGGCAGGAAGAGAGTTAGAGATTTCCACTACCCTTTGTGAGCCACTCTTGCATAGCTTGGAGTGAATCATCCCATGAATATCTTTCCAAATTCACTTTCCTGTCTATGCTGAGCTCACCCATCTCAATCTTCGGTCGTAGCATCTGGGATAACGTAACCCCTTTAGAGTTTCAAATTAGGGGTGTTACACCTATCAAAAGTCAGTGTCCGAGGGCGGCCTGTGGCGCAGTGGTTAGCACTGGGACTGCGGTGCTGAGGACCTGGGTTCGAATCCCGGCCCTGTGTCACTGTCCGAGTGGAGTTTGCACATTCTCCCCATGTCTGCGTAGGTTTCACCCCCACAACCCAAAGATGTGCAGGGTAGGTGGATTGGCCACGCTAAATTGCCCCTTAATTGGAGAAAAAAATAATTGGGTACTCTAAATTTATTTTAAAAAGTTAGTGTCCAGGTTCACACACCAACAATGGCTCCTTGAGCAGGTTAGTATGCAGTTACTAACGGTGTTACTGTTCCCCCACCAGAGAAGTCAGTGACTTCAGAGAAAGAGGAGAAGTGGATTGGGAAAGAAACATTTAATTTGGACCCATTTACACAGCAGAATCAGTTTATGTCCAAAACAATGAACTTGGGTGTCAACCACAGCCTCCTTATACGATTACCCACTCACTACAGTATAAATGTTAAACTCCGATGTCTCATCCCAGTGTTCACTATCCGCTCGGAGTCTAAATCATGTGTTGGTTAATAATCCACTTGTGAGTCTCCAATTCACCTCTTTGATGGTTGAGGGCGGACTCAGGAGCAGAAGGCAAAATTGATTTCCCCACCCCAAACCCAAAAGGTGCTTCAGCCAGCTCAGACTGAAGTGGGGCATTTATTGATCTCTCCACAGGAGACAGCAGCGAGCAACTCAGAAGAAAAGAAAAGTGTCTCTTTTTATTTTCTTTCAACACTTTTACTTATTAGTTACAAAAATATTTGAAATGTGCAAGAATGTGCAAGGTTGCGAGGATAAGACATGGGTGGCAAGGTAGCACAGTGGTTAGCATTGTTGCTTTACAGCGCCAGGGTCCCAGGTTCAATTCCCGGCTTGGGTCACTGTCTGTGCGGAGTCTGCACATTCTCTGTGTGTCTGTGTGGGTTTCCTCCGGGTGCTCCAGTTTCCTCCCACAAGTCCCGACAGTTGTTAGGTAATTTGGACATTCTGAATTCTCCCCCTGTGTACCCGAACAGGCAGCGGAGTATTTCATTGCACTGTTTAATGTAAGCTTACTTGTGACAATAATAGATTATTATCATTGGGGCAGCACAGTAGCATTGTGGATAGCACAATTGCTTCACAGCTCCAGAGTCCCAGGTTCGATTCCCGGCTTGGGTCACTGTCTGTGCAGAGTTTGCACATTCTCCCCGTGTGTGCGTGGGTTTCCTCGGGGTGCTCCGGTTTCCTCCCACAGTCCAAAGATGTGCGGGTTAGGTGGATTGGCCATGCTAAATTGCCCATAGTGGCCAAAATTGCCCTTAGTGTTGGGTGGGGTTGCTGGGTTATGGGGATAGGGTGGAGGTGTGGACCTTGGGCCCTTTCCAAGAGCCGGTGCAGACTCGATGGGCCGAATGGCCTCCTTCTTCACTATAAAAATTCTATGAAGACAGGGGAGTAGGGCAAAGCAGAGTGTTCTTTCAGGGTGCCTCGATGGGCTGAGTGGCCTCCCTGTGCACTGTAAAGCTTCTGCGGTTCTGTGAAATTGGAAAATAGGCTTTGTGGGGCTTAATGAGGGCCTGCTGGCCCATGTTCACTGTGAGGACTGTGAGGAAGATCCCTGGAAAAAATCCCCCCACCCCGTTGCTTTCCCAAGCTAGTTCCAGATGCAAGGAGAGCGGATAGAATACTCCGTCAGGACGGATGGCGCAGTGGTTAGCACTGCTGCCTCGCAGCGCCAGGGACCGGGTTCACTCCCGACACTGGCCGACTCTCTGTGTGGAGTTTGCACTTTCCCCCCGTGTCTGCGTGGGTTTCCTCCGGGTGCTCCGGTTTCCTCCCACAGTCCAAAGGCGTGCAGGTTAGGTGGATTGGCCTGTATCAATACGCAGGGTTACGGGGGTAGAGTTCTCTTCCGGAGGGTCAGTGCAGACTTGATGGGCCGAAAGGCCTCCTTCTGCACTGTAGGTATTCTATGCTTCTCTCATGGTCCCTCTGATCAAATTCTGGGCCATGAAGTCAACTGGGTGGAAAAACACTGGATTTGAGATCCTCCCAAATTTTTCCTCTGATAAATGATAACACCCCAATAACACCCAGCCCCATCACAGTCATGCCGGGCACCATCGAATAAGATCTGTTAAAGCTTCCCTTATTCTGGAGAAAGCGGAGCCAGAACCACTGTTCACAAAAAAGTCCTGCATTTTGACACAATTAATATTCGACTTGGAAATAAATGAAAAACAGACAGACTTGTCAGACACTTATGCCGGAAGCCAGTGCAGCTGTCAAGGAAAAAGCAACTGAAACCCCAATCAAAATCCAGGCAATTCGACCTTGGTTTAATTAGGTTTTGGCTGGAATGTTCCGTGACGGGAATCATTGTTTGCGGGACTAGAAAATTTAGGGAGCAGCCGACAGCCGGTTGACTTTGGACGGGAATTTCTAGTCCAGCATGGTGTTTCTGATTGCAAGGATCGCCAAACCTTAACCCTCCAGCTACACCTTGGGAATTAAAAGTAAATCGACAATGTTACTTACAGATCAGCCCCTTTTCCATAGATTGAATACTTGACTTCTCCCCATATTTCTGAGTCAGCATCATTTGCCTATGAAGATAATCAAAGTCTCTTATAATCGCAAGGCAGGTGTTATTCATATTCTGATCTACTTGATAGTTATTGATTAGCCTGCTGCACAAAATTAAAGAAAACCACATCTGGTGGTCACTTGATATCATCCATCATGTGGTGCATTTATCTGAATTGTCACCTTACCGTCTATTTCTCGCCTCCACATTCCATTGGTTTGGGTTGTAACATTTAGAACACTAAATCAGAGCAACTGTGCGTATTGGGCTTAATTTGAGAATATACCCATCAATACCAAAGTAAAGAAGTGGGAGAGGAGATTTGTATTAAAGTGGGACCACGCTACGAGGTTGTTGTCACCTCAGTAAACTAACAGCCCGTGGGTCACAAATTCAAATTCCGCCAGAAACATTTGTGAAGCCACAGTGCTATCCGCTTGCGCTACCGACCATAAGACAAATGAAGAGGTGCTTGAAATAGCAAGAACAAAACAGAGCTTAAAAAGTGACACCCAGAAATGAAAATGGCAGTGCGTCAGCCATTTGATCAGAGTTGAAGAGCTACAGAGATCTCTTCCAGAGGACAAAGTAGAGGAAGCAGAAAGAAGGGTAGGTTAGAAGGCATAGTGTAGGTTAGATGGCCTTTAGTTTTTTTTTTCCATGTCGGTGCAACATCGAGGGCCGAAGGGCCTGTACTGCGCTGTATCGTTCTATGTTCTAAGGGTCGACCTAGTTGGACGATGGAGGCCACAGGTCAGTTGCAGACGCGCTACAGTGGATGTCGAAGATGGAGCAAGACAGATGAGTGTGACAGACCATGACATTGGCACAGGGCTTAGCACTGCTGCCTCACAGCACCAGGGGACCCGGGTTCAATTCCGACCTTGGGTGACTGTCTGTGCGGAGGTTTCGCATTCTCCCTGGGTCTTTTCCTCCGGGTGCTCCGGTTTCCTCCCACAAGCCAAAGATGTGCAGGTTAGGTGGATTGGCCGTGCTAAATTGCCCCTTAGTGTCCAAAAGGTTAGGTGGGGTTACGGGAATAGGGAAGGGGGTGTAGGCCTGGGCAGGCTGCTCTTTTGGAGGGTTAGTGCAGACTCAATAGGCCAAATGGCCTCATTCTGCACTGTAGGGATTCTATGACAGCAGATTTCCTGGTCAGAGTAGCTACAAAGAGCAGCAGAAATGTTGTCCAACCTGAATTGGTTCACTAAGACCTTTGCCAGTCCTATCTATTTTAGCCTACCTCCACCATTTTGAAGAGATGCCATTATGAAAATGTGCAGGGAAACCAAATTCAATTTCAGTTGGAATTGTGGGGAGGCTGCTCAGTGTCATCAGACTATTTCAATATGCAGCACAGCACAATGGAGCCCCAACCCTGTCTTCACCTGATATCCACATATATCTATCTACTTGGGAAGGATGGCTCCTGGATAGGAGTCGGGAGTTGCAACTCCGGCTCACTTTCCTCTCCCTCATAGCCCTGCAAACAATCAGACCACTGGCTGAGACCAGCGCCGGCCCTAGAGTTGCTGGCGCCCCGGGCAAGCTGAACTTCGGCGCCCTTCGGGGGGGGGGGGGGCGGAGGGGCCGGGGGGGGGGGGGCGGGGGGGGCCGGGGGGCGGAGGGGCCGGAGGGGGGGGGGGGGCGGAGGGGCTGGAGAGGAGGGGGGGCGGAGGGGGGGCCCGAGGGGGGGGCGGAGTGACCACCGGCGAGCCTGGATCCATCCGCCATGTTTGTGCGGGGCGGCCTGAGGGAGGGCGGCCACCGCGCATGCGCTGGTTGGCACCGGCCCAACTGCGCATGCGCGGTACCCGAGTCTTTTACGCGGCGCCCCTAGCACATGGCGCCCCGGGCGACTGCCCGAGTTGCCGGTACCTTGAGCCGGCCCTGGCTGAGACCTACTAACTCACCACACACTGGGGCACGAATCTTCATAGGCTGATGAATCAGGACCAGAGATGGTCAATGTGTTGGTTTGCCAGCACCATTCCACCCCTGAGCTATTTTCTAGAATTGAGGTACCTAAGGTGGCCAAATTAGGCCCCTCTCTCAGGCCAACTGGAATTTCTCTAGTCTGCAGGTGAGCCCCACACTGTGGCTGATACATGGGCAAGGAGACAAGGCAGCCTCCTAGTGGGGGATGAGAGGATGTGGTGGGTGGGTTGGGGGGGGGGGGGGTGGTGGAGGGAGTGGGGGGGGGTGATGTGAGGGGGGTGGGGGTGGGGGGTAGGGGTCAGCATTCATCTCAGCTGGGAACGCCCTAAAGTTGCTAAACCTCCAGGACACTGCTGTGTGCAACTCTGAAGAAAAATAATTGGGACATTAAAAAAGATTGTTTTTTTTGTCATTTTGTTTGACCATTTCTCTTTGGCAGGTATAAAATGTTGAAAAGCAGGGTGGGGGCGGTGCGAGGGGGAAGGGGGTGTGTGGGGGGGGGGGGGGGGGGGGGTGGAGGGGGTGGCATGTTGTTTGGCTCACAGTCGAGCATCATCTAGTTAGGTAATGAGTCATTTTGCTTTCCAGTTGGTCTAGGAAGGCCGTGCGTCACAAGGACGGGTGTGTTGGCCGACAAATGGCTGGAGCATGGGGACAAGTCATGTGATGAAATCCGCAGGAATACATTTAATTAGAGTTAGCAGCCTGAGACCCACCCCACCATGACTGCCAGGTCACTGGTGCAGACACATTTACGTCTTGGCAGATGTTGCCATGTTTAAATCAAATTTAACTTATCTGGAGTTCCAAGGGTGTCTCTACTGTGTGGCACACTCTCCCTCAGACATGGGCACAGTAGCCCTCCCCACCCCTTCCTATTGGCCCTGCAGCCTTGGGAACCCACCCGCGCCATCCTCAATTGGACGGTGTGTGTTCCCTCTGGCCACTAATTGGCCAGCTTGCCATAAATCGGTGTCGGGTGACTATTCCCGACATGGCACGGAGCCAGGACCCACATTTGATCCCAACATTGCGACCCCAAACCCATATTGAAAATCCAGCCTTGGTGTGGGGGGCAGGGGGTGGGGAGGGTGTGGGGTGGGGGGTCGAACCTGGGACTGGCTGAGTCACCAGGCATGATACAATGTTGACAAATGTGAGGTTATCCATTTTGGTAGGAATAACAGCAAACGGGATTATTATTTAAACGATAAAATATTAAAGCATGCCGCTGTGCAGAGAGACCTGGGTGTGCTAGTGCATGAGTCACAGAAAGTTGGTTTACAGGTGCAACAGGTAATTAAGAAGGCAAATGGAATTTTGTCCTTCATTGCTAGAGGAGTTTAAGACTAGGGAGGTTATGTTGCAATTGTATAAGGTGTTAGTGCGGCCACACCTGGAGTATTGTGTTCAGTTTTGGTCTCCTTACTTGAGAAAGGACATATTGGCACTGGAGGGTGTGCAGAGGGGATTCACTAGGTTAATCCCAGAGCTGAAGGGGTTGGATTATGAGGAGAGGTTGAGTAGACTGGGACTGAACTCGTTGGAATTTAGAAGGATGAGGGGGGAACTTTAGAAACATTTAAAATTATGAAGGGAATAGATAGGATAGATGCGGGCAGGTTGTTTCCATTGGCGGGTGAAAGCAGAACTAGGGGACATAGCCTCAAAATAAGGAGAAGTAGATTTAGGACTGAGTTTAGGAGGAACTTCTTCACCCAAAGGGTTGTGAATCTATGGAATTCCTTGCCCAGTGAAGCAGTTGAGGCTCCTTTATTAAATGTTTTTAAGGTAAAGATAGATAGTTTTTTGAAGAATAAAGGGATTAAGGGTTATGGTGTTGGGGCCGGAAAGTGGAGCTGAGTCCACAAAAGATCAGCCATGATCTCATTGAATGGCGGAGCAGGCTCGAGGGGCCAGATGGCCTTCTCCTGCTCCGAGTTCTTATGTTCTTATATGATACCTAATGTTCACAAGATCATCATTAAAATATCCTCCACTTACAGTAACACATATAACCGGAGAGCCCCCCAGGGAGTTTTCGGGAATCCGAGCAATGTAGAATTCGGAAGTGAATTTCGGAATGTTATCATTGGTATCCATGAGTTGAATGATAATGTCAGCTGTAGAACTGAACTTCTCTGGAGTGTCCGCTTCAACAGCAAGGAGCTAGAGGGGAGTAAAGGAATATTTATTGAAGTTGCTAAATCTCCATTAAAAAAACAAATTTCACAAATCCTACTCAGATGGATGCCATATCCCACGTACCTTAAAATTAAACACTTGGAATGTTTCATAGTCAATGGCAGCTGAGTCCTCCACAATAATCGTGACTTGTGCTTCATTAAGGACAGTGTGGGGAATTACGCGGAATATACCTTCGGGGCCCACAAGCCTGAGATTAAATTGTGCGTTTGCTCCCTGGAACAAAAAATAAAACTTAGTCAAGGGATTTGTTCACTAATGCCAGCACATTTAATTAAGCACGTTCTCGGGAAAACGTTTGGAAAATCTTTCCTTCCACTGTTATTTGGGATGGAGGGAAGTCTCAAAGGACCTTGCACAGTTTTCAGAACAATGCACGGTGGTGGTGTCCATGGTGCATTCTGACACGGCTGTACGCAAATGAAAAATGATCTCGCAAAATGGTCTTGTTGGAACTGTTTTCCCCTTTAGTGTTTGGCACGGAGAGATTTTTTATTCGTGAAAACGCTGAGTTTGCTCAGTCAACGAAATTCAGTGTGGCAAATCCAAGCCAAAACCCCACTATGCATTGTGTTGGTTTGATGGTGTAGCCTCACCACATGATTGGCAGATCGCCTACAGTCTTCCACCAAAATATCAAGGCAAACGAAGACGCTCAAATATCACAAGGCCTTGTGAAGCCATGATCGAATGGCGGAGCAGACACGATGGGCCAAGTGGCCTTTATCTGCTCCTATGTCTTATGGTCTTATGCTCTTAAGCCTTGGTATCAAATGAGCAGGCACTGCGCACTCTACGACCAAATGATTGTGCACTCACTCCCAAACCCATTGGATTACCAGGTATTCACGAACCTTCTTAAATGAGTTGCTTTCGATAGATGACCATGGGATATTTGTTCACTACAGTCTGTAATTACTAAAGTGTATAATTTATGATAGAGTGACTGAAAACCTTGAAACCTTCAGCTGACCAGAGAGAGCAAGCATTGATTTATAAAGAGTAGGTCATGCCTGATTAATCAAATTGAATTTCGTTGAAGAGGTAGCTCAATTGGTGGACAGGGGAATGTCTGTGAATGTCACTTATCTGGAAAGTATTTGACGAAGTCTCTCTTTAAAAAAAAACTAAAGTTGAAGCTCATGACTGAAGGCAAGCGATTGACTTTGTGAGGAAAGGAACTGTGCATCAGGTGATGGAGGATTGGGATAATGGTCAGGTACTCTAACTGGGAGGGTGTGACAAGTGGTGCTTCACAGGGATCTGTGTTGACCTCTCAACAATTCACCCTGGGCGCGATCTTCCGAATGTTCATGCCGGCGGGATCCCCTGCCCCCCCCCCCCCCTCCCCCCCCCGCCATGGGTTTCCTGGCAGTGTGGGGTGGGATCAATGGGAAATTCCAATGACGGCAGCGGGACCAGAAGGGCCGCCTCCCACTGCTGAGAAACACACCGTGGGGAAGGCCAGGGTAACTCGCCCCATATCTATTAACCACATGGTTGATGGGATAGAAAACCACGTATTCAAATTAGTCAATGGCACAAAGACAGACAACATTGTCAGGGCAGCAGGGTAGCATGGTGGTTAGCATAAATGCTTCACAGCTCCAGGGTCCCAGGTTCGATTCCCGGCTGGGTCACTGTCTGTGTGGAGTCTGCACGTCCTCCCCCTGTGTGCGTGGGTTTCCTCCGGGTGCTCCGGTTTCCTCCCACAGTCCAAAGATATGCGGGTTAGGTGGATTGGCCATGCTAAATTGCCCGTAGTGTCCTAATAAAAGTAAGGTTAAGGGGGGGTTGTTGGGTTACGGTTATAGGGTGGATACGTGGGTTTGAGTAGGGTGATCATGGCTCGGCACAACATTGAGGGCCGAAGGGCCTGTTCTGTGCTGTACTGTTCTATTGTAAGTAGTGCAGATGGAAGCACAACATTAGAAAGGGATAGTAATAGATTAAGTGGGTGGGTAAAACTGTGGCAAATGCATTGCCAACCATTTGGAATTAAAAAGACTAGAAAGATAATA
The DNA here is from genome assembly GCF_902713615.1 of Scyliorhinus canicula. Classification (NCBI taxonomy): domain Eukaryota; kingdom Metazoa; phylum Chordata; class Chondrichthyes; order Carcharhiniformes; family Scyliorhinidae; genus Scyliorhinus; species Scyliorhinus canicula. The sequence goes on from NC_052167.1 coordinate 12,369,920, forward strand.
GTGGAAAGCCAGAAAGAATGGAAGGTTAAAGAGGCTTAGTGGCATGCACATGGCGGTATTAAAATGTGTTGGACAAATACATGAAATAATTAAACTGGCTAATGTTAGGTGAATTGAACATTCTGAATTCACCCTCAGTGACCCGAACAGGTGCCGGGGTGTGGCAACTAGGGGATTTTCACAGTAACTTCATTGCAGTGTTAATGTAAGCCGACTAGTGACACGAATAAAGATTATTATTAATGAAATGCTGGCTTTTATACAAAGAGGGTGAGAAAACAAAGAGGTAGATGTTATGCTACAGCCCTAGTAAGACCACACCTAAAGTACAGTGTGTTCAGTTCCAGGCACTATACTTTCAGAAAGGTAAATTACTCCTGGAGGGAGTGCAGCACGGATTTACGAGAATGATACCCTAGACTCCAAAGGTTCAATTACAAGGAGAGATTACACAAACTCGGGTTGGCTTGAAGCTTTGGGTTTTATTTTTTTACGGCCTCATATTATAGCAATCAGTTAATTATGTTAAGCATTGTAAAGGTTTGGTATCCTGCAAATTTCTGAGATCCAGTGGTGTTCTGATCGATGTTTAGATTTAGATTTATTGTCGCGTGTACTGAGGTACAGTGAAAAGTATTGTTCCGTGTACAGTCCAGGCAGATCGCTCAATACATGAAAACATAGAACATATGATAAATACATGAGGATACATAATGAAAATAACCATAGACAGTGGGTGGAGCAGAGACAGTGGGATGAAGCTATTAAGAGAACCTGATTGGGTAGATACTGTTCCCACTGACTGGGGAGTGTAAGACTAGGGGGCTACGGCCTAGAAAACAGAAACAGGCTGACAGGAGTAGTTAGGCAGCATTTCCACACACAGAGGGTGGTAGGATTTTGAAACTCTCTTCCACAAACGGTGATTGATGCTCAATCAATGGTTAATTTTCAATCTGAAATTATCACACCTCAACCTACATCAATGCACACCCACCAACTGATACAAGCTGCATTTCCTGGTATTTTGAAGGTCAAGGGGTGGTTTGATTGACGTTTACAAGATAAAAAGAAGCAATGGGATGCGAGAGATTGACAAACTATCTAGTTCTAGTTAGGGAGCTGAGGAACAGGGGGAATAGTCTGAAGTCAGAGCGAGTCCTGTCAAGGGAGAAATGCAGAGGAAACTTCGACACAGAATGGGCAGTAGAAGTTTGGAACTCTGTTTCACAAATGTTGATTAATGCTGGACCAACAGTTCATATTAATTCGGAGATTGATTGATTCTTGTTAGGTGTTAAGGGACATGGGCCGAAAACTACTTTATGGAGTTAAGTTATAGATCAGCCATGATCTCACTGACTAACTCGGAGGGGACTAAAAGACTTCCTTCTCTTCCCATGTTCCTAAACATGTTCAGTTTGACTTTCGTGGGATCTTTCAAACATATTGCAGCTCCAGTCACAAACATCCATCGCAAATTTCCCCACAGTTAATTCCACTGGGGAAACCGACTGCAGAAAGCTTTATTTCACTGCACTTGCACCCGGCTGTTTTTTAAAGGAATGAAACCTCCAAGGACTGAAAGATTAGGAGATTTGCAGAGAAATGATCCAGTACATATCGGCTACTTCCGGATTTCCAATCTGTCCGAACAGCAAACTCTGTTATCCAAGTATATTAGCAGAGAATACTCTGGTAACAGAGTAGGGGGCAGCATGGTAGCATGGTGGTTAGCATAAATGCTTCACAGCTCCAGGGTCCCAGGTTCGATTCCCGGCTGGGTCACTGTCTGTGCGGAGTCTGCACGTCCTCCCCGTGTGTGCGTGGGTTTACTCCGGGTGCTCCGGTTTCCTCCCACAGTCCAAAGATGTGCGGGTTAGGTGGATTGGCCATGCTAAATTGCCCTTAGTGTCCTAAAAAATAAGGTTAATGGGGGGGGGGGGTTGTTGGGTTACGGGTATAGGGTGGATACGTTGGCTTGAGTAGGGTGATTATTGCTCGGCACAACATCGAGGGCCGAAGGGCCTGTTCTGTGCTGTACTGTTCTATGTTCTAAATCGGTATGTGGTGATATGATTTGCATAGCTGTCTACCATTGGGGCAGAACACTGGCTTACCATTGGCCCTGGTCGGTCATGTGCCTCTCAACCGATTGGTCGAGAGGCTGAGTTAACCATGCCTCCTTGCCGAGGTATAAATAGTCAAACGCCCGGCGGTCGTCCATTTTATTGTAGACAACCGCAGGGCTAAGTTCTAGTTTATTAAAGCCTAACTTTTGAAAAGCAACTCGTCTCTCGTGCAATTGATGGCACATCAGGGTACAATACATTCCCAACGATTAATGTAATCAACTGGCTGATATCAACAAAAAACAAAACTCCACTGCAGATATTTTTGATGCGACCGAATAACAGAGTTTTTCAAAGTATGCTTTAAACCAGAAGATGGCAGTACATCCATGAAATCATTTCAAAGAGGTGTTGGCAGAGGTTACAGTTCCATGTAAACTTCTAAACTGGAATTCTTACCTGGAATGTTGCCTTCTCCAATTTAATCTGTGACTGTATTTTGACTGTAAAAGAAGCAGACAAACCTGATCTGAGTCATTGACTGTTATCTTCAATCCACGCAATATCTCTCCTGCTGCTGGGTGTTCGTACATTGTGACTTCAAACTGTGACTGTGGACCATTTTCACCGTAAAAAGTGGGCCGATGGTTGTTGATGTCCACCACTTGGATTGTTACCAGAGCTGTCATAGACACCAGTACGTCAATGTCCGGATTCATTTCCGAAGCCTTGGGGGAAGCACAACAAAGGGTCAGTGTGAGGACTCTGTCTGTGACTGTTTCACCCTTGTGTAGCAGCTGGAATACATTGTGTAGTTGGGGGCGCTGACACAGGGCTCAGGGTTGCACAGTCGAATAGGGTGATGTGCCCCCCCCCAGGGCTCAGGGTTGCACAGTCGAATAGGGTGATGTGCCCCCCCCCCCCCCCCCATGTGGCCCCACCACTTCAGTGGCTTTTCTATGGAAGTCCCATGTGAAGTCACAGCATTTCTGCAATAGGGACATCACTCTGAACTGATTTGGGATAGCAGGCAACATCAGACTATCCCCTGGAGGAGCCTGCGACCCTGGCTAGTTATAGCGCAAGGCGTGGCGACACATTTCAAGGAGATTTCAATCTTTTTCCCTCTTAGAAATGTGTCTCTTCGGAGATCGAAGCCGACATGGCAATGCACATTTCCCCAATTATCTTTTAGAAGGAATGTTAAGCCACGGCGTTATTTCAATGAAAAGCAGAGGCATCCTCCCTCGTTGCCTGGTCAGTATGAACCCATAGAATCGCTACAGTGCAGAAGGAGGCCATTCGGGGCAAATTTATCATGGCCAATCCACCTAACCTGCACATCTTTAGCCTGTGGGAGGAAACGGGTGCACCCGGAGGAAACCCACACAGACACGGGGAGAACGTGCAGACTCCACACAGCCACCCAAAGCTGGAATTGACCCTGGTGTGGTGATGCAGCAGTGCTAACCACTGTGCCATCCTTAACCAATATCACTAAAAAAAAATATCTGGTCACTATCACAGCTTGCTGTCGACAATTTATTCGTGCTTATTTGGCTACAAAAGCATTTTCGGACATCCTGAGTTTGTGAAAGGTGCTATGGCAATGCAAATCTTTCTTTCTACACCTCATGGTCTTTGCACAGGTTTCCAACTAAGAGCAGGAGCATTCTTCAGTCCTCAGCCAATACATGGCCACCATTCTACAATCAGCTTCATGCTGCGGATCTAAACACTTCGTTGTATTCTTTAAGATGGATTTAAGTTTCATTTGAGAGGAATGATCTATAAATCATACGTCAAGTCGCGCTGTTTGAACATCAAAACACACACTTCATGCATTTGTATGAAATGTTAACACCAGCACATTAATAACATTATAAGCAGCTCATTCCATGTTGATGCACACTCTGGTGGAAGAGCTTGCTGAAAGATCAATGCACTCTAATTCATGCATTTGTTAATTTAGATAGACAGTAAATCCTGTGTTGGTGGAGCCCGCTCCTGCCATCAGCTGAATAATGCCTTCATGTCTCTGTTCAAATATTTCACAGAAACACACTAACTATTCATGCACCTGTATTTCTAAAGTAAACCCAATGTTAAAATGTCAGGCTTTTTATGGCCTACCTGAATGAGAAGTTTGTAAACATCCTTCTGGAGGAGTTTTGTGGTTTGCAGAAGAGTAATAGCTCCACTTGTGCTATTTATGTCAAAAGATCCATCATTTCCTGTTAAGAAAGTGCAAGGTATTGAGAAATGTGGATGGTACTCATTTCATGCTTATCTTTCACAAGCCCTGTTGTCCCTAGCTAATCATATGAATTGAAAGTTAATCTGATTTCCTCCCGCCTATCCTTCAAGTGTGCCATTTAATCAAAGACGCCTCATATTCAGCAGCCTGTTCCACCTGCATCGTCTGTTCAGGGAGTCGCTAGATTCTCAATTCCATGCTTCCATATCTCTTTCTCTGACCAGACAATGAGAGCAAGAGAGAATGAGATAAGACGGGAGATTGTACCCAAGCCCTGAGATTTGCTGAATAGCTGTGGGCCGCTTGCAAGTTCCTGATTTGAAAGTTCACAGGGATTGAGGGCTTAACCATTGCGTTTACCAATTAAGGTCCCAGGACCAGGGGTCATGCCACAGACCAGATTGGCAATTCCATACCCTACCTTTCACAACTGCCAGATGTCCCAAACCATTCTACAGCCAATGAAGTACTTTAAAAGTGTGGTCACTGTTGTAATGTAATGGAAGAGGTTAGCAATAGTGCTATCAAGCCGCACTTACGAGGCAATAACCTGCTCACTGATGCTCAGTTTGGGTTCCACCAGGGTCACTCAGCTCCTGACTTCATTGCAGCCTTGGTTCAAACATGGACAGAAGGGCTGAACTCCAGAGGTGAGGTGAGAGTCACTGCCCTTGACATCAAGGCTGCATTTGACTGAGTATGGCATCAAGGAGCCCTAGCTAAACTGGTGCCGATGGGAATCAGGGGAAAAAAGTTCCATTGGTTGAAATTATTCCTGGCACATATGGCTGTGGTTGTTGGAGATCAATCATCCCAGACCCGGGACATCACTGCAGGAGTTCCTCAGGGTAGTATCCTAAGTTCAACCATCTTCAGCTGCTTCGTTAATGACCCTTCTTCCATCATAAGGTCAGAAGTCTGGGTGTTCACTGATGATTGCACAATGTTCAGCACCATTCGTGACTCCTCAAATACTGAGCAGTCCACGTGCAAATGCAGCAAGACCTGGACAATATCCAGGTTTAGGCTGGCAAGTGGCAAATAATATTTGCCCGACTTAAGTGTCAGACAATTACCATCTCCAACAAGAGGGAATCAAACCATTGGCCCTTGACACTCAATGGCATTATCATTGCTGAGTCCCACACTATCAACATTCTCGGGCTACCACGGACCAGAAACTGAACTGGGTTAACCATATAACCATGGTGACAAGAACAGGTCAGAGACTGGGAATCCTGTGATCAATATCTCACTTCCTGACCACCCAAAGCCTGTCCACAATCGGCAAGGCACAAGTCAGGAGTGTAATGGAATACTCTCCAGTTGCCTGGATGAGTGCAGCTCCAACACCACTCAAGAAACTCAACACCATCCAGGAAAAAGCGGACGACTTGATTGCTCCTCCTTCCACAAACATTCATTTCCTCCACCATCGACGAAAAGTGGCAGCCATGTGTACCATCTATAAGATGCACTGCAGGAACTCACCAAGGCTCCTTAGGCGCCACCTTATAAACTCACGACCACGACCATCTAGAAGGACAAGGGCAGCAGATACCTGGATGTTCCACTCCAACCCACTCACCATCCTGACTTGGAAATATATCACCGTTCCTTCACTGTCACTGGGTCAAAATCCTGGAACTCCTTCCTTAACAACACAGTGTGTGCACCTACACTACATGGACTGCAGCGGTTCAAGGAGGCAACTCACCATCACCTTCTCAAGGGCAATTAGGGATGTGCAATAAATGCTGGCCTAACCAGTGACGCCCACGTCCCATAAATGAAAGAAAAGGCCCATTTTCACACAGCAAGTTCCCACAAACAGCAATGTGATCATGGTTGGGTACTCTGCTTGTGTGATGCTGACAAGGAATAAAACCTATCCCTGACCCTGGGGATCTCCGCCCTGCTCTTCTTCAAAATCGTGCTGTGGGATCTTTTACATCCTCCTGAACAGGCAGAAGAAGCCTCACTTGAACATCTGATCCAAAAGGTGTCAGTGCTGCCCTCCCTTAGTGCTACAGTGGAGTATCAGCCTTGGTCCCTTGGTATGTGACTGTGAACTCAGTGCCTTGCGACTCAGAGGCAAGAGTGCGACCAACTGAACCACCGCTGATACCCTTTAAATAAAAAAGGGTTATGTACAAAGTGCGAGAGAAGAAATGGGAAGAAAAATGGGCGAGGAGAGAACAGAAAAGGAGGGAGTGAGAGATAAAAATAGGGAGAAATATGAAGAGAACAATTCTTTGTTAACACCAAACTGGAGCATGAATGCCAGCCCCATTTCATTGGGGTGTATTGATGATTGTTGCACTGATTGATCATCAATACTGTTGTGTCATTTCATAAGCAGAGCTTCACGCTCTCAATAAACCCCTGCCCAACATGCTCACTGATCTCCCACTGCTGCACTCTTCACTTGAACGTCGGTTTCATCCCGGGAAGTCTTCTCGCCATTCACCAACACAACACCCGCTCAGAGACAGATCTACCCAGCTACCGATTTAAATCACCAAGACTTTACAGGTTAGCGATGGTGAGCGGAGATCAGATTTTACGTCCAGGAATATCAAGTGAAATGTCAGCCACAGCCACAGTCGTGGCTGAGATTCCATTACATAGATCAGGGACACAGATCAGGGACACCCCAGGTTTGTATCCCCCATGGCCAACTAGGTGAGCATCATGGAGTGTTGGCTGGCCATTTATAACGGAAAATTCAGCACAGCCAAGTTTCTGGATTGGAACATCATGAGGCAGGAGCACAAGAGCAAAATGTGGAGATAACACACAAGTTACAATTCGTCAACATACGCTCCCACCTCACTGAAATCGGCCCGAATACCTAGATTCAGGTTTTCTATCAATTTTCAAATGTCTCAGTTTTGGTTATCTCAGAATTTGGTGATGAGACTTATGGGGCCTGTAGTGCCCAGCAGAGACATCATGCCATATTCACAATTTCTAAAATGTGAAGTTTACTCCGCGTGGAGCCTTCTGGGACTGACCTTTCCTTCAAAATGGACAATGTGTGCTACAAAAGATGGCCACTTGAGGTCAGCTGATTAGATCTGTGAACTTAAAGACTGCCATCCTGGTTCACAAGGACATAAGGATTCGCTGCAGACTAAGAGGTATTAAGCACCTACATCCTGAGATCATCCAAAAAAAACATTCCTGAATTGAGTGGGTCTTTGTGAATTAAAGATGGAGATTGTCTCAATACCCCAGCTCAGGGTGCATGTCTTCAGACAATAACCCAAGCTGAGGCTAATCAACCTAAGACCAAAACCATATTTGGGAAAGGTAACCACGAGAAGCCATATGGTAGGGCAGTCCCGATTTCCCTTTTAATCTTTAAATGCTGTCCGCAGAAAAGGACGGCAGCAGCAGAGAGGGCGGTGACATCTATGCCTTAAGATCCAAATGTTCCTTTTCAGCTCGACAAATACAGAAAACTGACCCTCATGATATGAGACTTTGAGCAACTAGCTTTGTGACCTGCAGAAAGCCGATCTCTTTAAGAGAATCACTGAAACCCACTTTGGCACATGGCTCTGACTGTTGAACCTATTTAAACTGCACTTCAGGAATGCAGATATCTTTCCCATCAGGCACGCAAGGACAATCCCTTTTGTTCATAACTTGTAAAAATGTGCACTATTCTCTTCAACTGCATTTTCTTTGAGTGTGTTTTTGAGTGCTGTAGTGTTAGATTTTAGGGTGAGTTCATGAATCAACAATCCTCTTTATTCAAACCCATGAAAACTTGCTGCTGGTGTCCACACAGTCTCAGGCTTAGGAAGCACACACATCATCCTTTCAAAAACCTACTGATTATGGACAGTAAGAAAGGAAACCGGGATTTCAGTAGTTCACTCCCACCCTGTCACTTTACTTACCGTGGGCAATGGTGTAATGGATTGGATTGGGATTCCCAAGATCTCCATCAGAGGCCATCACGCTAAATACTTCTGAACCCTAACAGGAAAGTAAAAATACGTAGTAGGTATGAAACTTCACAATGTTTTTATTTCACCTGCATTATCGACTTGCCTTTTTCCTCTAAGTTTTGATTGTTTCATTCAGGTTAATTTCTGTGAATTTCCTCCCCACCAATGGCATGATGTGCATCTTGCTAAATATCAGTCACATGGGGCCTTCTCGGGAAATGCTATGCTCCTCTTGGTAACTCTTAACAGGCAACTCTTAACTACAGTTCGGTCCATGAGCCATGGGTATCACATCGCCCTGAGCTTCGAGCTTCTCCCTTTAAATTTCTGTGCAGCAGAAGCAACAAATTCCTCAACAGAGTTGTTGCTAAGTTATCTTATCTATTGTTTGCACTTCTTTGAATTATGCTGAATAAAAGAGGAGGACGCTTGACCTGCTACATAACCAAAGGACCAGTGTAGGTGTTGCTGCAGCTCCACAGTAGTTTCACCTCTGGAGCAGAAGGTTGTGGGTTGAAGTCTGGCTTCAGGGTCTTGAGCAGAATCTAACCTGATGCCTCAGCACAGCAGTTAGATGAAATGTTAAACCGAAGCCTGTCCACTGTGCACGGGCTACACCTGAAAGCGAAAGGCAAAGTAGAGGAAAAAGCAATAAGGGACCGCAGGAATAATGTTTCGGGACCACTTTTCCTGGGATACATATATGCAACTGTATTAATACAACAGCAGTAAAGCCTCACTTCAGCAGCAATACAGGTGTTGCTACGATAACCTGGACAAGGGTCAATTCCAGCCCCCCTTGATCCCGAGTCACAACACTATTAAATTAACAAATAATTATCTTCAAAATATCTGAAGTCTTTGCCCGTGGCTGCTTACTAAATTACAAATTTTATTCGTAACAAGAACCAGAATGAAATATGCAGCAAATACAACAGGTTAACTATTATCTCATTTTTAAACCCCCACTTTCCCCCCCACCCTCTATATAGACACACACACACACACACACACAAGACAAACAAACACAGAAGGGTGTAGAGGGGTAAAATAACAAGTAAAAGATAATGGGCTGGATTCTCCACTGTCAGGATTCTCCATTGCGCCGGCAGCCCGGAGATTTCCCGACGGCGTGGGGCTTCCCACAATGGGAAACCCCATTGGCTGGCTGGCGAGACAGAGAGTCCCACCCAAAGTGTTTTTTTTTTCAGATGATTGTCTTTAAGCAGACTTTCCTTCAAACCAGGCTTTCAAATTGTGGTCTCTGATTTTCCGTCTGTAATGGTTTTCACTTTAGATTCATTCAGGTCTCTGCAGTTTCAGAAATACACGAGCCATCTAGCTTTCTGGAGGAATCACGAGCGAGAGAAAGAGAGAGCAGGTCCTTGTCCCTCAGCGTCCAGGTCTCCAACTCTTCTTTCGTTAGGACTCTGGAAATCATCCCACTCAGACAGGATCCAATTACCATCTGTTACTGGGCAGAATACAGTATCTTGGCCAATTCATTGACCACCAGCCAACCAATTGAACCCTCTCTCAGGTGCCACAAAGTCTGAGTTCTGCTGCTCGGAAACTAGCACCATATCCTTTGTTGCAATTTTAGAATTCCTGATTCTCTCTGCTACTTGACTTAAAGATACATGTCCACTTAGCATCCATAGATCAAAATTATGATAGCAAAAAAAAAAGAAAGGGGAAATAAGGGAAACTACAGCTCCGCCTTCAACACCATAATCCCAGCCAAGCTCATATCAAAGCTCCAAAACCTAGGACTTGGCTCCCCACTCTGCAACTGGATCCTCGATTTTCTGACCAACAGACCACAATCAGTAAGAATGAACAACAACACCTCCTCCACAATAGTCCTCAAAACCGGTGCCCCGCAAGGCTGCGTACTTAGCCCCCTACTCTACTCCCTGTACACACACGACTGTATGGCAAAACCTGGTTCCAACTCCATCTACAAGTTTGCTGACGATATGACCATAGTGGGCCAGATCTCGAATAACGACGAGTCAGAATACAGGCGGGAGATAGAGAACCTAGTGGAGTGGTGTAACAACAACAATCTCTCCCTCAATGCCAGCAAAACTAAAGAGCTGGTCATTGACTTCAGGAAGCAAAGTACTGTACACACCCCTGTCAGCATCAATGGGGCTGAAGTGGAGATGGTTAGCAGTTTCAAATTCCTAGGGGTGCACATCTCCAAAAATCTGTCCTGGTCCACCCACGTCGACGCTACCACCAAGAAAGCACAACAGCACCTATACTTCCTCAGGAAACTAAGGAAATTCGGCATGCCCACATTAACCCTTACCAACTTTTACAGATGCACTATAGAAAGCATCCTATCGGGCTGCATCACAGCCTGGTATGGCAACTGCTCGGCCCAGGACCGCAAGAAACTTCAGAGAGTCGTGAACACTGCCCAGTCCATCACACAAACCTGCCTCCCATCCATTGACTCCATCTACACGTCCTGCTGCCTGGGGAAAGTGGGCAGCATAATCAAAGATCCCTCCCACCCGGCTTACTCACTCTTCCAACTTCTTCCATCGGGCAGGAGATACAGAAGTCTGAGAACACGCACGAACAGACTCAAAAACAGCTTCTTCCCCACTGTCACCAGACTCCTAAATGACCCTCTTATGGACCGACCTCATTAACACTACACGCTGTATGCTTCATCCAATGCCGGTGCGTATGTAGATACATTGTATATCTTGTATTGCCCTATTACGTATTTTCTTTTATTCCCTTTTCTTCCCATGTACTTAATGATCTGTTGAGCTGTTCGCAGAAAAATACTTTTCACTGCACCTCGGTACACGTGACAATAAACAAATCCAATCCAATCCAATCTTAAAATAAGGACCCTTGCATTGTAATGCCAAAGAATCCTTGGGTTCCAGGGTGTTTTAAGCAAAAGATTAAAGGCTATGGCAGATGTCAGAAAAAGCTTGATACATGTGTTAGTCCAAGTGTTAATTTATAACAAGTACTTGAATTAACTCTGTTTATTTATTATTGTGTAGTCTTGATTATTCATTCCAAGTTTCATTTCACTTCACTCTCTGTTCTTCATGAACCTGTGAGAATGTAGGAAATGCCTTCTGTCTGCTGCTTAGTGATTGCGAAGAACAGGAGGAGGCATGTCAGCTCCTAAAGCTTGTCCCGCTATTCAATTAGGTCATGCCAGTGCTGTATTTTATCTCTTATCTAAGCACTTTGGTTCCTTAACTCTTAATATCTTTGCCTAACAAAAAATCCATCACCCCATTTTTCACATCATTAATCGACCTGGATTCAACACTTTTTTTGTGGAAGGGAGTTTAAGCTTTCCAACACTAATTGGCCAAGTCATGAAAGTAATTATTGATTGGTAAATTCTTCTCACTTGATCATCAGCTAAAGCTAATCTCCATCTCATCGAGGCTTTGCATTTTCACACTATTAAATCAGCCTTCTCAACTGAGACCTGACCATCTGTACCAGTACCCACTTACAATAATGAATATGCGATGGATCACAATCCACTACTTACAGGCTCGGTATTTTCATACACAGATGTGAAATACGGTGTTCCAGAAAATATGGGAGGGGTGTCCTGAATATCCACAACATTGATCGTAATGATGGCTGTGGAAGAGCAAATTCGATACTTTCCTCTCAGCTTCCCACCACCGTCCTAAGATAAACGTAAAACCAAATTGGTATTTCTTATAGAAATGAGAAACTCTCTCAGCATGCTTCGCCCCCCCCACCGAGCCCCCCACTTCGCAGCCCCCATCACACTCCCCACCTCACCCCCCACCTCACTCCCCCAATTCACCCCCACATTACCCCCCGCATTCCCCACCTCAACCCCACCTGTCCCACCTCACACCCCACCTCACACCCCACCTCACACCCCATCTCACCCTCCACCATGCCCCCCACCTGGCGCACACACCTCACCCCCCCACCTCACATCACCTCACCCCCCCACCTCGCACCCCCACCTCACCTCCCCTCACTCCCCACCTCGCTCCCCACCTCACCCCCACCTCATTCCCCACCTCAACCCCCCACCATGCCCCCCACCTGGCGCACCCACCTCGCCCTCCCACCTCACCTCCCCTCACCCCCCACCTCGCCCCCCCACCTCACCTCCCCTCACCCCCACCTCAACCCGCACCTCACTCCCCACCTCACCCCCACCTCACACCTCACCTCACACCCCACCTCACACCCCACCTCACACCCCACCTCACACCCCACCTCACCCTCCACCTCGCTCCCCCACCTCACCCCCACCTCAACCCCCGCCTCAACCCCCACCTCACTCCCCACCTCACCCTCCACCTCGCTCCCCCACCTCACCCCCACCTCAACCCCCACCTCAACCCCCACCTCACTCCCCACCTCAACCCCCCCACCACGCTCCCCACCTCAACCCCCACCTCACTCCCCACCGCAACCCCCACCTCGCTCCCCACACCCCCACAACACCCCACCTCACACCCCACCTCACCCCCCACCTCACCACCACCTCACTCCCCACCTCAACCCCCCACCATGCCCCCCACCTGGCGCATCCACCTCACTCGGCCACCTCACCTCCCCTCACCCCCCACCTCACCCCCACCTCACTACCCACCTCAACCCCCCACCACGCCCCCCACCTGGCGCATCCACCTCGCCAGGCCACCTCACCTCCCCTCACCCCCCCCACCTCACCCTCCTACCTCACCCCCCCACCTCACCCCCAACCTCACCTCCCCTCACCACGGCCCCCCACCTGGCACACCCACTTTGCCCCCCCCACCTCACCCCACTCACCCCCCACCTCACCCTCCCACCTCACATCCCACCTCACCCCCACACCTCACCCCCCACCTCACCCCCCACCTCGTTCCCCACCTCGCCCCACCTCGCCCCCACCTCACCACCATCTGATGCCCCACCTCGCCCCACCACCTCACCCCCCACTTCATCCCCCCAGCTCACCCTACAGACATACACACGCATATATGTGTGCACGCACATGCGCACTCACACACACATGCACACACACGCAAACACATGCACACACACGCACACTTACACACACACTCACATCCGCACATGAGCAGGCACTCACACACACACACGCACTTACACACTCGCATGCACACACAGATGCACGCATACATACACATGCACACAATCACGCAATCTACACATGCACTCAAACATGCTCACGCACACACATGCATACATGCACACACGCATGCATTCACACGCACACACACACACACACTCACATGTGCGCACACATGCACATGCACACACAAAATGTGGCGTGCTGTAAAACTGACAATTTACCTTGGCTATAACAGTAACAATATGAGCCCTGGATTTCTCAAAATCCAGAGTTACACGTGACTTTATTCGAAGGACTCCACTGTATCGATCCATTGAAAATTTGCTTTTGCGCATATTCTAGAAGAGATGAAGTAGAAGATGCATCAAATCAAGGATGAACAATATTCTTTTATGAAGTGTGGGCATCGCTGGCAGGGCCGGCATTTGCTGCCCATCCCTAATTGCCCTTGAACAGAGTGGCTTGCTTGGCCATCTCAGAGGGCAGTTAAGCGTCAGCCACATTGCTGTGGGTCTGGAGTCACATGTTGACCAGACCTGGTAAAAATATCATTCCCAATTCTATGAATTAAATTTAGCTGCCATGGTGGGATTTGACCCCCTATTCCCACAGCATCATCCTAGGCCTTTGAATTAATAGCCTAACCCTCTCCACGATGCCACCATCACCCTCTAAAATGCCAAACACTATCTAAACAGTCACGGCTAGTCTGTGATGAAGCCAGAAGCGATTGTTTTTTTTAAAAAAGCGAAGTTCTTACTCAAGATTTTTTAAAAAACAACTATTATTACTCTTAACAGGGTAGCAGGAGAGTAATTTTAATGTTTGCCAATCATGTAATGGATCAGTGACCTATTGTGTTACATTCCTCTTCTTAGTTTACTTTTTGTTTTATAAATTTAGATTCCCTAATTCATTTTTTCCAATTAAGGGGCAATTTAGCATGGCCAATCCACCTATCTGGCACATCTTTGGGTTGTGGGGCGAAACCCACACAAACACGGGGAGAATGTGCAAACTCCACACGGACAGTGACCCAGGGCCGGGATCGAACCTGGGACCTCGGCGCTGTGAGGCAGCAGTGCTAACCACTGCGCCACCGTGCTGCCCTCTTCTTAGTTTACTCATCACTGAAGTCAACCAACGTCCAGGCATGATTTACCGGCTTCTTCGCGCCCGACTTGGTGTCAGAAAGTGGCCGTTGAATCTCGCGAGAGGCATCTCGGGGATTTGTGACCCTCGCGACATCTCACAAGATTCAACCGAACTTTGTGAGAAGTTGTGACCTGTATCTCACCCTCGCTGGGCAAGATCCAGATCAGCATATTTGTGTTCATTTAAATATATCTGCGCCAGATTCTTCTAGCATCCAGTAACTAATGGCCTCCCCAGTGAGCCCTAGATCGGGTTCTGTTTAGTACTGGTCCACACAAACGTGGACCAGACGTAACGCCACAGGGGGGTCTCCCAAGCCATTGGAGACCACTGGGTGGTTGGGACAGGGCAGCTTGACACCCTGGCTCTTCCTCTGGCACTAGGTGCCTTGGCACGGCCAGCCTAGAAGCTTGGCACTGCCACCCTGGCACTGGCACTGCCAAGATGCCCAGGTGGTGCTGCCAAGCTGGCAGTGCACTTCCAGGGTGCCTGGGTGGCAGTGCCAGGCACAGATGCCAGGATAGCATTGCCAAGGGTCAAGCCTGAGGGGAGCCATGCCCATGAAGAGGTGGATAAGCGGGAGATGAAGGGGGGGGGGGGGTGAGGGGCAGGTATGAAGGGTCCTCATAAAGGTTGAGGGGGGCTGAAGAGTGCAGGGTCCTAAAGGGGAAGGCCTGAAAATGGGGGACCCTCAGCGGCCCCAAAGTGGGGTGTCTTCACTTGCCGGGGGGGGAGGGGGCTGTGAGGGGATGACATTGTCCATGGGTGTAGGATATGGTGGGACCCTCAAGCTCACTTAGGGATTAGGGAATCCTTTTCAAATTGGTGGCCCGATCTCTGAGGAGCCGGTCCCCCAGACGCGTTCAGCTCCCCAGTGTTGAAAACATCTCTAACGGTGGGCTCGACTGGGAAGAAACTCCCCAAGGTCCAAAAAATGACGACGTGTGGTAGAATACCAATCTGGATCTCACCCAAAACGTCAGCGGGAAACACCCTGTCAAACTCACACTTACAAATCCTTTGGTCGAATCACATCCCCCATCTTGTACATTATTGGCAAAAGTTAAAATAACTCCCAACACCATCTGGTCATTTATAACCCTGAGCCTTGTGACCTGGGAGAAACATCCATTTTAATCACTCAGTTATTCCCCTTCTTGTACAGTCACCTAAAGATGGGTCTTTACATCCCCTTAAATCTCCCCCTGCTTCCAGCTGAATTGGACTAAACTGCTGCCAAATTACTTTTTTCTATTCTGATGTCCAGAGTGAATTAGAATGTCCGCACAATAAGTGATCATTATTCCTATAAATTAATCCAAAACAGAAAGGGTGCAATATCTGGATGACTCACTGAGCATGGGGAATGTATGGTGTGACGCAGAGTTGTATTAATCGGGGGAGCTCCAGCTTCTATCTGTGCTTAGTGCCGATCTCATTGAAGCAGTGATTGAATGGCCGTACCAGCCTCCCTGGACAGGCGCCGGAATGTGGCGGCTAGGGGCTTTTCACAGTAACATCATTGAAGCCTACTCGTGAGAATAAGCGATTTTCAGTTTTTTCAATTTCAACTGGCCTCAGTACCTCCGAGCAGAGTTCAGTGAAAACTCAGCCAGGGTTTCTTTTTACATGTGACTTCTTTTTACATGAGGATGGTGCCAAATTCAGCTTTCATGGGCAAACCCCTCTTGAATCAGGGACACCGACTACCCAGGCTTGACTGTGAAGAATCTGAAGGAGTTATGAATAGGCGCTCCAATTATTACGTAGAATGTGGTTACGACGCAGTGTTAAAACCATCACGTAGCTCCAGATAACTTTGTTGGACCCTTCACTTGGTGTACATATTTCAGTATCTGGCTGCCATATCACACAGTCACCCTGGCCTGTGTGTCACCTGCTTTTGCCGAAGAATCTCTCAATATTTCCCAATCTGAATGGGTGCTCTGCCCTTCTGAATTCCCACAGCTATCAATTGTGATGTCAAGTCACAATATCACAACTACATTGTGATTGTGGTGTTTCTGTGTAAAATTCCCATCTTGATGTTTTTTTTGTGCAGTGTGAGGATCTTTTCATAATGACAGCCCGAAATTGTGTGATCGAGGAAGCATACCTGCAGAAAATAGGTGACACTGCCTCCAGCTCCATTGTCCCTGTCCACCGCGTGCACCTTGAATATGCTGGCTCCCGAAGGGGTGTTCTGGCAGAACCCCGATCCAAGAAAAAAACATTGGTCAACAGAAGCTTGGCGTTGAATATTTATCAGTCACCAATTAATTAATGAATTGAGGAGGCTACAGTTCTTAAAAGCAGTTTACCTCAGGCACATTGATGGTGTAGGGCGTATTCATGAATTCTGGGCTCTCATCATTGGCATCTGTTACAAGTATTCGCACCTTTTCGACAACCTGCAAACACAAAAGGCTCGCTGACCACCATTCTTGGCTGAAAGAAAATGCACGCCCGTGGCCCAAAATCCCATTTGGAAAGAATCACAGGAAAAAAAAAACTGCATGAAATCTGTGCTTCGCAGAGGCTGAAAACAATAATCAGCGAAAGTGTTTTGCCTCGAGAATAATTTTGACAGGCAGTGGTCCGGCGATGACACACAAATAGAATGTCGGCCCAGGATGTGCCTGAATAGCTCCGTTTTGTGAAATAACACTGTGTACATTACATACAGGCAAGAGTTCTTAGTATAAAGCAGGAATTTCTAAATTAAAGAAAATCATACTGTTGAGGTATTTCTCAAATCTTAACTGCATGTCCTGAAATGCTCCCCAATTAATGCCCCCAATGGGAATGCGAACCGCATGGAATTCAGTCCGAGCAGCGTCAACGCTTAGGATGAGATTCTCCAGCCACGCCTGCTCGCTGACCGGAGAATCCCACCCTAGGTCAATGGACTTTTCCATTGTCCACGTCTCGCCCGTGGCGATCTTGCAGGTGGCGGGGTGGAAGAATCCAGGCCTTAGTCTCCCACACAGAGAATTTCACCCACGGTCTTTCAAAGAAATTGTAATCATAGAATCCCTACAGTGCAGGAGGCTATTCAGCCCATTGAGTCTGCACTGACCCTCTGAAAGAGCACCCTACCCATGCCCTATCCCCGTAACCCACCTGAACTGCACATCCCTGGTCACTAAGAGACAATTTTATCATGGCCAATCCACCAGACCTGCACATCTTTGGGAGAATGTGCAAATTCCACACAGACAGTGACCCAAGGCCAGAATTGAACCCAGGTCCCTGATGCTGTGAGGCAGCAGTGCTAACCATTGTGTCACCCTGTCTCCCCCTCAATGAGCCACAACATTGCTCCGAATCAATTTTAAATGTTATAAATGTTATAATCTAAATGTTAGGTCGTTTGGAGACTTGGGCGGAGAGATGGCAGATGGAGTTTAATCCAGACAAATGTGAGGTAATGCATTTTGGAAGGTCTAATGCAGGTAGGGAATATACAGTGAATGGTAGAATCCTCAAGAGTATTGACAGTCAGAGAGATCTTCGTGTACAGGTCCACAGGTCACTGAA
This sequence comes from Scyliorhinus canicula, assembly GCF_902713615.1. NCBI lineage: Eukaryota > Metazoa > Chordata > Chondrichthyes > Carcharhiniformes > Scyliorhinidae > Scyliorhinus > Scyliorhinus canicula. The sequence goes on from NC_052167.1 coordinate 12,388,031, forward strand.
AGGGGTAACACAGGTGGAGAAGGTAATCAAGAAGGCATACGGCATGCTTGCCTTCATTGGCCGGGGCATGGAGTATACAAATTGGCAAGTCATGTTGCAGTTTAGTTGGGCCACATTTGGAGTATAGTGTTCAATTCTGGTTGCCACACTACCAGAAGGACGTGGAGGCTTTCGAGAGGATGTTGCCTGGTATGGAGGGCAATAGCTATGAGGAGAGGTTGAATAAACTTGGTTTGTTCTCACTGGAACGAAGGAGCTTGAGGGGCGACCTGATAGAGGTCTATAAAATTATGAGGGGCATAGACAGAGTGGATAGTCAGAGACTATAGTCAGAGTTTAGATGGGCAGCATGGTCGGCGCAGGCTTGGAGGGCCGAAGGGCCTGTTTCTGTGCTGTACTTTTCTTTGTTCTTTGTTCTTAATCACTGAAACCTCTGCACAAGGCCACATCATTAAGGAAATAAATGTATAGCCACTGTGCTGTTGAAATACTTTTACTTTTGCTTTGCAAAGAATTTTGCAGACTCTGAGATTCAAAACGGTTGCTATTTGTTTTTTGTTTGCCTGTAAGAGTATTATCCTCTTCCTGTGCTTACGTACATGCCATCCATCTGTGTAAACTCATACGATTAGAATCCAGAAAGCTAACAGTGGAAAAGCCTCTGATGAGATTACTGAGACCACTAATATCGACTGCTGCCATTTCAAGTCAGGCGAATGAGTGACAGAAATGATCAACTGCTTCTCTAGCTGGAACACCTGCTAATTATAGGTTTGCCTCATTCCCACCCTGGCTGCTTCAGGAACACCTCCTCTTACACAATGTCCATTCTTACATCCCTTCCCCTTGCATCTCCCCCGCTCTCTCCTGGCTCACTCTCACAGTAAATCAGAGAGAAATACGGTAGAAAATGGAAGTGATTTCCTCCCGTTCTATAGCTCCATAGATAGAGCTCCATGTGACAATGAGTTGTGTGCGTGGGGATTGAAGCAATCACATTTAGGATGAGCAGAACATTAAATGAGGAAATAAAAAGCACTGGGATCTGGGTAAATAAATATTTGGCGGTCAACAATTTAATTCAGCTGAGGGCTGCCTGCTGACAATTGCTTCGGGTAATGTTTCCATGAACAAGCAAGATATCTGCTATGAGGATCCTCACTTAAAATTGTTTGACTGCTGTGCCGACGATGTGTCCGACAATAGTTGAAGGACAAATTTCTAATCTCTAAGAAGTCTTACTTTATTCACGCTGTCAGAAATGCCGACCAGTACTTCAACCTCAGCTTCTTCCTGGAAAACAAAAACAACGCACTTAGAAGTCATTGAATGAAACCAATGGTTTATCTTCCAAATGTGTCCCCCTCAGGATGGAACCTCAATGACCAAGACCGTAGATTTGGAATTCACGCCCTTGATATTAAGGGCATGGGTGGGATTCTCTAATCTCCCATCCGCATGTTTCTCAGTGGTGGGAGGTGGTGCGCCGTTCGCTGGCGGTGGGGGGGGGGGGTTGCCCTGCCGGCACGACCAGAAAATCCCGCTGGCGTGAACGGCCAGGGAATTCTGGCCCATGTCCGTCACCTGGAAACACCCTTCGGGATTGTGTATCCTGTTACGATGAGGTGAACTGGCGGTCTGAGACAGAGTCCGCAGCCGCCATAGTCGGGGGAGGGTCGATCCGCGGGCAGGAGGGACTTTGGCAGGGGCTGGGATCACAGTCGGGGGGTGGTCCAGGGCTGCTGCAGGCCGCTGCCATGCGCATGCGCGGCCATGGACCTGGCAATTCTCCGGGCCAGGTGCTCTACACTGCCTTCCTGCTAGCACCCGGCCAAACGGAGAATCGGTGCCCATTGTGCGCCATATTTCCGGTCATAACAGGCCACCATTCCCATACTGGCGTCAGGACATAGCCTTAAGAATCGGAGAATCCTGCCCGTAATTTCTCCTCAACTCCATTTTACATTTTCCACCTCTTACCCTAAGACTATGACCTCTTGTTCTAGAATACCCCACAAGAGGAAGCATCTACTCCACCTCTACTTTATCCACACCTTTTATCATTTTGTATAGCACAATTTGATCTCCCCTCATTCTTCTAAACACTAGAGAATATCGGCCTAAACTGTTCAATTTCTCTTCATACGACAAACCCCTCATCTCTGGAATCAACCTAATGAACCTCCTCTGAACTGCCTCCAATGCCGCTACATCTTACCTCAAATAAGGAGACCAGAACTGTGCACAGTACCCCAGGTGTGGTCTCACCAGTACCTTGTATAGTTGCAACAACACTTCCTTACCTTTATACTCTATTCCTTTAGCTATAAATGCAACATTCCATTCACTTTCTTTATTATCTGCTGTACCAGCCTGCTAGTTTTCTGTGACTCAAGAACGAGTTCCTCCAGATCCCTCTGCAACGGAGCAGGAACATGAGGAAGGAAGGAGGTAATCTAGGTCCTTTCTGCCTGGGTTGTCTGTGAAGAAGTCATCTGTGTGTGATTGCGAAGAATCATAGAATGTCTACAATGCAAACGGAGAGCCATTGTGTCTGCACTGGTTCCCTGAAAGGGCATTCTGCCCAGATCTACTTCACTGCCTTATCCCCATAACCTTGGTTAGTCTTTCTTTTCAAATAACAATTGAATTCCCTTTTCAGTCCCTCGATCAAACCTGCCTCCACCACTCTCTCAGGAAGTGTGTTGGAGACTCCAACCTCCCTCTGGGTGGAAAATGTTTTCCTCACATCACTTCTACTGTTTTATCAATTATTTGGACTTTGCGTCCTCCAATTCTTGATGTTCTCTTGAGTGGGAACAGATTCTCACTATTTACCTGTCCACACCCTCAGGATCTTGAATACCGCCATCAAATCTCCTTCTTTTCTTCAAGGTGAACAGTCCCAACTTCTCCAATCTACCCTCATAGCTACCGTTCTTTATCCCTGGAATAACTCTTGTGAATCTCCTCTTTACTCTCTCCAATGCCTTCACATCCTTCCTCAAGCATGGTGGCCAGAGCTAGACACCGTCTCCAGATGAGGTGCAGGTTGGGTGCGGATCACTAAGGTCTGACCGAACATGAACCTGATGTGATGGACCTCGTGGTGGGTGGAGGGGGTAACTTTTTAAGGGAGCTGCCCCCGAAGTCCATGCCAGGGCCACCCTCAATGCACTAACTGCCCTCCCATCCCCTACCAGACACCCCCCACCGCCCCGCCCTCAGAGATCCACTAAAATGGGAGAACCCCATCTAACTATATGAACCCCCAACTGAAAACCCCTAAAATGGGAGACCCCACTGAGAATCCAAAACTAAATGGACCCCCCAAAGAAGCCCCCTAATTAAAGGGACCCCCTCCCCACATAGACCCCCTCCCAGAAAAGTTATCCCTGTCTGGAAGCTAGAGAGTAGTCCAGACTGGGGCAGTGAAAACAATTACAGTTGTAACACTCACCTGGAAGCACCTTGGACGGGATTCTCTGATCCTGAGGCTAAGTGTTGACGCGGTCGTAATTGCAAACGCGTTTCTCAACGGCGTCAACATGGCCTCAGGATCAGCAATCCTGGCCCCTACAGGGGGCCAGCACAGCACTGGGGCAACCCACGCTGCTCCAGCGGCTGATGCTGGCATCAACTGGGCGCCGCGGGATCCGCATATGCGCAGTGGCTCCCTTCTCCGCGCTGGCCCCGATGCACCATGGCGTAGGGCTACAGGGGCCGGCGCGGAAGAAAGGAGGCCCCCAGCCCGAGAGGCCAGCCCGCCGATCAGTGGGTCCCGATCACGAGCCAGGTTCACGCATGCGCCGGTGTGTCAGCTGCCGCTGACGTCACCACTGGCGCATGCGCGGTATGGGGGTTCTCTTCCACCTCTGCCGTGGTGGAGGCGTGGCGGCGGCAGAAGTAAAAGAGTGCCCCCACAGCACTGGCCCGCCCACCAATCGGTGGGCCCCAATCGCGGGCCTGGCCACGGTGGGGGCACCTCCCGGGGTCCGATCGCCCCGCGCACCCCCCCAGGACCCCGGGGGCCCTGCTCGCGCCGTCGATCCCACCGCCACCAGAGGTGGTTGAAACCACGGCGGCGGGAGAGGCCTCTCAGCGGCGGGACTTTGGCCCATCTCGGGCCGGAGAATCACCGCAGGGGGCTCGCCGATCGGCGCGGAGGGCACGTCGATCGGCGGGGCGTGATTCCCACCCCACCAATTCCCGGATGGCGGAGAATTCTGGCCACGGCGGGGGCGGGATTTTCGCTGGTCCTGGGCGATTCTCCGACCCTGCTTACCAGTTATCTCTTCCCTCAGCTTGGGTAACATCTTCTCCTTTAGTAAAGACAGGTGCAAAGTACTCACCTAATATCTCCACTATTTCTCCTGCCTCTAATTACAAGACACCCTTTTTATCCCTAATCGACCATACTCTTACTTTTACCACCCTTTTATTATTGATATGCTTGTAGAAGACTTTGGAATTTTTTATCATGTTAGCTGCCAGTCTCTTTTCATGCTCTCGCCTTGCTTTTCTTATTAGTTTTTTTCACTTCCCCTCTGGTCCTTCTCTATCCAACCTGATTCTCCATTGTATTTTTTACCTGACATCTGTCTGCACTTCTTTCTTTTCATCTTCACCTCCTTCTCCTATTTGAGGAACCTTGTCGGCAATACTACCTCTTTGATGGTGGCTCATTGTTCAGCCTTTTTGTCCAACATTTGATTCCCACTCACTCGACTCAGATGCATTCTCATCCCGGCAAATTTGGCTTTCCCCCAATTAATTTTTCCTGCTCTGGCTTGTTGCTTGTCCTTTTCCATGCCCGGCCTAAACGCTATGATACAATGGCCCCAGAATCCTAAGTGGTGTCCCACTGATATTTGAATCACTTGATCCACTCATTCCCCAGAATGAGCTCCAACAGTGCCTTCCCTATCTTTGGAATGGAAATATACTGTTGCAGAAAATTGTCTGAATTACTTTCCAAAAACACTCATCCCTCTTGTCCCTTTGCGCTATTGTTATCCCATCTGTATTTGGATAATTAAAGTCCCCCATTATGATTACCCTATAATTCGTGCATTACTCTGATTTCTTTTCAAATTTGTTTCTCTACACCCCTTCCATCATTTGATGGTCTGTATCGTACACCGATCAATGATTCCGCGATTCAGTGATAAAAACCAGTACCTACCAGCGTTGAATTGGAGAACAATTGATAGTAAAACAAAACAGTAAAGAGCCTTACCTCTCTGTCCAACTCCTCTACCAAAGTGATGTTCCCTGTTTGTGGTTCCACTGCAAAATAGTGTTTTACTCTGGGTTCAAAGGTCAAGTCATAAGTGACTGCATTTCCCTCTGGATCTGTGCCATTTAACGTGTACAGATGTGATCCTGGAGAGGAATGTCAATATACCCTGAGATAAACAGCACTCAGGAGAACCACAATGGATATGCAAGTGAGGTCAGTATAGAATTTCCCACTAGGGAATCAACTGGTCGGGATCTAATTTTAAATCTAATCAAACCCAACAATTCAACTTCAGAATCCACTAAAGCTAAAGTGCAGGAGGAGAAACCAGATGCCTCAAAGGGCTTAAGCACCATAAGACCATAAGACATAGGAGCAGAATCAGGCCATTCAGCCCATCGAAACCATGCCTGATATTTTTCTCACATTTTACCACTCACTATCACTTTAGAAATATGGGATACTAATGTGCCAGAATCTGAATTATTTATTTCACGGGTTGTGGAAAAGGTAGTTTTGGGGGTAACGACTTGACAGCCGATACAACGATGCGGTTAGAGAAATTTGCTTAGTACAAACCCTGGATCAAAAGGGACATATCCTCAGCCGCCTGTAAAGTTTGATCCCTTCCAGCACTCCAGAGTTGAACTCCACCAGCCCCAAAGCTCACAATACGCAAACCTCCTGCAAATACCCAAAGTTCATGTAAATTCAAGCCCGCTGAACAACACCAAACTGGGATCTGTAAAAGGGGAAAGGGTTAGAACACACTAGATTCCTGATCACAAACCCATTGTCTCCAAGCTTAATTCTTAATAGAGAACTGTGGAAACCAGTTTTTCATAAGTAGGAGTGAATTGTCAAAATCTATTTCTAATGTGTAGCATTTGATACCTAAAAATTGGACGTTGCATCATTGTAAGGTCTCCCCACTTGTTCCTTTTCAAATGCACCAATACACAAAATTGACCTTCTGGCAATAAGACTGAAAACAACTAACTTTGTGAACCGCTGTAAATCCCCCTATTCAAGGGAACTCTTTGATATTTGACTTTGGCTATTTAATTCACGTAGCTACACTTCAAGAGTGGGAAAGAAACTCTTTTTCGCCAGCCCTCCACCAAGATGAGCCAAGTATTTGACTCACAAACTATTCCTTTCTTTGTAACCTGGTGAAGTGGGCTATGCGCGTTTAACTGTGTTTTTCCTCAAGTGCATTTGTATTCAAGTGGTGAGTGAGTGAATGAGTAGATTTTTTGCGGTGAACTTGTGAATAAATAATCCTCTATATTTAAACTCATGAAAGGCATGCTACTGGTTATCCAAACTGACTGTCCAATTGGGTTAAAAGGACACTCACAATTTCCTTTTTAAACAATAAAGACACTGATTATGGACCGTTAGGGAAGGCAGCAGGGGTTTCTGGTCTCTTTCGGCCCTCTCCGTCACTCAGGGCACAGACCTATGGAGGGTCCTAAGTCATTTGAAGATGGACAACAAGTTGCTGACATTCAGTAAAGTTTTACAAAATTTACCTTTGAGTCTCAAACACATACCTACAGGCGTGTCCTCAGGGATGCTCAGCATGGCCATGTTTCCATTGTTGCTGTTTGGTTCATTGTCATAGAAATAAGGAGCGTAGTCTGCTTGAACTGGGGAGAGATTCAACTCCATTGTTAACCACTAGCTTTCCCCAAGACTTTTAAATCATCAAACACGATGCAAGCTTTAGGAACTCTGGAGATCTTTGCATTCAAAATGACGCTTGTAAATCATTTCTAAACACTGTCCAAAATCTAGTGGCTACTGGATTTCATTCAAGGACAACATGGCCACAAATGCCTGCAGGTAGAAGCTGTAGCTAACGGGGTCAGTGTAAGCACAAGTAAACCCTTATACATTGATGCCGAATTTGATATTTTCAATCAATTTTCTTCTAAGTTCTTAGAATTTTGCAGATCAAGTGTTTACTGACAGAAATAGTGAATGGAGATGTGATGAGGACAATTGGTGAGTGATCGCCAAGTGGTCCGGCAACATTAAACATGATCATCCCGAAAAGGTCACCTACAGCTTCCAAAAACTAAATCACATTCAGCGTTAAATGGGAGTATAATCTAGTCAAAATAAATTAATACTATTATTTGAAATGAATATTTGGATGATGCAGCCATGGATGAACATGTTAATTACTCCGAGGATTATTGGGGATTACACAACTTTGATCATTCTGATTCAGACTTCATTTATAATATAAAGTGATAAGGTGTACTTACGTAGAGAGATGTATGTCACAGCGAGAAGAATGGGTTGGTAGCAAATCGCGACATGCTTCATTATAGCAAAGCAACAGAGTTGGTTTTCCTGAGAGTAATATTGATATTATTCCAGAGGGAGCATTCTGACGGCTGGTGGGAAGAAACTGGTGCCGGACAGAAGGAGCAGCAGATAAGATTTTAATCTGATGACTCATTGTTCTGAGCAGACTCGAAGCTGCTTTCTTGGATAAATCCTTCCTGCAACTGACAAGAGACTTAATTCCGCCATTTACTCGATTGGGAATCGTAGGGACAGAAAGTCGGAGCAGGGGTAGGCCATAAAACATCAAATAGCCCTCCAGTCCTCAAACCTCCTTACCCAACACCACCCCCCCTCAAACCCCCATGCTCACCAATACATACCCCAGTGCGAATCCAGGCCAACCCGTGCCACAACATTCCCCTACCTAGCTCCACTTCCCCATACCCTCCTTGCCACCCTATGCCCCTCTACTCACTTCCAATGGCCACTTATACCCTCCATGCCAAACCACACACCATGTGCCTTTGTAGCACCTATGTCAACTTAGTGCCAATTCATTTCCCCAACCACCACTTTTTGCCCTTAAACCTACCATGCTATCTCACCCAGTATCCACCTGTGGCAGGACTCAGCACCCACGCTGAGAGGAGTTAAATAAAGTTCTTAAGTATTGATTTATGAATTCAATGTATAAAAAAAAACACTCAGGTTGATAAAAACCGATTCACGACATTTAACTTCCTTTACTCCTTTGTAAAAACAAGCATTGGAATTCATAGTCCCACTTCAAAGAGTGTATTAAGACTTGGAGCTGTCAATCAAACTGTGAACCGGGATGCACCCTAGTGATAATGGAAAGTTGTGGATTAGTTGTGCAGCACTAATCCAGTGATGATAACCCTCAGGCTTGTGTTAGCAGGCAGAGTGGAATAGCAAGCACTGATTTTAAAAACACTGCAGGCAGTTTTTTTTTTCCAAATAGCTAAAGGGAGGAGGTTTCAAATGCCTTGACAGCTTAACAGCCCTTTGATAGTTCATTTTTACAGTTCCAATTGTCTTGGCAGTTCCAATAATCTCAACAGTTCCAGCGAGTGTATGCACTTCTTCCGCACATTCATGCCTACTTTTAACAATCCCAAAGGGAACCTTACCTCTCCCAAAGGGAAGCTTACCTCTCAAAAGGGGCACCAGACCTCCCAGGACCATATCCAAAAGGATACATTACCTCTCTGAAAGGGTACGCACTTATCCAAGCAACTCGTTTAGACCTGCTCCTATCAGGTCTAATCTGCGCATGTCATGTTTTTCAATCTTGGCTGATGAACATCCTACCTGGCTGGAGGCATCACCCGTTTTCATGTAGACAGCAACCCCCATGAATCACAGATGTGCAATTTGGAACCCATTCTCATCCCCCCAACCCCACCCCATGGAAAATGGTAAGGACTTCCAGAAATGGGCCTCCACAGCCATTTTTGTAATTACAGTGAGGCTCTCTGTCTTTTGTGAAAATTCAGGCCACATTGTTTCTTTTTTCCACAACATATGTCATTAGTTTTACACTTAAAGGGAGACAATATTCATTGAAAAAGAAGCAAAATAATAAAGCAAAGCTGTGCACAAAATTGTGCATTGATCAAAATGGAAAATATTAAGACAAAATCTCAAATATCTAATAGTCTGAAAATGTATCTCCAAACCAGCACAGCTTTTTGCAAGAAAAGATAAAGCTATGGTCAGGAAGTGACCGTCACTGGACCTATTTTTGGTGTCTGAAACAAGACCTGCCCATTTCTCAGACAACTTATAGGAAGTTGGTGGCCACCTAAATACCACATTGTGTTTCCATGACAACAAATAATTTGCATTTATATGACATCTTTCAGGTTCTCAAGATGTCCCAAAAGTACTTAGCAGCCAAAGAATTGTTCTGAACTATACCCACTGTTGTTTTGTAGGCAAAATGTGGTAGCAAGTTTGGGCATAGATAGCATGGTAGCATAGTGGTTATCACAATTGCTTCACAGCTCCAGGGTCCTAAGTTCGATTCCCGGCTTGGGTCACTGTCTGGGTGGAGTCTGCACATCCTTCCCGTGTCTGTGTGGGTTTCCTCCGGGTGCTCCTGTTTCCTCCCACAGTCCAAAGATGTGCTGGTTAAGTGGATTGGCCATGCTAAATTGCCCTTAGTGTTTTACATTGCCCTTAGTGTTGGGTGGGGTTACTGGGTTATGGGGATGGGGTGGAGGTGTGGGTAATGCTCTTCCCAAGAGCCGGTGCAGACTCGATGGGCCGAATGAAATAAAATGAAAATGAAAATCGCTTATTGTCACGAGTAGGCTTCAATGAAGTTACTGTGAAAAGCCCCTAGTTACCACATTCCGCCGCCTGTTCGGGAAGGCTGGTACGGGAATCGAACCGTGCTGCTGGCCTGCCTTGGTCTGCTTTAAAAGCCAGCGATTTAGCCCAGTGTGCTAAACAGCCCCAGATGGCTTCCTTCTGCACTGTGAATTCAATGAAATCTATGAAACACAGCAGATGAGTAAAATAGCTGGATAACCTGTCGTTGTGATGCTCAGCTGTGGGGTGAATGTTGGTCAGGACATCAGGCAAACGCCCCCACACTTCTTTAAATACTGGAAACTTTTATGATCACCTAAACAGGCAAGTAAATCCTCGGTTAAACTTTCCAACAGTGTGATGGGTCAGACTTCCAACTGAGGGCGAGTTGAACTCGAGGCTCTCGCTTCTTGATGGTGTTATCCTCAAAGTTTATTTTGGAAAACTGCCAAGTAGTCCTTTGAGTGTCACTCAAGTTCTTTCAGTTTCTAACTTATTTCCTTTGGACCTCCTGAGGTATGAGACTATTTCAGATCTTTTTCAACATTCCAGCAATTAAGAACTGAGGATTCTACCAGCCCCAAGTAAGGAGAGAGGAGAGGAAACTGTTAGATATCATTGTGAAACTTAGAATCATCAGCTCTTGCAGTAAACAGCCTCGCACATTGAATGAATTGGAAACTCTGATTTACGCCCAATCTTTATTGATTTTCAGTTGTCCCTTCTGCAGTGACAAATGCAACAATTGGTTCGGACAGTTACTCAAAATCTCCCAGGTAATCTCACAGAGTCTAGCTAAAAGCTTTAAAATATTCTTAATTAATTGTGGCACAACGTGTCTCATTTTAATTTAAGAGAAATACTCTCGCTGGTAGTTTGACCTGAAATTGGGTTATGATCAATTAACCATGCAAACACATTAAACGGGAGTTAAATTTGCTTCGAGTTTTAAAATGTTTAATTTTCATCTTATACTGTGTCACATTAAGAAGAAATCAAATTGCCAATGTTCCATTTGTATTCCACATTATACCAATTTGCTATGTTACCCCTGTCAAGTCGCAGCATTATGTGTGATCCTTGGTAACACTAATCTACAAATCTAAAGCCATCTGAAAATCTGTAGTGGGGGGGAGAGTCATCGGCCTGCAGCTCTCCGTTACCCATAGCGCCACCGGGCGTGGTGGCCGCTGCCGGTAATGCACCCAGGGTGAGGTTAAGGAATGCCCAGGGACCCAGACCACAGCGAAGGCTGGGTGGCGGTCACGGGGGAGGAGGTCAGTGGCTAGCAGGGGAGAGGGTACTTGGAAGAGAGGAAAGGAGAGTGACCGACAGGAGAGCCTGCTTGCCACCATGGCGAGTCCTTAAATCAGACGCTGGATGCCTTTGAACGTGGGAGCTCCCCCCCGGGACTCTGCAAGAAAAGCCAATAGGGGCTGCTTCTCAGTTTCTCCGCGTGGTGGGTTCCCCTACCGCCACTGGTTGAATATCAGTGTTGGCGGCAATGAGGCCCTCCATGGGTATTAATTGCACAATGGAGAGCCTCAATTGGTGTCTGGCTGCCAAAGCCATCCACGAGCTTTCATGCCCCGAACTTAATCAGACGGAGGCAGGGAGGTAAGAGGATATCTACTCCGCACCTGCCTGCCTATTAAATGTACCCCTCCCCCCCGCCCCGCCCTTCTAGCCCCAGGAAGGAGCATTAAATGCTGACCAACATTTCAGGCCTGGGGCATTTCATCAGAGCAGGATTTCTAAGCACTCCCTGGGACAGAGTGATCATTTGTCGAGTGTTCCTGGGACAGTACAATGATCAATAATGGGCCCCAGTTCCAGCCCTCACAGAAACATGTGGAATCTTTTGCTCTGGCAGGTGATGAGATGAGTGTATTTGAATAATGCTTAATTCACCTGGTAATAAATTTGGACTGTGTCCCGACTCTTAACTCGGTTAACTTTAGGATGATATTGTTGTTGAGCCAGTAAGATAGTTGCTTTTGTTGAAGCATTTTAGTTACTTTAAGTTATTCCGTGACACAGATCAGCCTAATCGGCTCAAATTTAAACGCCCACATAAAAATTACGAGACGGGGCGAAATGTGGCGCAGTGGTTAGCACTGGGACTGCAGCGCTGAGGAACCGGGTTCGAATCCCTGCTCTGGGCCACTGTCCATGTGGAGTTTGCCCATTCTCCCCGTGTCTGCGTGGGTTTCACCCCCACAACCCAAAGTAGTGCAGGCTAGGTGGATTGGTCAGGCTAAATTGCCCCTTAATTGGGAAAAAAAAATTGGGTACTCTAAATTTATTTTTTAAAAACTAGATGTTTAATCCCCCCCCCCCTCCGCAATGTTCCCAGTGCACATCGCGCTATTCCCAGAGAGTAGCGGGAAAGCCCCTAAACATGGGTTGCACCGGGCACCGAATGGAGCGCGATGTTCCCTGACCTGGGCGCGAACCAGATTTGAATATCTAATTTAAATATGCACTTCCAGATTTCAGCAGGAGTAGCCTGGCCCCCAGAATTCTCTGCCCTTGCCGACGCAGCTTGAGGTGGGAATCGCTACTGGTCTCCGTCAATGGAGACCAGACGTCAGGGAGCTGGGAGCATATTGTAGCCCCTGGGTGGTCGCGACAGGGCAGGGCAGTGACTTGGCACTGCTCTCTGGCGCCCTGGCAGTGCCCGCCACTGAGAAACACATGGCTGCGGAACCTGAGAATCCAGCACCATGACAACTACCATTGATTGTTGTAAAAAACCCATCTGGTTTACGAATAATATCTGCCTTACCTGACTTCAGACCGACAGAATTGTGGCTAACTCTAACTTGAAATTACTGTTATCATTTTAATAGCAATTTTTAAAAATTTGCTACTTGTAGCAGTGTTAGTTCTCTTGCTTATTGTAATACTTGACCACAGTGCACAGATGTGGCTGTTCCATTCTTCTGTCTGTCCTCAGGCATAGAGAGGCAGTCAGACTTTGGGACACTTCGATCATGATCCCAAAGTGAGGAATTGGAAAAAAATATAAATTCACGTTTAAAAAAAATATCAAGTTTAAAAAACATGCAGGTGAGCTCGATTTTGAAATTAGCTGCCCGCTTGTGAAATGGCATCTCCCAATTTAAATCCTGTGACTTCATTGTCGGTCTAATTAGTACAGGCTTTTTTTTTTTGCACAATTAATGCGGCCACTGAATTTATTTTTCAAAAACATTACACAATTCATTGGCATCTCTGGTGGACTGAAGGTCCCATGTAAAACATTTGGTGAACTGCAATGAGGTCTGATTATTATAGCTGGAATAATATTGCGTGTTCATCTTTTTTCTTTCCAATCGCAAAGAGGAATTCAGCAGAGGGCGGCCATTTCCCCCAGCTGACTGCTGTTTCCATGGTAACCTCAAGCCCCATTGAAAAGCAATCAGTTGTTCTAATGATGTATGCAATTATTACAAATGGGAGCAGATGGTTGATGTGTTACATTGAAGATAAATTCAGATGAGTTTAAAGGAGTCTGACTGCTCTTGGAAGGAAAATTAGTAAAAATCCATTCATTATGCTGATGTCCTGGACAGGAGACAGAAATGGCTTTGTAAGGTCAAACAGATTGCATTGTTGCACTTTCCTGTCGATCCTAACTGGACAACCTAACTGCACTGTGCACGGTGGCACAGTGGTTGGCACTGCTGCCTCACAGCACCAGGGACCCGGGCTCAATTCCAGCCTTGGTGAAAGTCTGTGCGGAGTCTGCACGTTCTCCCCGTGTGTGCGTGGGCTTCCTCCGGGTGCTCCGGTTTCTTCCCACAGTCCAAAGATGTGCAGGTTAGGTGGATTGGCCGGGTCCATTGGTTCTATCCAGGGTGTTTAATGGGTGAATTGGCATGGCATGCCATAGCTTGTCATGGAGCAAATGAGGAGCCATGAGGGTTGAATGCATGTTGAGTCCCCTTGGTGTGGAGTGTGTGAAAGGCCATCGGGGTGGAGAGCTTGATGTGGCATGGATGGGGCATGGTGAGAATGTGCGGATTGAGGGAGTCTGAGGAATGAGGGATAGGGAGCCTTCCCATTTCCACTATAATTGGGATGAAGTCCCAAAGCACCCAGATGGACCTTTTAAATAGTCCGCCTCCGCTCCAAGCTGTCCCTGTGGGTGCCTCAGAACTCTTTCCGGGGGGACGGAGGCCTCACCCTGACTACCCAACACAACCTGGGTAATGGAGTAGGCAGAGAGAGCTAGAAAGCCTTTCTATTAAAATAGGACACCATTGAGCCAAAAGTAAATTGATTTGAATCCACCGATGACTACACTTTCAAAGTATTTCTTTTGGGATTACGCTCTTCGGAATTTCCTGAGGTCGTCAGAGGTTGTATATAAATGCAAGTCTTTTTTTCAATTGTATTTCTCTTGTTTCTTTTATAATCTCCTAGTTTCTTGTCAAGTTGGCTCAGTGATCGTGCTTCACACCTCAGAACAGGAAGGTTATTAGTGCAAGCACCGTTTAAGAGACCCGGCTTGCAGTTAACCCGCAGCGGTTTTGGATACCGTGGGGGTTGGTTTGTTTTCGGCCTGCCCAGCGACAGCAGAGGGGCCAGGGTGATTCCAACCAGGGGTCGCCGTCACCGTGGTGTTTCCCCCTGGAGAATCCAGCAGCCCTTGGATGCCGGCCGATACTCGGGCAATAGTGTGGAAGGGGACCCTGGGAGTGTCTCGTGGGAGTGAAGACAGAGGTCCAAGGGAACACGACATCTAAACTCCCCCCTCTGCGGAGATAGTGAGACGGGTCGTGAGATTAATCCTGAATGTTCAAAGATTGAGTTAATATGGAAAATGTGGGATTTTTGGGCCAGAAAGAAGGAAATTGAGGGCTAAACACATCTGCAAAAGTAAATGGTATAGAAAACGTACAACTTCAAACTAAATCATGACCTAGGGTCAACCTAGGAAAGGAAAGAACAATAATGTTTCATTTATATAGCGCCTTTCATAAACTTAGCATGTCAACATGCCACCCAGCCAATGGAGTCCTTTTGAAGAGTCATCACAGTTGTAGGGTTGGTAAATGTGGAAGCCAATTGTGCAAAGCAAGCTCCCACAAACAGAAATTAGATTCATGACCAGAAAATCTGTTTAAGGACAATCAGGTCACTTGGGAAAGTTCTGTAGTTTGTCAGATAGTGCCGTGGAACTTTGTCCATCTGCCTGCAAAGGGCGGGGGGGGGGTCACAGCCAAAAGATGGCACCTTCAAAATGGCGCACTCCCTCAGAAATCCACTGAATTGTCAGCCTAGATAGGTGCTCAGATTTCTGGAATTGATCTTGAACCCATGATTCTTCTAAATTAGAAATGAGGGCCAGGATTCTCCGGCCTTTGGGATTCCCGGCGGCGATGCCGGTGGCTTCAATGGGAATCCCAATGACAAGTGGCGTGAGGAGAGATTCCCGCTGCCAGTGAACGGCATGTGGCCGTGAAACACATGACTGGGGGGATCAGAGAATCCAGCCCGAGAAAGGTACCCCTGAGCTATGGCTGACATTGAGGCCGGGATTGTCCGGGATCCCAGCCGTGTGTTTCCTGGCAGCAGGAGGCAGCACGCCGGTCGCTGGAGACGGGATTCTCTGCTCCTGCCTTTGTCAATGTGAATTCCCATTGAGACCACCCCACACCACCAGGAAGCCCGTGGGTGGAGGCACACTGCCGGAGGAACCAGAAAATCCGGCTGCCATCAGAGACTGGAGAACACAAGGGGCGGGGTTCGCTCAGCCTGGGGCCGGGCCGGAGAATCGCCCCGACCGGCGGGAATCGGGCCACGTCGCCCCAACGCCGGGACGCAATTCTGCGCAGAGCCAACCCCCCCACCGATTCTTGGCCCGGGATGGGCCGAGTGGCCGTAACAAAAAACACGAGTCCCACCTGCGCTGTCCACGTGTGGTCTTACCCAGCGGGACCTCGGCGTGGAAGGGTCCGGGGGTGACTTGTGGGGGGGGGGGGGGGGAGGGGTGGTTCAACCCTGGGGGGGGCTCCGCTGTGGCCTAGCCCGCGATCGGGGCCCACCAATCAGTGGGCCGGCCTCTTGGGCTGAGGGCCTCCTTTCTTCCGCGCAGGCCCCTTTATCTCTACGCCATGTTGCGTCAGGGCCGGCATGTGCACGTTGGCGCCGGTGCCACTGCGCATGTGCGGACCCCGCGGCGCCCAGTTGACGCTCTAGTGTGGGTCGCTCCAGTGCTGTGCTATCCCCCTGAAGGGGCCAGAATTGCTGATCCTGAGGCCATGTTGACGCCGTCGAGAAATCAGGATCAGAGAATCCCGCCCAAGGAATCAACTTCCAGGTTTGACTCTAGGGGCCAAGGCTGCAGAATGCTTTCAGAAACAGTTGGATACAGCAGTGAGGGGTCTAGGTGATGAAAGCAAATGGGCCAAATGGACTTCCTCATCTGTGTTCTATTCTTATCAAATATATAAAATACCTGCAGCAACAGCAGCGCCCAAAAACTGTAACCCCCCACCAAAAAAAGGGAACGCTCCGTTTCTTTTTCATCGACATTTCCAAGTTCTCCAAACACATCTACGGTTTGAATCCGACCTTAATCGCAAACCTATTGACACGATTCACAGTCTCAAACCTGCCCAAACCATCGGGGTTATTGCAGCTTTCATTGCCGTAGATTCGGAGATCCATTCTCCAACACCTCGACCACCTTGTATTTTACGTTCAACCCACTGGGTCCTTCTTTAGTGCTTATGCTTGCCCAGTTATTAGTGCTTTGAGTTTTTTCCCACCTGCATGTAACCAGCACTCTGGTAGGCTAAACAACACTTCAATAAACAATGGATGCACAGCAACTTGGCAAATCAGAATGGTTGAGAGTAATGATGTCAACACTGATGACTAAACTTGAAACACACCAGAGAGTGGAAGTGGCTGAACCACAGCTAATATCTTTACATAGGGATTTTAAAACTTCTCTGTTGGGTAAGGTAAAGTTTGATTTTTAAGTGTATTCTGAATAAGCATCCATCAAAACCCAACATTGTTTGCGTTTCTTACTTAAGATTTTAAAATTCTCATCATTGCTCTCAAACCTCTCCATCACCTCACCTTCTTCCTATCCCCTCTAACCCTATGACCCTCTGAGACCTCTGCACATCTCCGCTTGTGCGCCCACCATTTTCTTTGTTCCACCATTGGCTGCTGTGCCTTTAGCTGCCTCTGTCTCCGAAATTCCCATCCTAAACCTCCACCTATCTACCCCTCTCTCTTTTTCAAGTCACCAAAAAAACCTAAGGCTCTGGTCATGTCTTAGCATCTACTTCGGTGACCTGATGTCAAATTTCATTAGCTAGCATTCCTTTGAAATACCTTGGGAGTTCCACCTGTGTTAAAGACACTATGTAACTGTGAGCTGTTGTTGTTTTTGCATACAGCTTATTTGCTCTTTAATGGGCATTTTACACCCAATATTCTAACCACCCGCATCCATAAATTCAATAATCATCTTTACTGTAAGAGTATGTAGCATTTTCTTTGCTCGTAATAATAATCTTTATTATTGTCACAAGTAGGCTTACATTAACACCGCAATGAAGTTACTGTGAAAATCCCCGAGTCGCCATATTCCGGCGCCTGTTCGGGTACACAGAGGGAGAATTCTGAATATTCAATGCACCCTAACAGCACGTCTTTCAGGACTTGTGGGAGGAAACCGGAGCACCCGGAGGAAACCCACGCTGACACAGGGAGAACGTGCAGATTCCGCACAGACAGTGACCCAAGCCAGGAATCGGACCTGGGAGCCTGGAACTGTGAAGCAACAGTGCTAACCACTGTACAACCATGTCGCCCAGTTAAGATTCTACAATGTGGTGGAGCAGGGAAGGGGGAGATGGGGGTTCATACTCTATCTCTGTAACTTCAGCTTGGAAATGGAGGGATTGACATTGAGGTGGATAGTACTGACTTCGGGAGGTCATTGACAAACTGGCGGAATGGGCAGACATATACCACATGACATTTACTGCCGAGACGTGCAGAGATTGGTACAAGGTGGAGGGGAGGCAATAAGAACAAAGTGGCCCAGTTTTGAAAAAGGGGGCGTAGGAACAGAGAGCTCTGCCAGTGGAAACACGCAAGTATTTGCAGGCAGCAAGACAAGTTGAGAAGGCTGTTAAAAGATCAGATGGTATCCCTGGTTTCATTAATAGAGGGTTGAGTGCAAAAACAAGCAGGTTATAAGAAACCTTTTTAAAACACTCATTAGATCTCATCGTATTCAATTCTGGGTTTCACACTCGACCTTGGAGAAGACATGGGATAATTCCAGATGAGGGATTACAATTGTGTATAATAAAGACAGAATAGTCCAATTTTAAAGGATTTTGATAGAGTAAGTAAAGGGAATTACAGGAAGGTCAGTAACCAGAGGGCAAGGATTTAAGGTGGTTGGCAAGAGAACCAAAGGTGGCATTTTACCACAGCGAACTATTATTATCTGGAAAACAGCGCCTGGAAGAAGCAGACTCGACAGTAGCATTAAAAGGGGAATTAGAAAAATACTCTCGTGAAAAAAGTGTTCAGGTTCATGATGAAAGACCAGGGAACTCGGGCTGATTTTATAGCGCCACCTGAGACCCAGTACAGGAACAATGGGCCAAACGGTCTCATTTTGTACAATGCCATTCTATAACTACATGACAAGCCTGATAGTAAGGATGTGGTGAGTGTAAATCAGAGGGCAGAACCACCTTACAGTTTGTGGGAGGACTAAAGAAGTAGTTAAGAAAGTCCAAGGTGCTAGACGCCTGTTCCTCCCTCCTCCTCCTTGTCTTTAACAATCTTAGACAATGACACAAGGTTCTGATCATACTATCCTGGACAGAATATTCACTATTTCCATCTCTACGTTTAAAGTGTTTCCTCCCGCACATTGCTGCTCTAAGATAGCAAAAGATATCTTCAAAGATACAATTGTTTTTCCAAATGATTTCTGTGCCTTTGTATACAGAATCAAAAATTATCAGTCTTTATTTATCAGTCTTTACCATCCGATACTTGTCCAAAACTTTAGAGTAAATCTTAGAACTTGATAATTGTAGTTATAAAAAATAAATCCCCTCTCTCCTGCATCTTTTGCCGACAAGTACCTTGCTGCAAGCGTGATCTTAACTGAATGGATGAGCTGGTACAGATAAATAATATTGAATAGCATTGTAGATTAACAAAGTTGAATGTGTAGTCATACTCTGTAGGTAGATCGAAGAGAAATGGTGCTTCTAGCTGTGTACTCACAAACTACAGTGGGAAGGTCTCAAAAGCTATGGCTTGGTGTCCAGTTGTTGTTGAAGGTGGACCTGATTCCTTTACTCCCTCTTGGTGGTACCTACTGCACCCCTTGAAAGAATGCTCATCTGAGTACAAGACCCGGGCTAAGGTGTATTTGCTTAATTATCCTAAGTTACATCACAATGGCCTGTTACTGGTGTTGTTGAGGCAATGGAATTTTGAAGAGCATCAGAGGTTCTTCATAGTAATCGTCCAGTTCCTTGGGTGTGGGCTAGTTAGTAGTTAAAGGAAATCCATTCACACAACGTGAAGGTATAGAGATGCTGTGGGATAGCATCTAAATGAGTGAAAATGTTGTATATAAAGTGTGAGGATCCCTTCAGTGTCAGATGGGAAACAAGCACTTGTACGATGAATGTCAGACAGAATGCGATGAGTTAGGAGACTTTGAATATGTGAGTAAACCTGATTATCTGCAACATTGTCAACCATCTACAGTTATTAATGGGGGAGTCACCACAGAGTCCATTTGTGGGAATTTCAAAATTCAAGATCATACTAATGATGAATTAAATAATGGGATCTGGTTGGAGGTAGTACATCAGTATTTCAATGAAATAAAATTACTGGGTCTGGCTCAGCTGCAGAAGAAATCAGATTCAAATTCATTTGAAATTCAGTAACCATTAAGTCAAGTCTCCCATGGGCTGGGGCGTCAATGGTGGAAATATAGAGGTTTCTGCAATAGGAACATAGGCCCGCACCGCAAGCATGCAAAGCGAGCAGGTTGTGACGTCCCTCAGTACCTAACATTGATTTTGTGCTCAATCTGCCATTGGACCTCACAGGTCCGATTGGCTCACGCTCTTAGACACTCTCAGCTAAAATGAGACTCTCAGGTGAGAGATTTCTGACTTTACCTTTGCTGCTGCAGGGTTAGTAGAAGGAACAGGTGCTATGCTTTTGGAGGAGGTCTTCAAGGCTGATGGACTCTGATGGAGATGTATTGGACGTTTCTAAGGCATTCAGTGGAGTTTTAAACATCGGCCAGCAGAGCGCCTGTAACATGCACTCTAACTCACACAACAGGCAGGTGGGGTACAGGCACCAAGATACTGTGCACAGTCTCGCCCTCCGCGGGAAGGGAGTCAACGGACTATGGCTGGTCCGTCAAATTTTCCATCCCGCTCGCGAAGGTTCCCACTGCAGGTGAAACCGTAAAATCCCGGCCATGGATTCAAATCCCACCACGGCAGCTAGTGGAATTTAAATTCAATTAATAAATCTGGAATATATTAAGCTAGTCTCAGTAATGGTGGCCATGACAACTATGATCAATTGTTGTAAAAACCCATCTGGTTCACTAATGTCCTGTAGGGAAGAAAATCTGCCAACCTTATCCAGTGCGACTCCAGACCCATGACAGTGTGGTTGACTCTTACCTGCTCTCTGAACTGGCCGAGAAGCCACTCAGTTTCAAGGGCAATTGGGAATAGTAATAAATTCAGGCCTTGGCAGAGATTCTTAAATCCCATGGAAGAATAAAGAAAATAGAAGTGTCCACATTGAGTATTCAGGGAGCACTTCTCCGACTGTTAAGAAAACAAAGGTAGATTTATGGAATTTATATTTGTATTGATAAACATTAGAAGTAAGGTATTGCTTTAAGTGGCCTTAATTTAATGGTTCTGTGCCTGGAAAGGTAAAACCTAGAGTTAAATTCATGCTGGACAAAGGTGTTTGTATGTGTGGGGGTTTGTTTCAATTCCAACTGTCATTCTATTGTGCTTAGAGAGGGTTACGGCGTAAAGAACAAATAAAAGTGAGCCATTGCTTAGCAACAGGAGGCCACTTTCCGGGGGAAGGGTTTTCCTTTATTCGCAGTTTTAACTGGAAGCCAGAGCAGTTGGAGATAGGTAGTAATAGAGAAGGCACTCTCTCAGTTCTGGTAGAAACTGTTGTTTTAGAACGCTAAAGACAAAACATCTTTCTCAGCTTTGCTAGAAGAAATGCCAGACTCTGGAGTAATGGTTAAGAAAACAGATACCGAAAGTTTAAAACCTAGCTGATTAAGGAAACTGAGAAATGAAGAGAAGTTTCCAAGAAGTCTGGAGTTAACGGAACAGAGGAAACTGGGAGCCAGAACAGATTACTGTTCAGTAAAGTCACAGAGAATTGGAAAGGCTTCAGATCATGTGAGGCCAGACAGATAGCTGCAGTGGTGCTAAGGCTTGTAGAGAAATTACTACAGTTTGGAAGATATCGGGCATGATTCAGCAGACTTGAGTTAAAGTCCGCTGATTGGCACGTTTAACAGGATATTTCCCAGCTTCTGCAGCTTTGAGAAATATCTCGGGTGGGATTTCCCCCCGCGAATCACGCACTCCGCCCTGACCCCCGCACGCGATTCTCCATTCTCCCCCCCCCCCCCCCCCCCCCCCCCCGAAACCAGCGCCGGGTGAATTGCGCCGGGCCACTTGGAGAATCGCCGCAAACGGCGAGCGGTGATTCTCCGGCCTAGATGGGCCGAGCGGCCGGCGAAAAAAATGGCAGTCCCGCCGGCACTGTTCTAACCTGCTCTCGGGCCGGCGGGACCTGGGGCTTCAAGGGCCGGGAGCGGCCTGTGGGGGGGATGGGGAAGAGGGATTCCAACCCCGGGGGAGGCCCTCCGGAGTCGCCTGTGGGGGGGGTGGGGGAGGGGGATTCCAACCCCGGGGGGGGGGGGGGGGGGGGGCCTCCAGAGTGGCCTGGCCCGCGATCGGGACCCACTGATCGGCGGGTCGGCCTCTCTGTCGGCGGGACTCCTTCCTTCCGCTGGCGAGCCTGGATCCATGCACCATTTTTGTGCGGGGCGGCCTTGGGGAGGAAGCCCACCGCGCATGCGCTGGTTGGCACCGGCCCAACTGCATATGCACGGGACCCAAGGCGCCGCGTCTGTTACGCTGCGCCGGGTCTCTGACGCCGCGCCGAGGCCCCGTAAATCGGGTGATGCCCCTGCTAGCCCCACAGAGGGCGGAGAATAGGGGTCTGGGAACAGAGTAAAATAGACTACCGTTGAGAGAATCCCGCCCCTCGTTATTCAATGGCACTTTGCTGTTTCCTTTGGCCTCGGGGAGATTCTCTCCACCGGTGGCACAGGAACGGCTCCTCACGGGTCAGGGTGTCATTTTGCAAAGCTGCCCCGATATTCCACCCCTCCTTTCAAGGCCGCCCCTGTTTTTGATCCCCCTCCCCACGCTCCCCAACATTGGGGAGGCTCCAGGGACCCATCCTCACCCCCCTCTACCTGACGAGGTGCCTCTGGTCTGATCCCTGATAGTGCCAACCTGCCACCTAGGCACCTTGGCCCTGCCAGCCTGGCACTGTGGCAGTGCCAAGGTGCCCAGGTGCCAGAGAGAGAGCCAGAGAGAGAGCTACCCTGCCCTGTTCCCAACCAACGAGGGATCTCCAACGGTCTGGATGTTGTTCTCCCTGGTCCACGTTTGTGTGTACCAGTATTAAACACTGCCCTGGTGAGGTCTCATAGGCGCGGCCTTTCAGTCCCAGATGCTGGGTTAAACTGGTGAACGTATATTTAAATGAGCCATACCACTCATTTAAATATGCTGATCAGGGCCACGCCCAGTGAGGGCAGGAACACGCCCAGTGAGGGCGGGAACACACCCAGTGAGGGCAGGAACACGCCCAGTGGGGGCGGGATCCAGAGCGCAACAGCTCATGAGACTTTGTTGAAATTGTGTGTCGCTGACTGCTGTTTCGATTCATTAGATCCTCAATGTACTTCTTAGAATTCTCCATCTCGACGTTCAAAGTCTGGGTTTGCTCTTCTGCACTGCGCATCTTGTCCTTCATGTTGTTCAGTTTGGGTCAGAGTGCAACAATGTGGGGCACAGTAGCACAGTGGTTAGCACTGTTGCTCCATAGCTCCAGGATCCCTGGTTTGATTCCTGGCTTGGGTCACTGTCTGTGCGGAATCTGCATGTTCTCCCCGTGTCTGCGTGGATTTCCTCCGGTTTCCTCCCACAGTCCAAAGATGTGCAGGTTAGGTGGATTGGCCATGCTAAATTTCCCTTTGTGTTAAAAAAAAATTAGGTGGGGTTACGGGGATAGGGTGGAGGGGGGGCTTAAATGGGGTGCTCTTTCCAAGGGCCGGTGCCGGTTCGATGGGCCGAATGGCCTCCTTCTGCACTATAAATTCAAGAGTCTTCAGCAACTCTTTCCCCTGCTTCAGATTCATCAGATTTCATTGAAGGTGTCTCTTTGATTAATTTGTTCATACAAGTTCATCATTTAAGTGTTTCAAGTACTCTTTTAAGTGTGAGCCACACTCCTGTGTTCTCATCAATTCCCATTTCTCATTATCAAACTCAGCCAGAATTCTCCGCCTGCTGAGATTCTCTTTTCCCACCGGCAGCACACCTTTTCCGACATTGTGGGGTGACTTCAATGGGAAATCCCATTGACAAGCGGGGCAAAGAGAGAATCCCGTTGCCGACGGATGGCACGCTGCGGGAAACACACGGCTGGGGGCCCGGAAACTCCGGCCTCTCATCTTTCCCATGTGAAAGTTGATTCTCAACACCGATCAGTTTTTCCTTGACAGAATATGATTCCTCTTTGATATCCCAGCTGTGTAATGTGGCCAATTGTTTTTGAAACACCTCACGCCCTTCAGGGAGAACCTGTACCTTTACTTGCTTCTATATCCTTGTTTTCTGGCTGTTCCTCCACTCTTTGGTAATGCAATGTTTTTCCTAGGTTTCTTCCAATGTCAGCACTTTAATCTCTTTCTTGGCAACTGACAACTTCCTCCTGAAATATTGAACATTCCTGAGACTTCGCTGAAGACTGGTTTGGCAGTTCTTTCAAAGTCACTTTAAATTCATTTTGTTTCACCTCTAAACTACTCACTAAACTACACGCAGTGCCAGTATCTGAACTGGTAGCTGCCAACGTCAAATCAAGTGATATTGCTTCCTCACCAGATATGAGCTCTTGGTCGCACACTGTATTGTCAAATCTCTCTGGCTCACCAGGCAGTTGCACTTTTTAGAAAATATTTCATTGAAACATTTGTAATTTTCACAGTTTAACATATTGACATTTCTTAAATAACAGCGTTGGCCGACACATGCAAAAAACCTAAAAAAACAATGTTCCCTACTGCCCACGTCCTGTGCCCTAATTACCCATATACTGAGTTCCCTGTCCTTATCTAACATTGCCATGCCTCCTGTTCCCCCCCCCCTCCCTTCTGCTGACGTTCAATTTTCTTTGAAGAAGTCGATGAACGGTTGCCATTTCTGGGCGACTCGCTGAGTTGATCTTCTCATAAGAACATAAGAAGCAGGAGTAGGCCATCTGGCCCCTCGAGCCTGCTCCGCCATTCAATAAGATCATGGCTGATCTTTTGTGGACTCATCTCCACACTCCAACCCGAACACCATAACCCTTAATCCCTCTATTCTTCAAAAAACTATCTATCTTTATCTTAAAAACATTTAATGAAGGAGCCTCAACTGCTTCATTGGGCAAGGAATTTCATAGATTCACAGCCGTTTGGGTGAAGAAGTTCCTCCTAAACTCAGTCCTAAATCTACTTCCCCTTATTTTGAGGCTGTGCCCCCCTAGTTCTGCTTTCACCCGCCAGTGGAAACAACCTGCTCGCATCTATCCTATCTATTCCCTTCATAATTTTATATGTTTCTAGAAGATCCCCCCCCCCCTCATCCTTCTAAATTCCAACGAGTACAGTCCCAGTCTACTCAACCTCACCTCGTAACCCAACCCCTTCAGCTCTGGAATTAACCTGGTGAATCTCCTCTGCACACCCTCCTGCGCCAGTATGTCCTTTCTCAGGTAAGGAGACCAAAACTGAATACAATACTCCAGGTGTGGCCTCACTAACACCTTATACAATTGCAGCATAACCTCCCTAGTCTTAAACTCCATCCCTCCTACAATGAAGGACAAAATTCCATTTACCTGTTGCACCTGTAAACCAACTTTTTGCAACTCATGCACTAGCACACCCAGGTCTCTCTGCACAGCAGCATGTTTTAATATTTTGCCATTTAAATAATAATCCCTTTTGCTGTTATTCCTACCAAAAGGGAGAACCTCACATTTGTCAACATTGTATTCCATCTGCCAGACCCTAACCCATTCACTTAACCTATCCAAATCCCTCTGCAGACTTCCAGTATCCTCTGCACTTTTTGCTTTACCACTCATCTTAGTGTCATCTGCAAACTTGGACAAACTTGGTCCCCAAGTCCAAATCATCTACGTAAATTGTGAACAATTGTGGGCCCAACACGGATCCCTGAGGGACACCACTAGCTACTGATTGCCAACCAGAGAAACACCCATTAAACCCCACTCTTTGCTTTCTATTAATTAACCAATCCTCTATCTATGCTACTACTTTACCCTTAATGCCACGCATCTTTATCTTATGCAGCAACCTTTTGTGTGGCACCTTGTTAAAGGCTTTCTGGAAATCCAGATATACCTCATCCATTGGCTCTCTGTTATCTACTGCACTGGTAATGTCCTCAAAAAATTGCACTAAATTAGTTAGGCACAACCTGCCCTTTATGAACCCATGCTGCGTCTGCCCAATGGGCCAATTTCTATCCAGATGCAAGGTGATTTTTTTTCTCCAGACTGAGAAACCCTGCCATATCTCTGACCCACACTCCTGACTTTGGGGGCTCCGAGTCCCTCCATCTCAGCAAAATCTGTATCGGGCCACCAGGGAGAAGGCCAGGACATTGGCCTCCCTCCCCCCCCCCCCCTCCCCCCCCGCTTGGCCCCCGGAACATCCGATACCCCAAATATTGCTAGTTCTGGACTCATTTCCAGCTCTCTTCCCAGCTCCTCTTCCCACTTCCGCTTCACCTCCCTGATCGGGCCCCCTCCCACTCCATCAACTCCTTGTATATCTCTGATATCCTCCCCTCGCCAACCCCAGTTTTTGACATCACCTTATCCTGTAGTCTCCTCAGGGGGAGGAAAGCTTGGAACCTGCCTTCGTACAAAGTCCCGGACACCAGGCAGTTGTTAATGCGTTTGTGAAAGCATAAATCTAGAAGGGCAAGGTTGGCTTGAAGGAAGGGGAGTCAGGTGCACAGTAAGGGGTCCGCTGACACACTGTTTGCACTTTGCGCCTGATAGCAGGATAAGGTTTATGTGTGATTTGAGAAGGTGCCTTCAGGTAGGAACCCCAGAGTATTATCCTGTCTGTTCTAAGTAGTGGCAGTTACAATGGCCTCAGTCACTATTGGTCCAAAGGTTCACATCACAGTCTCCTCAAAGAGAGCCAGGAGATGCAGCTGTGCCTGTTGCCTGCGTGTTCTCTGGTGCCGTTGCCTCTTGAATGACAAGCTTGAGAGAGGGAGGTGCATCAGCAAGTGCACTGTTTTATGTTGGGAGCTATGTGCTGATTAAAGCTGAAGAGCTGGGAGTATGTAGATGTGAGATGTAGACTGAGGCTTGACGCATTGGTAAGTGTTATGGGCCAGGGTTTAGAGAACTCCAAAATGTATCATGGAGTTCACCTGACCCACAACTTTTAATAGATTGTGGAATGGGGAGCACACGGCCCACTCTACAGATGTGATACAGCAGAAATCGAAAAGTATTTTTTAAAGTAAAACAATGTTTATTCTATGAACTCAATTTAACCTTTTTAAAACATACACGGAACATCTTAGCAACCATCAATTCAAATACACTCCCCAAAGAATACAACATTCTAAGTAACACTTAAACTTTCCTTTTAACATCCATAATACTTTTAAAAAACTTTTAACAGAAGCACATCAGGTTTAAATTCACTACTGAGAGCAGTTATGACTCTGAATTCACCAAATGATCAAGATATAATCTCTACATGGCAGAGAAAACAACATTACACCTTCTCTGGCTGACTGCAGCTCCAACATTAAAACAAAACCCAAAAAGCACACACACCCAAGCTTTTCTCAAAGTGAAACTAAAAAGCAGAGCCAGAGCTAAGCTTCACCCACACTCTGACATCACTGCAGTATTTTGAGCACACTTACCATTTCTTAAAGTGACATTCTCATGACAGTAAGTGATTGAGGATTAGGCGGGGCATCTGAATTAGGCATAAGTACTGATTGCGAGAGATTGTGATGATGTTGGGTCAGAGATGTGTGAGGCTGAGAGTGTGGTGAATAGGAGATGGCACTTGAAGGTGCAGTCACCGACCTTGACCATTCATGTGAGTCATATAAGAACATAAGAACATAAGAACTAGGAGCAGGAGTAAGCCATCTGGCCCCTCGAGCCTGCTCCGCCAATCAATTAGATCATGGCTGATCTTTTGTGGACTCAGCTCCACTTTCCAGCCCGAACACCATAACCCTTAATCCCTTTATTCCTCAAAAAACTATCTATCTTTACCTTAAAAACATGTAATGAAGGAGCCTCAACTGCTTCACTGGGCAAGGAATTCCATAGATTCACAACCCTTTGGGTGAAGAAGTTCCTCCTAAACTCAGTCCTAAATCTACTTCCCCTTATTTTGAGGCTATGTCCCCTAGTTCTGCTTTCACCCGCCAGTGGAAACAACCTGCCCGCATCTATCCTATCTATTCCCTTCATAATTTTAAATGTTTCTATAAGATCCCCCCTCATCCTTCTAAATTCCAATGAGTACAGTCCCAGTCTACTCAACCTCTCCTCATAATCCAACCCCTTCAGCTCTGGGATTAACCTGGTGAATCCCCTCTGCACACCCGCCAGCGCCAGTACGTCCTTTCTCAAGTAAGGAGACCAAAACTTTTTTTTATAAATGTTTTTTTATTGAGTTTTCATATTTTATATATGACAAATTACAAGTTATTAGAGAGAGAGAAAAAAAAAAGGAAAACACAAAATTTTTTTACATGAATATTTACAGGTAAGCATCTTCATAACAATAATTGTGGCCGCCCCCTTTAGCCAGCATACATATTTTACATTCCCCAATATGGCCGAGGCACATGTTTATAGGCATTTATTTATAGTTTGGTTTTGGGCCTTGGCTTGCCATCAAACCCCCATACCGAGCCCGTAGCCCCCCCCCCCCCCCCCTTCCCCCCCCCCGGCTACCTTCCCCCGATTCCCGCCCATTTTTCCCTGGTTCTTGGCCACCCGACTATTCTTCCTCCTGTACGTTGGCCACAAACAGGTCCCGGAACAGTTGCATGAATGGCTCCCACGTTCTGTGGAAGCCGTCGTCCGACCCTCGGATGGCGAATTTGATTTTCTCCATTTGGAGAGATTCCGAGAGGTCGGACAGCCAGTCTGCAGCTCTGGGTGGTGCTGCTGACCGCCAGCCAAACAGGATTCTACGGCGGGCAATCAGGGAGGCAAAGGCAAGGGCGTCCGCCCTCCTCCCCAGGAATAGATCTGGCTGGTCTGAAACCCCGAAGACCGCCACTATCGGGCATGGCTCCACCCTCACCCCCACCACTTTGGACATAGCCTCGAAGAAGGCTGTCCAGTACTCCACAAGTCTGGGGCAAGACCAGAACATGTGGGCGTGGTTGGCCGGCCTCTCTGGCACCGCTCACATTTGTCCTCCACCTCCGGGAAGAACCTACTCATACGGTTTCTCGTTAAGTGGGCTCTATGTACCAGTTTTAGTTGCGTCAGGCTGAGCCTTGCGCACGTGGAGGTGGAGTTGACCCTATGCAGTGCTTCGCTCCAGAGTCCCCACCCTATCTCCATCCCCAGGTCGTCCTCCCATTTCCTTCTTGTTGCGTCCAGTACGGTGTCGTCCCTGTCTACCAGTCGGTCATACATGTCACTACAGTTCCCTTTCTCTAGGATACTTGCGTCCAGTAGGTCTTCCAATAGTGTCTGTCGTGGCGGTTGTGGGTACGTCCTTGTCTCCTTTCGTAGGAAGTTTTTGAGCTGCAGGTACCGTAGCTCGTTCCCCCCAGCTAGCTGAAATTTCTCTGTCAGTTCGTCCAGTGTTGCGATCCTGTCGTCCGTGTATAGGTCCCTGACTGTCAGTGTCCCCCCGTCCTGCCTCCACCTTTTGAAGGTGGCGTCGGTCAGTGCTGGTTTGAACCTATGGTTGTTGCAGATGGGAGCCTTGTCCGACATTTTGTACAGGCCAAATTGCTGCCGCAGTTGGTTCCAGGATTGGAGGGTGGCTGTCACCACTGGGCTGGTGGAGTGTTTTTTGGGTGGGGATGGGAGTGCTGCCGTGGCGAGGGCCCGGAGGGAGGTTCCCATGCAGGAGGCATCCTCCGCGCGCACCCACTCGGCTTCTGGCTCCTGGATCCATCCCCTTACTCGCTCGGCTGTTGCCGCCCAGTGGTAGAATTGTAGATTCGGGAGGGCTAGCCCCCCCCTGGATTTTGTTTTTTGTATGACCTTCTTTGGGATCCTAGCATTTTTACCCCCCCCCATACGAACGCCATGATATGTTTGTCCAGCGCTTTGAAAAAGGCCTTGGGGATGTAGATCGGAATGGATCTAAACAGGAAAAGGAACCTGGGCAGTACGTTCATTTTGATCGTTTGGACTCTCCCCGCGAGGGAGAGCGGGAGTGTGTTCCATCTTTGCAGGTCCTTTTTAACTTCCTCCGTCAGGCTGGTGAGGTTCCATTTGTGGATCCCTTTCCAGTCATGGGCTATTTGGATCCCCAGGTAGCGGAATTTATTTCGGGCTTGTTTGAACGGCAGGCCCTTTAGCGCTGCCCCCCCCCCCCCCCCCCCCCCCCCCCCTTGCGGGTGTACTGGGAAGATCTCACTTTTGCTCATGTTGAGTTTGTAGCCCGAGAAGGCTCCAAACTCTTTCAGGAGCGCTATGATTCCGTCCATGCTGCTTTGTGGGTCCGAGATATAGAGGAGCAGATCATCCGCATAGAGTGAGACTCTGTGCTCTCTACCTCCCCTTCGGATCCCCCTCCAATTTTTTGCTGCCCTGAGCGCGATTGCTAGCGGTTCGATTGCTAGTGCGAACAGCAGCGGGGACAGTGGGCATCCTTGTCTGGTGCCCCTGTGCAGCTGGAAGTATTGGGAGTTGGTATTGTTGGTCCGTACACTCGCCATGGGAGCGTTGTATAGGAGCTTTACCCAAGCGGTGAACCCTGTTCCAAGCCCGAACCGCTCCAGTACCTCTATGAGGTATTTCCATTCGACTCTGTCGAAGGCCTTTTCTGCGTCCAGGGAGACGATCACCTCTTGTGTTCTCTCCCCGGAGGGGGTCATTATCACGTTCAGCAGGCGCCTGATGTTCGCGGTAAGCTGTCTACCTTTGACGAAGCCCGTCTGGTCCTCTGTGACCACCTCAGGTACACAGTCTTCTAGCCTTTTGGCTAGGATTTTAAGGAGACCAAAACTGAACACAATACTCCAGGTGTGGCCGCACTAACACCTTATACAATTGCAACGTATTTCTTCCTTCTGTGTCATACAGTCACACCGGCTGCTGTAGCCTGACCACGCCTCCCCTTTAAGGGGGACAGGTTGCCTTTAAGAAGTGGAAGGCTAACCATAACCTGGACTAGACACGCATGCACCCTGGTCCCATGCTGAAAATCCAACCAGCCAGCAGCACATTTAGCCCTGGGCTGAACACTACAATAACATTGACGAGCAGGCAGCGTGGGGTTTGTGCACTGCCTGGGCACCTCGACTGGGCAGAGGGTAATTAGACATCACAAACCGTGTGTCCAATAAACAGCACTATTCAAACAGGAACATGAGGGTAAGATGGCAGGTAATGTTCAGAGGATTGTTGCTGAGTGATCTGCTTATTTACAAGGCACAAGAATATCTTTAAAAAAAAATCAGAGAACATAAATAAAGAAATGAGTAAACCATTCCTTTCAGAAAGTGACGTTCATAATTCTATTTTATCGCTTGTGCAAATACGAGGGTTGGGCAGATTTATTCAAGTTTAACTCCTTTTGGATATATTGCGACACCACAAAAGATTGGTAAACATGCTGATGCATTGTGAGATAATAACTCTTGGTTACCGAGCTGTTGAATCAAGCCTGAGGATGTGTTCGTTTCTAACTAGATGTGGAGCTCGGTGCTGCAAATTAAGCCAATACTCTAATTGTATTTTGCTTTGAATCAATTTCCTCTGACGTTATATCCAGACTTGATAATGACGGGGGGTGGGGAAGGGAGGATGAAAGCTTGCCCCTGCATTAAAACTGCGCCTCACCCTGAACTTCCCAGTATCCTCTGGCTGGCTGCTTTTTGACAGAAAAACCAAGTGCGGAGAAAAAGAAGCAATGCTGCGGACTGTCTCTGAGAGGCAGGAATCATTACTCAGTCACGAGCAGGTTCACCTTATTGCTTGGATTGGATTGGATTGGTTTATTGCCACGTGTACCGAGGTACGGTGAAGAGTACGGTGAAGAGTACTGTTCTGCGTGCAGCTCAGACACACCATTCTGTGCACAAAAATAAAATAGGTAACAGGGCAAACATAAAATACACAATGTAAATACATAGACACAGGCATCGGGTGAAGATGCGTGAAGAGATCAGATCCGTCCATAAGTCCATCAGTCCATAACAGGGTAATTTAGGAGTCTGGTAACAGCAGGGAAGAAGCTGTTTCTAAATCTTTTCGTGCGTGTTCTCAGACTTTTGTATCTCTTGCCCGATGGAAGAAGTTGGAAGAGTGAGTAAGCCCGGTGCGGGGAGAGGTCTTTGATTTTGCTGCCCATTTTCCCAAGGCAGCGGGAGGTGTAGACAGAGCCAATAGATGGGAGACGGGTTCGCGTGATGGACTGGCTGGTGTTCTTATGGTCTTGGGCTGAGCAGTTACCATACCAGGCCGTGATGCAGCCAGATAGAATGCTTTCTAATAATAATAATAATCTTTTATTGTCACAAGTATGAAGTTACTGTGAAAAGCCCCAAGTCGCCACATTCCGGCGCATGTTCGGGTAAGCTGGTCGGGAATTGAACCTGCGCTGCTGGCCTTGTTCTGCATTACAAACCATCTGTCTAGCCCACTGAGCTAAACCAGCCCTATACGGTGCACCTGTAAAAATTGGTAAGAGTTAATGTGGACATGCCGAAATTCCTGAGTTTCCTGAGGACATAGAGGCGATGTTGTGCTTGATGATACTGCGGGTTGAGAGAGGCCAGGCTGTGTTTGGAACAGAGTGTGCTTCAGCCAAAGACAGCCAGCATTCAATGCTGTTGTTGGAGCTAGAATAGTGACAACCATAAACGATTACCCTGCAGTTCTCCCAATATCAGAGAATTGCCCAGAAGATGGCCATTTGGCTCATTTTGCCTGTCACAGCTCTGTGCAAGTGCATCCAATTTTACTAGCACTACAGTGCGATACTGAGGAAGTGCTGCACAGTCCGAGGCGATGTCTTTTGGGTGAGGCATTAAGCCATAGCCCCACCTGCCTACTCGGGTGGATGTAGAAGACCTCAACACTAGACTACAACAGGGGCTAAACTTAAGAAGTATTTCATTGCCTGTAAAGCACTTTGGATCAGTAAATGAGTTAACTTGATGCATCTGGAGCCAGTCATTCACTGAACCAGACCCTGTATTGAAATGCTTTTACCTTTATTTGCATCGGTGCACTGGTAATTGAAGGTGGTAGGCAGCATAATATCCACTCGTGTATATCATGAGATGCAGACAGGCAGTGATTGACACACAGGATAACAATGAACACACACGACACAGAACAACCAATCACCAGACAGGACACTACCATTATAAAGCCCACAGGGCATTAAGGCTCTCCCTCTCTCACAGGACACGGTTAGGGAGATAGTCGCAGTGCACAGGCCAATGAACATCATCACCATGTGACAGAGTGCTAGTCTGGTCAAGCCAGTAAGAGGTTATCAGTTAGGTTAATAGAGTGTCAACACACAGCAGATTATGTACAGCAATCAGCAGGTTCAATAAAACAGTGTGCGACCATCTCTTGTGTCGGAAGCCTGTTTCTCATTTTACTGCATCCAGTTGCAGTCGATGTTAGACCAACACAGATAACACATCAGTAGGGCAGGCTGATAAAGAAGTTAAAAAAGCCATACAGGATCCAGCACTTCTAAAAATAGAGGCAAAACATACAAAGGTGAGGAAGTTAGGATGAACTGGTGGCACAGTGGTTAGCACTGCTGCCTCACAGAGGCAGAGACCCGGGTTTGATTCCGACCTTGGGTGACTGTGCGGAGTCTGCACGTTCTCCCCCTGTCTGCGTGGGTTTGCTCCGGGTGCTCCAGTTTTCTCCCACACTCCAAAGATGTGCGGGTTCGGTGGATTGGCCACGCTAAATTGCCCCTTCGTGTCCACAAGGTTAGGTGGGATTACTGGGTTCCGGAGAAGGGGGCAGGAGAGTGGGCCTATGTAGGTTGCTCTTTCAGAGGGTGGGTGCAGACTGAACGTGCTGAATGACATCCTTCTGCATTGTAGGGGTTCTGTGATTTATGAAGCAGTGGTTTGGCCAGAACTGCCGTACTGTGCCCCATTCTGGGCAGCGCACTTTAAGCAGGATGTGAAGGTTTTAGATATAAAGTAAAATGTTGGAAATATTCAGCAGATCTGGCAGAATCTGTGGATAGAGAAACGGACCTTTCATCAGGATTTTGAAAAAGTTCCTGCACCTGCGGTATTTTCTCAGAAGGCCTTTTGAGTGCAAAAGAGGTACACGGGACCAGTTCCAGGGAAAGGAAATTGCAGCTACGTTGATAGGTTGAAGAAGCTGGGCTCGTTCTCCTCAAAGTAGAGAGGAGATTTAATGGAGGTCTTCAAAATCCTGAGGGGTCTAGACAGAGAAGAGAGAGAGAAACTGTTCGCATTGGTCGACAGATCTAAAACCAGAGGACACTGATCCAAGGCGATTGTCAGAAGAGCCATAGGAGAAATGAGGAAAAATGTGATGAAAGTTCAAGTGGGTTAAGATAATGCACTGCCGAAGAGTGTGGTGGAGGAAGGTCCAATCATAGCTTTCGAAGGGGAATGAGATATATTCCTGAAAAGAAAAAAGAACTGCAGGGCAAAGAGTGGGAAGTGTCACTTGCATGATCG
The DNA here is from genome assembly GCF_902713615.1 of Scyliorhinus canicula. Taxonomy (NCBI): domain Eukaryota; kingdom Metazoa; phylum Chordata; class Chondrichthyes; order Carcharhiniformes; family Scyliorhinidae; genus Scyliorhinus; species Scyliorhinus canicula. The sequence goes on from NC_052167.1 coordinate 12,422,249, forward strand.
TCCTGCAGAGAGCTGACACAACCTCAATGGCCTCTTCCTGTGCCATAACCATTCCATGATTCTACTGAAAACATAGATCCGTCAGGGAATTGGATTATTCCAATCAACTCTAAAATGCTGGACAAATAAAGGGCCAAACATCACAGGAATGGGACAACAGACCTTGTTAGAAAATAGACATGGCTGCGCAGTGGTTAGCACTGCCACCTCACGGCGCTGAGTACCCGGGTTCGATCCCGGCCCGGGTCACTGTCCATATGGAGTTTGCACATTCTTCCTGTGTCTGCATGGATCTCACCCTCATAGATGTGCAGGGTTGGTGGATTGGCCGCACTAAATTGGACCTTAATTGGAATTTATTTTTTAAATTAAAAAAAAAGAAAATAGACCTCACACCTTCTGTCCTCACATTCTCCTTTCGCTGATTCTACATTCAACGTGACTGCGAACTACACTTTTGCACATTTTGGATCTTAATATTGCAGTGAAAGGGATAAAGTATCGGGGAAATTTGTAGCCAAAGCCATGTTTCTTCATTTGTTCCGGATCTTCACTCACACTGAGCTATCAGCATAACTTCCTGTTCCTTGCTGCACTGCTAATCTAGTTTCCAGTTACCGGCAGTCCTGGGCATTTATTTGTCGTCCTGTTGCAACACATGAAGTGGGTGCTTCCGTCTGTGAACCAGTGGGTAGATTTGAAACCTCCAATGCTGCAGGTTTCACTCGCTGTATTGTATGGATCTGAACCAGGAATTCCACTAACACTGACAGATTGCTGCAAGCTTTCTCTCTTTCCCGGTTCAATATATTGGAAAGAAATAATGGCTGGTAATTAATGTTGTTTTCCTTTTTAGACATATGCAGAAATATATCCCCATCAACGACACAAGCAAACGTAAATCTTAAATTGGTAAGTTTGAACACTTTCTGGTATTGTACAGATTTAAGTAGAAATCAAAGCTGCACTGCTCAAAATATAAATAAAGCACTTAGTCTGTGGTAATGTAAAGTCGCCATAGACCCAGATGACCATAGGCTGCTTTCCCCTTTGAGGGGGAGAGCTGACTGGTGGTGATTTAACCTGAGGATCGCCACACGTCAGGCGAGGGGCAAAGTTGAGAAGGCGGGGCCTTCATGAATAACCTCAGCCGATACGGGAATTGAACCCGCGCTGCTGGTCTCGCTCTGCATCACAAACTAGTTGTCCCGCCAACTGTGCTAAACTGGCCTGTTCTAGACGGGTTCTGTAGATAAATACACAACATAAGATATATAGGAGCAGAATTAGGCCATTTGGCCTATGGAGTCTGCCCCGCCATTCAGTCATGGTTGAGCTCATCCTGGCTTTAACTCCACCGTCCTGCCCATTCACCCTAACCCTTCAACCCATTTACAATTAAAAGTCTGCCTAACTTCTCCTTGAACTTGCTCACTGTCCCAGCATCCACCGCACTCTGGGGGAGCGAATTCCACAGATTCTTTGACAGAAGTAGTTCCTCCTCACCTTTGTTTTAAATTTGCTACCTCTTAGCCTAAGATTATGACCTCTTGTTCTAGAATGCCCCACAAGAGGAAGCATCTACTCCACCTCTACTTTATCCACACCTTTTGTCATCTTTTATACCTCATTTTGATTTCCCCTCATTCTTCCAAACACTAGTGAGTATAGGCCTAAACTGTTCAATCTCTCTTCATATGGCAAACTCCTCATCTGTGGAATCAACCTAGTGAATCTCCTCTGAACTGCCTCCAATGCCGCTACATCTTTCCACAAATAATGGGACCAGAACTGTGCACAGTACTCCAGGTGTGGCCTTGTAGAGTTGCAGCAACACTTCCTTAAATATTACCTGCTGGGGGGGCAGCCCAACTTCAATCCTTCTTTGCCTGCCATGTGCAAATTAATGCCAGATGGGCGGAGACTGTTAATGTCTTATTAATCATATTGTTGAGGTTTAATGACAGTGACATTGTTGAATGGGTGATGGGTACTTGTGTACCTATAAACGGGGATAGCCAGGACACTAGGCAGGGGTTGGAGGAGTGTTGACTGTGAACTAAGTCAACAAACTCTCTCCCAGGAAGGTAAGCTGCTGTGTCTTAGTTTTAACTTCACCAACACAGCTAACAGAGGGTGACAGGCCTGCGGCTCGTGTCATTCCTGTCCACCCCTCAACACTACTCCCCAGAGCAGCCACATCAAAGGTAGTAGTCTCAACCAAAGTCTTCTGTGAGAGACAGACAGGAGGCTTCCCACCCCGGTGTGGCTGCTCTCTAGCCCCTTTAGCAGCAGTCCTGCTACAGCACCATTTGGATTTTCCAGCAGTGTCCCCAGCTCACACCTACCTGTTGTTGGGGAACCCAGTGAAGGTTCATCAGTCAGCAACGAGGGAACAGAGCTCGCCACTGACGGCTGCCCGTACAGTTCTTGTGGGCTTTCGAGAGGAAATTTGCTGTCGTCAGACATCCTCTACAGAGGATCCGTGGCATTTCTCAGCAGGCAGGAAACACTGAGGCATTCCAACCAATCAGGCTGAAGAATTTCCCCTGAAACATGCAGGGTCCAAAGCAGGAAGCATGAATTAGATTTAAATCATGTATAGAAAATGAAATAAAGATTGGAAAATAAAAGTGTGATTAAGAGAGGGAGATGAACAGAACAGATATTTTTAATTATTAAATATCAAACACTTCTGAAAGACTGAGATTCCACACACGTAAAAATTCAATTTTCCGGGCAGTGAGGTTGTTTTCTAGAAATTATACAATCAGTTGATTGGGCGGGGGGGGGGGGGGGGGGGGGGGTACCTCTGATTGTCAGCCTGGAGGGGTGGGGGGCAGATTTGCCTTGCCTTGGGTAGGGGTCAACTTGGACCTCGGGATAAAGCTGTCCATTCGAAACGGCGGTTCGATGCCAGGGTTCCGACAGAATCCAGCGAGCTCTTCCCCTTTCATATATTTGTGTAGTTATGGAGGGAGATTCGCACCTGGGCCCCACTCCCAGCCCCAGCGGAGACCAGTCCCGATTCTCCACTGGCGGGAGCACTCCAGCTCCAGAACAGAGAATCGCAGCCGTTACACAATAGGTACTTTTCTATCCTGTATTATTGCCATAATTTGATATGAATCTCAAATGCCTGGAAGCAACCATTGCATTGCTTCTGTGAATAATCTGTAGCTTCGTGATTAACAAGCTCACCTCTGGATGAGTTGATGTCCCATTTCAGAGTCCTGGGCACATAATCAAGGCTGACACTCCTATGCAGTGCTGAGAGAGTGCTGCCTTGTTGGAGGTACTGTCTTTTTGATGAGATGTACATGGACAGGTGGCTATAGAGGGATACGGTACTAGGAAGTGCTGAGGTTTTTGGCCAAGGTTGGTATCATGACCGTTACAGGCTTGGAGGGCCGAAGGGCCTGTGCCTGTGCTATACTGTTCATTGTACTTTTTCTTTGTTCTGTGTCAAACCATGAGTGTTAAAGATCTCATGGCGCAATATAAAAGAGAAGCAAAAAAGTTATCCTGGTTCCCTGGCCAATATTTTCTATCCATCAGCTAACTTCTGGGCATTGTCACATTGCTGTTTACCACATCTTTCTAAGCAAAACTTGGTTGCCCCATTTACTACAAGGCAACAGGGATTTACACTACAAATAGTCTTCATTCATTATAAAGTGCTTTTGGTATCACAATGTTATGAAAAGTGATGGATAAATGACAGCCTTTTTTTTGATACTTCCATTTTGATACATTTTTCTCCTTTCAACAGACACCATGGGAGCGAAACTGACTATCAGCGATGCCGACCACGTTGTCATTGTCGGTGGCGGTTTCGGCGGCGTTGCTGCAGCTAAGCAGTTATCATACTACAGGATCCCTTACACACTGATCGACATAAAACATGCCTTCCATCACAACATGGGGGCACTTAGGGCATCGGTACAGAAAGGTAAATCAGATGAAAATAACCCAGACGGGTAAAATTTGGGAAATTACTGGTACTGATCCAAACTAGAGTTCCATTTCAATGTATACAAGACCAGTTTGGACCAGTCAATCAACCATTTCCCAGTTTCTTCTCCCTTTTCCTTCTGGGAATGATTCCTAAATCTCAACATTTATTGTGGCCATGGTTTACCGTGGGTTTCAGCAAGTTAAGGTCTACATCAGGGCTAACTAAATACAAAGCAGTGCGAGCCTTTGAGTTCAATTCGCTGTGAGTTGAGTGTTTTATTGGCAAAGCATTAATTATTTCAGGCTTTGAAGTCATATCTGTAGCTTTCATTGGCTGCACATTTTAATGCTTTCCTTATATGTTTCTGTTCCTCGCCGTATGTATGAAAGAAATGGGCTCGTAGCCAAGCTTCTCATGAATATTTTTAAGAGCTCCACACTGCTGAAAACAATGGGATGCAAATTATACGGGCATGGAAAAATGTGTGATCTGTGAATTAAGGAATTCTAGTCCTTTAAGGGCAGCACGGTAGCACAAGTGGCTAGCACTATGAATTCACAGCGCCAGGGTTCCAGGTTCGATTCCCCGCTGGGTTACTGTCTGTGCGGAGTCTGCACGTTCTCCCCATGTCTGCGTGGGTTTCCTCTGGGTGCTCCGGTTTCCTCCCACAGTCAAAAGACGTGCAGGTTACAAGGTTGGGTGGATTGGCCTTGCTAAATTGCCCTAAGTGTCTAAAAAAAGGTGAGGAGGGGTTATTGGGTTACGGGGTAGGGTAGAAGTGAGGGATTAGGTGGGTCAGTGCAGACTCGATGGGCCGAATAGCCTCCTTCTGCACTGTATGCTCTATGTTCTAGTCTGATGTTGGTACTGGGAAATATATTCAAGAGTATGTCACTGTCCCAGCAATGTTCCAAAGAACATTGAGACTATCAGGGCTGATCAGCATGATTTTAGAAGCAATCATTTTTGCCTGACGATTTAATTATTTTAAGAATTCATTAATAAGCCTTGTCCCTGTGATTGTACAGGTAGGTATAATCCACTTGCATTTTCAAAGTTGCTCAATTGAATTCAGCCTGCATGGCTTCCGTGGAAGATTAAAGCTCGTGGCAATTAACTTCCTGGTTCTGAAAAGTGGTTAGAAATAGAAAGCAGGAGGCAATGGCAAATAGAGAATCTGGCTGGCAGGAATGGGGACATCAGATCTCTGCAAAATATCTATTCGAAAAAGGAGAAATGGGGGGTCTTCAATCCATTTCATTCTGAGCGTGGCCCTGGTCATAACAGTGAATCATAGTTCTCTCAATTTCGGTTTATAATTCTAATTTGTATAATTTGTCACAAAGCACGCTGACGTTATCTGTGAGGGTGTCCCAACTTGGAACACCGGTTCGTGTGGGTGGAAAGATTTATTTTGTTTTGGTATGAGGACACAAGTGAAACAGCAGTGAGAGTAAACAACCCAGTCATCGGCTAACAATTATTAAAGACTCTTTGTTAAAGTAAAGAAAAGACAAATACACACAAACAAGACTACTCTACTTGCACGCAATAAAGGTGTATGAATTATTAAACACGCAGGGCTGGATTCCTCCACCCCACCCGCTACAAGAACACCACAGGCGAGATGCCGACAATGGAAAAATACATTGATCTCGGGCGGGATTCCGGAGGGGTTTCTATAGAATATACCCCTTGTTACAAAATATATCTATGATGCCTAAACTCTGTAAGTCTTCCCTTGTTCCCCAAACAACATCCAAATTGAATAAGCAGCTGCAGTTAGCACATAGAACATGCAGTGCAGAAGGAGGCCATTCGGTCCATCGAGTCTGCACGGACCCACTTAAGCCCTCACTTCCACACTATCCCTGTAACCCAATAACCCCTTCTAACCTTTTTGGTCACGAAGGGCAATTTATCATGGCCAATCCACCTAACCTGCACGTCTTTAGACTGTGCAAGGAAACCGGAGCACCCGGAGGAAACCCACGCAGACACGGGGAGAACGTGCAAACTCCACACAGACAGTGAACCAGCGGGGAATCGAACCTGGGACCCTGGCGCTGTGAAGCCACAGTGCTATCCACTTGTGCTACCGTACTGCCCAATTATTAGTTACCACACAATACAGGGATGATACTCCAATCTGGGAATCGTCCTTTTCCTGATCCAGCGAAGATATTGTAAAATTGCTGCCACAAAGGTTTTCTGCACTTCCTTGGCTCTTGGCTGTAAGGCTGTAAGAAGACATGGATAAGGGCAGCATGGTAGCATTGTGGATAGCACAAATGCTTCACAGCTCCAGGGTCCCAGGTTCGATTCTGGCTTGAGTCACTGACTGTGCGGAGTCTGCACATCCTCCCCATGTGTGCGTGGGTTTCCTCCGGGTACTCCGGTTTCCTCCCACAGTCCAAAGATGTGCAGGTTAGGTGGATTGGCCATGCTAAATTGCCCTTAGTGTCCAAAATTGCCCTTAGTGTTGGGTAGGGTTACTGGGTTGTGGGGATAGGGTGGAGGTGTTGACCTTGGGTAGGATGCTCTTTCCAAGAGCCGGTGCAGACTCGATGGGCCGAATGGCCTCCTTCTGCACTGTAAATTCTATGTAATCTATGTAATCCTTTGATACTGTCTACTGCTGACTCCAGGCAGATTCATGACATATTTAACAGCACAACTTGCCATTTGAAATTTGAACTCCCTTTTTGAAATAATCGTGTTTAATAAATGAAGTGTGGAATTCAACCAAAAGCATTTCTATGTGTCATTTTGGTGGGTTTTGGGGTGAAATCCACACCGGTATTCTACCACAATTAGTCATATTTGGGGGCTTGAGGAGTTTCTCCCTGGTCCAGCCCACACTTCGAAATTTCTTCAGGAGTGGGGAGCTGCACCCGCCAGAGAGACCGGCTCCTCAGACATTGGGCCGCCATTTTGGAAGGAGGTGCCGATCTTTAAGTAAGCTTGAGGGTCCTCCACACCCTCTCACCTATGGACAATGTCACCACACCCCGCACACAAGGACATTACCCCACACCCCCCAACTGAGGACACCCTTCTATTGGGGCGCTGAGGGCAGCACTTTTTCAGGCCTACCCATCTTGCCCCCCCCCTTTCATACACCCGCCCTTCATCCCCCCAACATTTATGAGGCCCCTTCAAACCCTCCCTTTTCCCCCTCACCCTTCATACCCCCCTCATCCTCCCTTTCATGGGCATGGTCCCCCTCAGGTCCCGACCCCTGGCCATGCCACCCAATTTGGCACACTGCCAGCCTGTCAATGGCACACGGGCACCCTGGAGACCAGGTGGCAGGCTGGCAATGTCAAGGTGCCCAGGTGCCAAAGGGGAGCCATAGTGCCACCCTGCCCTGTCCCTGGCCACAAGGGGTCTCCAATGGCCTTGGAAACCCCTCAGGTGCTGTTACGCCTGTTTGATTTGATTTATTATTGTCACATGTATTAGTATACAGTGAAAAGTATAGTTTCTTGCATGCTGTACAAACAATGCATACCGTACATAGGGAAGGAAGGAGAGACTGCAGAATATAATGTTGCAGTTATAGCAAGGTGTGGAGAAAAGATCAACTTAATACAACTTAATTCAAAAGTCTGCTGGCAGTAGGGAAGAAGCTGTTCTTGAGTCGGTTGGTACGTGACCTCAAACTTTGGTATCTTTTTCCTGACGGAAGAAGGTGGAATAGAGTATGTCCGGGGTGCGTGGGGTCCTTAATTATGCTGACTGCCTTTCTGAGGCAGCGGGAATTATAGAGAGAGTCAATGGATGGGAGGCTGGTTTGCGTGATGGACTGGGCTACATTCATGACCTTCTGTAGTTTCCTGCGGTCTTGGGCAGAGCAGGATCCATACTAACTGTGATACAACCAGAAAGAATGCTTTCTATGGTGCACCTGTAGAAGTTGGTGAGTGTCGTAGCTGACATGTCAAATTTCCTTAGTCTTCTGAGAAAGTAGAGTCGTTGGTGGGCTTTCTTAACTATAGTGTCAGCATGGGGGGACCAGGACAGGTTATTGTTGATCTGGACACCTAAAAACTTGAAGCTCTCCACCCTTTCTACTTTGTTCCCATTGATGTAGACAGAGGCATGTTCTCCACAATGCTTCCTGAAGTCAATGACAATCTCCTTCGTTTTGTTGACATTGAGGGAGAGATTATTGTCATCGCACCAGTTCACCAGATTCTCTATATCATTCCTGTACTCTGTCTCATCATTGTTTCAAATCCGACCCACTACGGTGGTGATTCAGCAAATTTGAAAATTGAGTTGGAGGGGAATTTGGCCACACAATCATAGGTGTATAAGGAGTATAGTAGGAGACTGAGTACACAGCCTTGTGGGGCACCGGTGTTGAGGATGATCGTGGAGGAGGTGTTGTTGCCTAGCTTTACTGATTGTGGCCTGTGGGTTAGAAAGTTCAGGATCCAGTCATAAAGGGAGGAGCTGAGGCCAAAGCCACGGAGTTTGGAGATGAGTTTCGTAGGAATGATGGTGTTGAAGGCTGAGCTGTAGTCGATAAATAGGGGTCTGACATAGGTTTCTTTGTTATCTAGGTGTTCCAGGGTAGAGTGCAGGGCCCTGGAGATGGTGCCTGCTGTGGACCTGTTGCAGTGGTAGGCGAACTGTAGTGGATCAAGGCAATCCGGGAGGCTGGAGTTGATTCGTGCCATGACTAACCTTTCGAAGCACTTCATGATGATCGATGTCAGATAGCCACTGGAAGATAGTCATTAAGACACGCTGCTTGGCTTTTTTTTGGTACAGGGATGATGGTCGTCTTCTTGAAACAGATAGGGACCTCAGATTGTTGTAAAGAGAGGTTGAAGATGTCCGCAAATACCCCGCAAATCCACGTAAGACCTGAGTGCCCGTCCGGGTACCCCATCCGGGCTAGTGGCTTTCCGTGGGTTGACCTTCGAGAAGGCTGCTCTGACATCTGCAGTGGTGATCTCAGATACAAGTTAATCCGAGGCTTCTGGGGTGGAGGGCTTGCTCTTGCTGACCTCTTGCTCAAAGCGTGCATAGAATGCGTTGAGCTCATCAGGGAGTGGTGCTTTGGAGCTGACAATTTTACATGCCGTCATCTTGTAGCCCGTTATGTCTTGCAGACCTTGCCAGAGTCGGCGGGGGGTCCGTGTGGCTAGCCTGGGACTCGAGATTGGTCCGGTACTGACTTTTGGCATCTTTGATGGATCTCCTTAGATCATATCTGGCTTTCTTGTATAGGTCAGGGTCACCTGACTTGAATGCCTCAAGTCCAGACGCCTAGTCCACGTTTGTGTGGACTAGGGCTAAATGGCACCCAGTTGAGGCCTCACGTCAGGCCGTAAGTTCCTGGGCACCAGGAGAGTCCAGCACATGCATATCAAAATGAGTCTAATGTCTCATTTAAATATTCTGATTTGGATCTCACCCAGTGCGGGTGAGGTCCAGATCGTGACGTCCGGCAAGGCTCGGTTGAATCTGGCGGGAAGCCTCTCGCAAGATTCAATGGGCTCGTCGCGAAACCAAGTCAGGCGCGAGGAGGCCAGGAAATCGCGACCGAAACGTTGCAATTAGTCCGAAGTGGGATGACAATGACATGTCCAACCCGAACTGCCAACATTATCAAGATACCCGATCATTAAAGATAGCTGTTACGAAGCCCAGTCTTTCTCCACGACTGATTCCATTACTGTGAGCTGAGATTCCATTGTTGAACAGAGAAGAGGCAAATCTTCTGCTGTGACCTCCAATGTACTGTAGACGGCATAGTGTTCCAGCGGTTATTTGCAATCTACGTACAAGATATTCTAGTTGGACACACTCCAGGAGATGTCATTGTCATCCCGTGACCCCGTACCTTCAACTGCCCTCTCCCAAACTCCTGCCATTGGTCACCCAACATATCAATTATCAGGGAGTTCCGCCTTCCCCAGGCTTTTCAATGGGTCCTGATTTTGTCTTTTGAAAATCTGCATACCCCAATATTGACCATACCAAATTTCATGGGCTTCTATAGTAGGACTCCACAAGCCTGCCTTCAACATTTAAGGCCCCAACCCTATTTCCCCCTGCAAAGATCATAGAAACATTGATGGTAGTTAGTAGCTCTGGGTCGAGGGTCCCCGATGGGTTACCTTCTTCATGGAGGAATCAAGATACAAAAGGGTATAATTCAAACCTACACAAATCCTGACCTTAGAATAAAAAAATCCAGGCCCTCAACCTGTTCGCATTCTCAGGTGGGCAACCACATCTGCTGAGATCAGGTTGGTGTTTCTGGTGTAACCCACACCGGTCATAAACCGGGTCCCACCCGAGGAATGAATGCTGGCTCCACCCCAACAGTGCGATGTTGGAAACACTGGGACAAGGCAATCCCAGTGCCCCAACCAGGTCCCAACCAATTTCCCAATGATCTCAGCACAGAATCCCACTGAAACAGAGAGCAAGTGTCGGGTTCACGTAATCAGATTGCCGTGGATACGCAAGGCTTCTCAGCATTGGGAGTTTCATCATTAATGCAACTGCCCCTGAATTATGTCAATTTAAATTTCAGATTAACATCCTGGAGTTTAAATGGTGGTATTTTAAGGTCAGTTTGAAATGTCACAAATATCATTGCTGTTGGATGTTTAACTGTAGATTTTTCGCCTTATTTAGAAATCCATCCCCCCCCCCCCCCAATTTATTTATTCTCCTATGATACTGTGAAGTGTTCGAAGGTCGGAATTAAATGAAAAGTTGAGAATTGTAAAGATGTACATGCACTTGAGGACTGAGGGTGAAACCAATGCTTTGTTAAGTAAAGTGGAGTCTAGCAGACCAGTGGTCTAGAACATAGTCACATCCAGTTTTGCAAACAGTTGTTTTTTCTCTTGGAGGGAGACACGTTGTTATGCCAACAGCAACAGAAAGCTGCCCCAGGAATTCTACTCTAAATGAGAAGAAAGGTTTCCGAAAAGCAAGCTACAGGTCTTGTGTGGTAATTATATGCTGGATTTGGCTCACAGTGTTAACCCAATGGGATGTTGTTTTGGGGAACGTGTATTCTTGGAGTTTTGGAAAGTAGATAGGAGATTGGATTGGGGGGTACTTTAAGTAATTAAAGTAATTGTAAATGATGTTCTTTACTGTTGCCTTTCTTGTGTTTTAAAGGTTAATAAACATTTAGTTACTTGGATAATTTACAACAAAACTGACCACTTTCCACATCGGGTTTAATCTCTTTCCTCACATTTTTTCAAATCACAAAAATAAATTGCTACGGACCGGCGTTCCAAATTTCCCTCCTGTGATTTGGGATACCCTCGCATTGAACATCAACAGGATTCATAAATGCAAGTTGTTTTGTTGAACTGTGCGTGAGTCCTTTTAAGCAATAACTGTGGTGCAGTGGAGGACTTTTCCTCAGTCCGTACTTTGTTCTATTCCAAAGTAACTTATTTTTCATAGCATGTGTGTTTTTTTTTAAATTAGGATTTGCAGAAAAAACATTCATAGGATACGATGCGACGTTTAAAAGCAACTTCAAACAAGGCAAAGTCAGTGATATTGATTTAGAAGAACAAGATGTTATTATGGATAATGGGGAGGTAAGCACATTCAAAATGAGAATGAGATTTGTGACCTTTAGGTAACTAATAAGGTGATGTATCAAGTATTTTTATTGGTTTTGAAGCTGAATATCACACGTTACCTTTTCAATTAATGTGTTGTCTTTTATTGTGTTTTAAAGGTCATACATTACTCTCATCTTATTCTGGCAACTGGTAGCATGGGTCCATTTCCTGGAAAGTTGATTGAGCCATTTAGCAGGGAAAGTGCCATCCAGATGTACGAAGATTTAGTGAAAGAGGTAACACTGAAGAAAATTGCAGGGAAATGTTGTGCAGATCAGCTAGATAATTTAACATGTTTTATAAGGTTACCTCGGCCGACTGTTATCTGTTTTGCTTTCACTCCATACAACAGAGTGGAACATGAAATGCCCATTTTGCCCTTCTTGAAATCTTATAATGAATCCTATCATGCACTGTGTTTCATTTACTGAATCACTTGAGAGAACCTCCTGTGTGAATAGTCCATGATTATCAATGGAAGTCCAGTATCTTCATCCATCCATTATTCAGGTCTGGTCAGTTATGATCCAAACCCAATGGGGGCGATTTTCCACAGCCAGCGACCTGTTTATCGTTTGGTAATTAAAGAATAACTCGGTCGCCCCATTGATGCCCAACTGGCGCACTTTTCAGGTAGATGGACCGGCTTGTTTGTTTCCATTGGGACGCTACTTCAACATTTGAGTCGGGGTCCCAATCCGGTTGCAGGGCTCTGAGTGCAGTCTTGAGATATAAATAGGTAGAGAGTAGCGTACTGATGGGTCAGAGGTGCTGGCTCTCTGATGAGACATTGATACCTGCCAGCTAGGGTGAATGTCGAACATCCCCTGGCACTATTTTGGAGAAGACATGGGGAGTTATCCCAAGGGTTTTGGCAGGTATTTATCCCTCAATCAACATCATGAAATAGTCATGTTGAACAGATTGTTATCTCGTTGCAGTTTGGGTGAGTTTGCTCATCATTGGCAGCCTCGTTTCCTACATCACAACGGTGACTCCGCGTCAAAAAGTATTTCATTGGCTGCAAAGAGCTCTGAGATAGCCCACGGTCACAGAGAGCGCTATATAAATGCAAGTCTTTCTTTTCACGTGCCCTCTGTCCATTTGTACCCGAGTTCAAACCGGCCAAACAGCGATCCTTGAAGGGGCTGCTGAAGACCACTCGAAAAACGGACAAAGTTTACAATTGTTATTTTTATGAGGCCAGCGAGGGCACTTTTTTGTCAAATCCTGACTAATTTTTGAAATTAAAAAGTCTGGTCCATTGACAGCCCATGCCACACTCACCTTGGGGTTGCGTCCACTGCCACCGGGTCTGCTTTTTGGGTTTAAATGAGAACTGAAAATAGTGCAGGCCTCTCGATGCCAGCTTTGGTTGGGTGGCATGGGCATTTCACACAGGAGGCAAAAAAGGCAGCCCCCAGTGTTTCCCCCTGATATGCTGTACCATCTACATTGGTCCTGATTCAGTTGGTCGCACAGCCCGCCTCTGAGTCAGATGGTTATCATTCAAGCCCCACCCCGGACCCAGAGACCAATATCGAGTGTAGTACCGAGGGAGTGCAGCCACTGTCAGACCTGTTGTCTTTTGGATGAGAACTGATTACATCTCAATAAAGCTTCAGCTGGGATGCAAAATATCCAATGGCACTACTCCAGGGAGGGTGGTGGTGATTGGGGAGAGTTCAGCCCAGAGTTCTAGTCGACAATAATACCTCAGGTAACATCACTTTAAAATGTAGACGGGATCTTGTCATTATCATAATTACACTTGTGGGATCTTGGAGTGCACAGATTGTGCTTCAAGTATTCAAACAACAGCTCGTCTCTGAAAGTATTTCATCGACTGCAAAGCAAATTTGGGAGACCCTGAAATCTTCAAAAGTGATGTACAAATGCAAGTTGTTTCTTTTTCTATTCTATCCAGATTCAGAAAGCTGAAACTATTGTTGTGGTTGGAGGTGGGCTTGCTGGAGTTGAGTTAGCTGCAGAAATCAGAACGGACTACCCTGACAAAGAGGTAACACGAGACTGGCTAAAGTTTCAGACAGACCTTCTGTTTAATGAGTCATTAATTTGTATCAGTGGTTGATGCTTCCTCATGTAAGCGCGCTGATATATTAGCATGACTTAGTTTAGAAGGTGCTATCTTCAGCGTTTCATTAACAAGAGTGACATATTTTTTTAAAACTAGGTCTATTTTTCACCTCTTCCCTGTTGGTTTCAGCGCAGAGTGAGTGAGAAAGCCTTATTATAGATTGAAACCTTGATCCAGGCATTGATGAGAACAGATTTGTGGTGGGATGAGACATGTTCCCTGTCAATTCCGTGCATTTCACAAATCTAAGAACAGAAACTTACCTGTTCAATCGCGTCTAAATTAGCATGCTCAATATAAATGGGAAATCTGATACCACAGCTGGAACAATTGGAGGGAGTTTAACTGGAAGTGGGCTTCAGGCGTGTAATGCTATGGAAACCACTAAAGCTTACTGATGTTAATTCTTGGGTGTCACCAGTAAGCCTCTAGTCAGCTGTCGTCTCTGCGCCGCAATCGGTTAACACGTTCGGCTGTTAACCGAAAGGTTAACGGTTTGATCCCACCCAAGGTTTAGCTCAGTTGGCTGGACAACTGGTTTGGGATGTAGAATAAGGCCAACAGCGCAGGTTCAATCCCCATACGGGCTGAGGTTATTCATGAAGATCCCTACCTTCTCAACCTCACCTACGGCGACTTGCATAGTCAGCTGTCCACCTGAAGTAGCACCTGGCTACTGGGCAGGAGTGGATGCTGAGCAGCAGGAGGCTGGAGGCAGGAACCAGCACCAAAAGGAGAGCTTAAAAGCATTGGAGTTTCGGGAAAGTCTTGCTGGAGAGAAGAGTGTGAGTTCAGGACAGATCTCAGCTTTCCATGTGAGGCCCAGAGAATCAACCCCCTTCCCTCCAATCCTGGTAAGGAAATATACAAGAAAACATATCTCTAATTGGCTCCGTTAGTCCAAGAACCTATCCCCGCTTCGTATACGTGGCACGCAAGGCCCACGGCTTCCACACACGAGACAGAGTTAAATTTGAAGTTGGGGCCTCCGGGTGCTCCAGTTTCCTCCCACAGTCCAAAGATGTGCAGGTTAGGTGGATTGGCCATGATAAATTGCCCTTAGTGTCCAAAAAGGTTAGGTGGTATTGTTGGGTTACAGGGATAGGGTGGAAGTGAGGGCTTAAGTGGATCGGTGCAGACTCGATGGGTCAAATGGCCTCCTTCTGCACTGTATGTTCTATATTCTATGTACTAAGAGGAAAGGCTTATCTATTCTATCTATCCTATCTATATCTCTCATAATTTTGTGCACCTCAATCAAGTCCCCCCTCAGCCTTCTCTGCTCCAAGGAAAACAATCCCAGCCTATCGAGCCTCTCTTCATAGCTGTAACGTTCCAGACTATGCAACAACCTGGTGAATCTCCTCTGCACTCTCTCCAGTGCAATCACATCCTTCCTATAATATGGCGACCAGAGCTGTACACAGTATTATATCAGTGGCCTAACGAGTGTTTTATACAGCTCTATCGTAACCTCCCTGCTCTTATATTCTATGCCTCCGTTAATAAAGGCAAGTATCCCATATGCCTTAACCACCTGATCGACCTGTCCTGCTGCCCTCAGGTATCTTTGGACCTGCACACCAAGGTCCCTCTGGTTCTCTACTTCCTAGCATCTGACTGTCCACTGCATTTCCTTGCCTTGTTAGTCTTCCTGAAAGGCATCACCTCACACTTTTCAGGGTTAAATTCCATTTGCCAATATTTTGCCCATCCGACCAGCCTGTCTATATCTTCACTGTTTACCACACCATCAATTTAATGTCATCTGCGAACTTGCTGATTATACAGCCCCGCATTCTAGACCATTAATGTACACCACAAACAAGGAACCCTGCACCGACCCCTGTGATAGGCCCCTGGACTCAGGCTGCCAGTCACAAAAACAACTTTCAACCATCACCCTTGGCCCCCTACCATAAGCCAATTTTAGATCCAACTTGCTAAATCACTCTGCATCCCATGGGCTCTTACCTTCGTGACCAGCCTCCCTTGTGGAACATTGTCAAAAGCCTTGCTGAAATCAATGTCGACTGCATCAACTGTCCTACCGTCATCTACACACTTAGGCACCTCCTTGAAAAATTGATCTGCCCCTAACAAAGCCATGCCGATTATCCCTGGGGCTTTTCACAGTAACTTCATTGAAGCTTACTTGTGACAATGAGCGATTATTATATTGTTATTATGTTGATTAATCCTTGCCACTCCAAGCACAGGTTAATTCTGTTGCTCAAAACCTTCCCTTCTGGAATAATGGTACCAAATTAGCTGTCCTCCAGTCCCCTGGCACATTTCCTGTGGCTAGAGAGAATTTGTAAATTAGTGTCAGAGCCCCTGCAATCTCCTCCCTCGTCTCAGACAGCAGCCTGAGATACATCTCGTCTGAGCCTGAAGATTTATCCAGTTTTAAGCCCGCCAGAACCAATAACACCTCCTCCCTCTCAATGCTAATCTGTTCAGTTATATCATAGATATAATAAGACATGGATATCCATGTCTTCTTACAGCCTTACAGCCAAGAGCCAAGGAAGTGCAGAAAACCTTTGTAACAGCAATTTTACAATATCTTCGCTGGACCAGGAAAAGGATGATTCCCAGATTGGAGTATCATCCCTGTATTGTGTGGTAACTAATAATTGGGCAGCATGGTAGCACAAGTGGATAGCACTGTGGCTTCACAGCGCCAGGGTCCCAGATTTGATTCCCCGCTGGGCACTCTCTGTGTGGCGTTTGCACATTCTCCCCGTTTCTGCGTGGGTCCTCCGGTTTCCTCCCACAGTCCAAAGATGTCCAGGTTAGGTGGATTGGCCATGCTAAATTGCCCTTAGCGTACAAAAAAGGTTATGTCAGGTTACTGGGTTACAGGGATAGGGTGGAGGTGTGGGCCTAAGTGGGGGGGGGGGGGGGGTTCTTTCCAAGGGCCGGTGCAGACTCGGTGGGCTGAATGGCCTCCTTCTGCACTGTAAATTCTATGATCTGTGATCTTTATATGCTTATAAAATACCTTGGGATTTTCCTTTACTTTTCCCGCCGGTGTTTTGTCATGTCCCCTCTTCACTCTCAATTTCTTTTTTAAGTACCCCCCTATACTCCTCTCGGACTTCCACTGTTCTGAGACCCCTGAATCTGACATAAGCCTCCCTTTTTCCCATTATCTAATGCTGTATATCCCTTGACATTCAGGATTCTCCAGATTTGTTGGTCCCACCCTGCACAGGGACATGTTGCCATTGACAATGCATCCAGGAGTTCGGAATGTGATATGTGTCACTGTTGTTCCAAACCGCTGAACAGATGTCCAAACATTAGTTGTCTCCAGCCCTAACGCTGGCAGCATCGTTGTCACCTCAAGGCAAAGCTTCTAAATTCACTCTTGTTCTCTCATTGCCTCCAGCAAGTGGAAATATCTTTGCTTAGATCATTCCGTTATTTTTCTGTTTCCAAACCATTTCCAATTGTAAGTTTTAATTGTGCCGACGTGCTATTAAAGTCAGCAACGATGGACATCTAGTATTAGGCTGCGGCCTCCTTCCCATGGTGTCAGCTTATGGCAACGCGAGTGGATTTAATGGAATCTCGACCGTTAGCTGCGCAAGTCTGACAAGAACAGCAGCACAGCCGAGCGCCGGGGCTGCCAACTCGGAAACTATTTTCGCCTCTTGTCAGCTTCAGCACAGATGTAGTCAGCGTGAATGTTCCTTGACTTCCTTCTGCCATATGTTCCACATTATGACACCCAGCGTACAATCAAAAAATGTTTCGCGATGCAAAGTAATTACAGGCTGCTTTTTTTGAGCAGACGCCTGCTGTTGTGGGTGACCAGCTCTGCTTTTCAGATGGTTTACCTCCCTTGTTCTTGTTCCTGTCATCTCTTTCAGGCATTGAAACACGGGGTGAAGACCTGTTCCCACCTGCCTTCTTGCCATCAATATCAAAGCTTGTACCTTCAACATTTGCACAGGCTTATAAAAGACTTACTAAAGGCCCCCCCCCCCCCCAGGTATTCAGGGTTGAATCTGAGTCCTGGAGTAAACAATTGTTTTACCCTAGAGCTCCTTTAAAACAATACACTCAGCGCACGTACATACTTCATCAGAATGAGGACTGTCTAAAATACCAGTGAAATCTTCACACTAGCGAAATAAAACCTCTAATATAGAGAAGCTTAACTGATGTTTTGTCAGTCTCTGTTACCTGAGCTGGTGGGGTTAAACAATGAGCCTGGGGCAGGTTCTTCGAGATAGTCCTTATCTGGGGAACTTGGATGGGAGCCTGTCTTTTGCAAAGTTGTTCTATGTAACATGGAAATTTTCCAGACACAAAAAAGTCCCATTTCAAAAGGCTTGGCTTTCTGTAAGCCAAGGTTGTCACTCCAACCCCACATGAGAAGAACTAGTTGATTTTGGTCCAAGCTTTTAAGACACAGTAATGGCAAATTTTATAAATCCCGATACTGCAGAGCTTAATTTGACAACTAAAACAAAAAATTCCTTCTGAATTTTCTCACGTGTCACTTGCTTCCATCTCTTTGTAATGTTCTGTGGTCTGGCCGAAGTAAATGATAAATTGCAGAATAAATCATTTAAATAATTTATTATTTAACGACTATGTGATTAAGATAACTAAGATAAGCAAAATGATGAACTACCAACACTCATTGACAATTGTAGAGCTACTGCGAAATAAGTCTGTCTCCCAGCACGACCTACTCTCAACACCCTGAATCAGAGTCACGTGGTGGTTTGACGCTGTCACCTAGTGGTCGGAGGTCGTGTATAAAATTATGTACATAACTGCTTTACGCACATCATCACACTCTTGTCTGATGCATATCTGATTGCTGACGAGACTGGGGGCTTCGCTTTGTGGGGTCTGCTGGAGCGGGAAAGATGGCGGATGGGCTCGGAGAATCGGGTGGGAAGCCACACATCAGAATCCTGGCGGTGGGAAACAGTTCCGAATTATGTTGGGGGCGGGGGGCAAGCGGGAAACTCACCAGCAGGAGCCTCATAAATATTGAAAATCGACAATTTCAATGTTAATCACCTGGATTTCCCCAATTAAATTAAGCTGACTTGAGTTTCATCAGCCTCCAATAACCTGTAAGAAGTCTTACAACACCATTCACCCGAGGAAGGAGCAGCGCTCCGAAAGCTCGTGTTTGAAACAAACCTGTTGGGCTATAACCTGGTGTTGTAAGACTTCTTACTGTGTCCACCCCAGTCCAACGCCGGCATCTCCACATCATGTCCAATAACCTGACCATTGAATGTCGGTCACTTAAATGTGGCTCAGCTGACTCATTGTGAGAGCAATTGCGACTTAGTGTCATTGAGTCATATAGTTTTTAACGCATAGAAAAAGGCCCCTCAACCCATCGTGTCTGTGCTGGCATTCAGACACCTTTCCACTCTAATCCCCTTTTCCAGCATTTCAAATGCTCATCTAAATACTCCTTAAATGTTGTGAGGGTGGACTTCTGGTGGCGGCTATGAAGGAGTAAGTCGCACATTTGGTGGCTCCTGCTCTGGTCGGACTTTTGGACCTTTTCCCCCGATTTTCTACCAGACTTGAATTGTAAAAGTGATGACAGAGGCAATTGTGTACTGAATTCCCCCATTGGTGCATGGGGAGAAGGACTAGGTGTACTCGTAAAGGCAGAAACAGAAAGACAGAGAAGGCTTGGGCTGAGGCTGCAGCGGGAGACAGCATGCCTGAGGACCAGACCTCTGGTTTGTCGACCCAGCGGTCAACAGAGCAGCTGATGCAAGTCATTCAGGAAGGCTTTGCTAAGCAGAAACGGGACTGCTTGGACCTGATAAAAGAGTCAATTGAGCGGCTGGAGCTTAGATTGGACGCCCAAGATCGGGCGATCCAGAAGGTAAAGAAGGCACTGGCTGCGTAGGAGGAACATCAAACTGCGGTGGAGTTGGAAGCGGGGATGCTGAGAGACCAGCAGAAGTAGATCCTGGAGAAGGTGGAGGACCTAGAGAATAGGTCCCACCGGCAGAACTTGAGAATCGTTGGGCTCTCGGTGGGGTCCGAAGGAGCGGACGCTGGGGCATACACAGCGGGTATGTTTGAGAAGCTGCTGGGGGAGGGGACATTCTCCCGACCCTTGGAGGTGGACAGGGCTCACAGAGCGCTAGTGAGGAAGCTGTGATTGGGAGACCCCCCCAAGGGCAATGGTGATGAGATTCCACAGGTACTTGGATAAGGAGCACATTCTACAGTGGGCCAAGCAGACACGGAGCTGTAAGTGGGACAACAGTACCCTGCGGGTTTACCAAGACCTAAGTGTGGAGGTGGTCAGGAGAAGAGCAGGCTTTAACCAGATTAGGTCAATCTAGTTAAGAAAAAGGTGAAGTTCGAACTGTTGTATCTGGTCCACCTCTGGGTCACGTACGAGGAACAGCACTTTTATTTCGAGTCACCCGAGGACGCGCTGGACTTTGCTAAGCAGAAATGGTGGACTGAGAACTTTTGAACTTTGCTGCAATGTTCTTGTTTTTTTTCTTTTTTTTCTTTTTCTGTTCTTTTTTTAAAAAAAGTTTCTCGTTTTTCATTTTGTGGAAGCTGTTTGTAATGCCTTTTGCATTGATTTGGGACCAGCTGTAGAGCTGAGTAAGTTAAGGTTTTCATTTGCACTGTTGGGGGATGGAGGTGTGGTTGTTTAGATGTTGGTGTTTTTCTGTCGGGCAATTGTGTGGGGATTGTTTGATGTTGGAGTATGTTTGTATGAGTGGGGGGGGGAGGGAATAATAGGACAATATGTGGGAGACTATCCGGCACAACGGATGGGGGCCACCAAGCTAGCTGGGCGGGCTAGCTCATGGAAGTGCAGTGGGGGGTGTGCATATGTTCGGTTTATTAAAGGGGTTGTGTTACAGTGTGTTGTTGCTGGGGGGGGGGAGGGGGGTAAATGTTCTGCTGACAAGGGAGGGACTTGGGCTAAGGGAGAGAGAGGAGGTTGGGGGAAAAAGCTGCCTGGGGGTGGACCGGCGGAGGCACGGAGCAGGGGCTGGAGGCGGGCCCAATAAAGGGGATGGCTGATCGGCGAAGGGGGGGGGGGGCAATGAGCCCCCCATCTAGGCTGATCACCTGGAATGTTCGAGGGTTAAATGGGCCGGTCACGAGGGCACGCGTGTTCGCGCATCTTATGGGACTGAAGGCGGACGTGGTAATGTTGCAGGAAACGCACCTTGAAGTAACTGACCAGATTAGATTGTGGAAAGGCTGGGTCAGTCAGGTCTTTCACTCGGACTGGATTCAAAGACTAGAGGGGTCGCGATCCTGATCATTAAGTGGGTGGTGTTTGAGGCGAGTAGAATAGTCTCGGATGTGGGAGGTCGGTTCACTATGGTCAGTGGGAAACTGGAGGGGGTGCAGGTGGTATTAGTAAATGTGTATGCGCCAAATTGGGATGATGTGGAGTTTATAAAGAGGATGCTGGGGAAGATATCGGACCTGGACTCACACAGGTTGGTCTTGGGAGGGGACTTCAACAGTTACTGACCCTCGCTTGGACCGGTCAAGCTTGAAAACGAGCAGGGTGCCAGCAATGGCAAAGGAACTAAGAGGGTTCATGGAGCAGATGGGGGGGGGGGGGGGGGGTGGATCCATGGAGATTTGGGAGCCGAGGGGGGAAGGAGTTCTCCTTCTACTCACACGTGCATAAAGTGTACTCCCGGATCGATTTCTTCATTTTGAGCAGGCCCTTACTGGCAGGGGTGGCGGACATGGGGTACGTGGCGATCACAATTTCAGACCATGCTCCGCACTGGGTTGACCTGCAGGTTAGTAAAGACAGTAACCAGTGCCCACACTGGAGGTTAGATGTGGGACTTTTGGCTGATGAAGGGGTGTGCGAGCGGCTGAGGAAATGTATTCAGAACTACCTGCAGGTCAACGACACGGGGAAAATTTCAGCAACGATGGTCTGGGAAGCACTGAAGGCAGTGGTCAGAGGGGAGCTGATCTCGATACGAGCCCATAGGGAGAAGGTGGACAGGGCAGAGACAGATCGACTGGTAAAGGAGATACTACAGATCAATAGGAGGTATGTGGAGACCCCAGAGGTAGGGCTTTTAAGGGAACGACGGAGGCTACAGGCGGAGTTTGGCTTGTTAACCACAGGGAGGGCGGTGGAGCAGCTGAGAAAGGAGGGGGGGGGCGATCTATGAGTATGGAGAGAAGGCCAGCAGAATCCTGGCACAGCAGCTTAGAAAGAGGGAGGCAGCCAGGAAGATAGGGAAAGTAATTGACGGAGATGGGAACCTGGTTGGAGATTCAATAGGGGTGAATAAAGCGTTTAGGGATTTCTACAGTTCGGAACCCCCGACGGGGCTGGAGGGAATGAGGCCCTCCTTGGAGGGGCCAAATTTCCCAAAGGTGGACAGGGAGCAGGTTGAAGGGCTGGGGGCCCCGATCGGATTGGAAGAGATAGTGGAGGGTCTGAAGGCCATGCAGTTGGGTAAAGCCCTGGGGCCGGACGGGTACCTAGTTGAGTTTTACAAAACGTTCTCTGGGATATTGGGGCCGGTGTTGATGAGGATGTTCAATGAGGCTAGGGAGAGAGGGGTGCTGCCCCCAACAATGTCACAGGCCACGATTTCGCTGATGCTGAAGCGGGACAAGAACCTGGAGCTGTGTGGGTCCTACAGGCCGATATCCCTGTTGAATGTGGATGCCAAATTGCTGTCAAAAATGTTGTCCTCCATTTTTGACGATTGTGTTCCGGACATTATTGGGAGGTCCAGATGGGGTTTGTTAAGAATAGGCAGTTGGTGGCCAATGTAAGAAGGATGTTAAACGTGATCATGATGCCACAGAAGGTAGGGAGGTGTAGGTAGTGATTGCAATGGATGCAGAAAAGGCTTTTGATCCTTTTGATCCAGGGGGCTAGTAGACCAAATGAAGGACTATTTTCTGAGGTGGGACGCGCTTCTGTTGTCACTGGCTGGGAGGGTGCAGACGGTGAAGATGACGGTCCTCCCGAGATTCCTGTTTGTATTTCAGTGTCTCCCCATCTTTTTTTAAACGGGTCAACAAAGTGATCAGTGGCTTCGTTTGGGCGGGCAAGACCCCGTGAGTAAGGTAATGCTTGTGCGGGGTCGGGAGAGGGCGGGTTGGCACTGCCAAGTTTTAGTAACTATTACTGGGCAGCGAATATAGCAATGATCAGGAAGTGGGTGGTGGGGGAGGGGTCGGCATGGGAGCATATGGAGGGAGCTTCATGCAAGGGCACCAGTTTGGGGGCGTTGGTAACTGCGTCTCTGCCGTTCCCGCCGGCACGGTACTCCACCAGCCCCATGGTGGTGGCGGCTCTGAGAGTCTGCGGGCAATGGAGGAGACGTGGGAGCAGAGGGAGCATCGGTCTGGTCTCCAATCTGTAATAATCACCAGTTTGCCCCGGGAAGTATGGATGGGGGGCTCCGGATATGGGGGAGAGCAGGGATCGAGAGGATGGGGGACATGTTTATAGAGGGGAGCTTCCCGAGTATGAGGGCGCTGGAGGAGAGGTTTGGATTGGCGAGGGGATCTGCAAGTGCGGGACTTCCTACGTAAACAGATGTCAACCTTCCCGCTCCTACTGCTAAGGGGAATTCAGGACAGGGTAGTTTCCAGAGGGTGGGTAGGGGAAGGGAGCATCTCTGACATTTACAAGGAACTTATGGGGTCAGAGGAGACGCAGACTAAGGAGCTGAAGCGCAAGTGGGAGGAGGAGTTGGGAGGAGAGATAGAGGATGGTCTATGGGAGGATGTGTTGCGTTGAGTCAACGATGAGACTACAGTGCGATGGCCTACAGGCCCATGTTGGCTCTATGGTTGTCATCATGTTTTCATTGGAAGAAAGGCTGCATTCTCCGACCCCAGACATGTCAGAGACCATGCCATGGGCGGACTCATCCAGCACTCGCAGATGTTTGTTCAAAGCTCTGCCAGATTCTCATGATTGCTTCTGCAACTCCAAAAGGTTGAGAGGAGCCCTCACCAGAGGCACTTCACCAGCCGGGGGCTGCCCTCCAACAATCCTCTGACTGCCAGAGACCTCTCCTCCCTCATCAATCGGTATGTATCTGGACATTAGTTTGGTTGCAATATTTCTCATTCAATCTTTTTTCCAAGTCACGATCCACACATTAATTTTTGTTTTATCAAATTCCCCTCTAATATGGTGAGCCTATCGTATTCCTCTCAGCTTCAATACCCATAATATTACTGGTGCACCTCTGGAGAGGTGGTGAGGTCATTTATGATCCTTTGCAATACCAAGGGATCAGCAGTATTTTCTGCCGGTCCTCACTGTCAGAATTGATCACATAAATAAGGTCCAGTGGCTGGGATACAGAGAACATTTGACACTTGTGAAATCATACATCATCTCTTAATCTGCTGAAATGGTTTTCAGAGGCAGATGAAAGGGATAGAAATTGGCGTTAGAAAAAGGGATGAGATGCATTGCTTTAAAAATGAAAAACTGTTCCATCCGCCATCAATAGATCTTTCAGGGGAGAGTACGCTTCCAGATGGAGAAGGTGGTGGCAGATCACGGGGGTAGATATGCGATTGTGACAGGGGCGCTGGAGGGGAGGTTAGTGGCGCTGTTAAGTGTATACGGTCCCAATTGGGATGATGTGGGATTCGCAAAGAAGGTGTTTGGGGCCATCCCCGACTTGTACACACACAAACTGATAGTGGGGGGGGGGGGGGGACTGGAACTTGGAGCAGGAGCCAAGGTTGGACAGGTCACGGCCGCGCTCGCTGGTCCCATCAGGGAGAGCGAAGGCGTTGGCTGGGCTAATGGTGGAAATGGGAGGGGTGGACCCTTGGTGGTTTCTGCACCCGAGGTAACGGGAGTATGAAAATGAAAAATTAAAATTGCTTATTATCACAACTAGGCTTCAAATGATGTTACTGTGAAAAGCCCCTAGTCACCACATTCCGGCGCCTGTTCGGGGAGGCTGGTACGGGAATTGAACCGTGCTGCTGGCCTACCTTGGTCTGCTTTCAAAGCCAGCGATTTAGCCATGTGCTAAAGTACTCGTTTTTCTTAGCAGTCCATAAGGTATATTCGCGGATTGACTTTTCCGTGGTGGGGAAGGCTTTGCTGGCTGGGGTTAAGGGGTCGGAATACTCGGCAATTGCAGTGTTAGATCATGCTCCGAATTGGGTGGATATGGTGCTGGAGAAGGGGGTAGCGCAGAGGTTGGGGTGGAAATTAGACATGCGACTTTTGGGGGAACCAAGGGTTCTGTGACAAAATCGAAAAGGTAATTGAAGAATATGTAAGTTTCAACTGTACGGGTGAGGTGTCGAAGGCAGTTGTCAGGGAGTCTCTAAAGGCAGTGGTGAGGGGTGAGGTGATTTTGTTTAAGGCCAGGGTGGACAAAGAGGAGAGGTTGGAGCGGCAGAGGGTAATAGATGAGATGTTGGAGGTAGATAGGAGTTATGCAGAAGATGGGGACCCAGCAAAGCTGGAAAAGAGGAAGGAACTACAGGCGAGCTTTGACCGACTATCTAGCAGGAAGGCAGTGCACCAACCCAATCGAGCAAGGGGTGCAGTTTACGAACATGAACATAAGGGAAGGTGGCCAGAGTTAGAAAGGTGCTGCTACAGAGGGGAAGGCAGGCAGAGGGTTTGGGTCTTCCGAACCTGATGTATTACTACTGGGCGGTGAATGTGGAGAAGGTGCAGAGCTGGGTCAGAGGGGTTGATTCCCAGTGGGTTAGAATGGAGGAGATTTTGTGCAGGGGGTCGGGATTGAAAGCACTAGCAACAGCGCTGCTCCCGATAGCCCCAGGGAAATACTCAGGGAGCCCGGTAATAATAGCTTCATTTTGGAGGCAGTTTCGCCAACACTTCAGGTTGGGGGCAGGATCAAGGGAAATGCTGATTCGGGGGAACCACAGATTTGAGCC
The DNA here is from genome assembly GCF_902713615.1 of Scyliorhinus canicula. Taxonomy (NCBI): domain Eukaryota; kingdom Metazoa; phylum Chordata; class Chondrichthyes; order Carcharhiniformes; family Scyliorhinidae; genus Scyliorhinus; species Scyliorhinus canicula. The sequence continues at coordinate 12,447,852 of NC_052167.1, forward strand.
AGGGAGGTGGGATGGAAATTTTCGGAAATGGCAGGAGAAGGGGATTAAGACACTAAAAGATTTGTTTCTTAGGGGTCGGTTTGCAGGATTGAAGGATCTGGAAGCGAAGTATGGGCTGGAGCAGGGGAAAATGTTCAGGTACATGCAGGTTCGAGATTTTGCCAGAAAGGAGATACAGAGCTTCCCGGTGGAGCCGGCGTCCACATTGCTGGAGGAGGTGCTGACGACAGGGAGACTGAAGTGTCAACGGTTTACAGAGCTATTTTGGAAGAGGAGAATGCACCACTGGAAGGGATCAAAGCAAAGTGGGAGGAAGAGTTGGGAGAGGATATGGAGGAGGGGTTCTGGTATGAGGTGCTCTGGAGAGTGAATGCCTCCACCTTGTGAGTGAGGCTGGGGCTGATACAGCTGAAGGTGGTATACAGAGCACACCTCACGAGGGCGAGGATGAGCCGATTCTTTGAAGGAGTAGAAGATGTGTGTAAACGTTGCGGGGTGGGGTGGGGGGGAGGGGGGGGGGCGCTAATCACGTTCATATGTTTTGTTCCTATCCAAAGCTGGAGTATTACTGGAAGGAGGTCTTTAGGGTAATTTCTAAAGCGGTGCATGTGAAACTGGACCCGGGCCCCCGGGTGGCCATATTCAGGGTGTCGGACCAGCCAGGGTTGGAAACCGGTGCGGAGGCAGATGTCGTAGCCTTCGCCTCGTTGATCGCCCGAAGGCGGATGCTGCTGGGATGGAGAGCAACTTCTCCACCCTGTGCCCTGGCATGGTGGGGGGACCTGTTGGAATTCTTGACTCTTGAGAAGATTAAATTTGAACTGAGGGGAAGGATGGAGGGGTTCTACAATTCATGGGCATTATTCATTATGCACTTTCAAGAACTGGATAACATCGAACATTAGTTGGGGCATGTGGGTGGGACGGTTGGGGGGAGGGGGGCTGTGTGTGTTAATGGGGACTATGGATGATCCTTAATTTCTTTTTGTCATTTGTTTATGTAAACATGCGGGCTAATCTTTGGGGATTGGTGGGAGGATGGGATCGTTGTTATTGATATGGGGATTGACATATTTGTTCCTGATTATTGTTTATTGTTGGTGGGTGTAAATTTGGGAGAAAATGTGAAAAAGGAAGTGAATAAAAAATATTTTTTAAAAAATAGATCTTTCAGGGTTGGTAATCCTCTCCTCCCTATAGTGTGCTGCTCTACTTACTTAGATATGCAAATGTGTTCAATTTATAAAGGACATATAAAATTCTGAGATTCTAAGGTATTAGACCTCAGGGTTTAATTTTCTTTCCATTTTAATTTTAGTGCACTGATTAATGTTGAATTCCTGTCTGCATGATTGCTGACTCCAATTCTCTTCGGCGTACTAATGCAGACGTTTGACTGTTTCCACTGCTAGTAATTCCCAGAACAGGTCGCTAGTCTGCCGTCATGGGCTTATAGCTTGAGGCTGCCACCCACATCAAGTGTGGCTGACTAGGAGTCTCTCCCACTCTTGCGCATGTTTGGAAGGATTTGCAGGTTGACACTTAGCCTGTTTGGCCTCGTTATGAACGCACCTTCCTTGGCCATCAAGTCCTGGGGTGGGACTCGAACCTGGAGCTTCTGGCTCAGAGACAGGGGAGCTTCCCACTGCGCCACAAGACGCTCCCTGCATAATTACAGCAGTCATTAACCTTATTTCAAATAATGGGCAGCAACTTTACGTCACTCAGTGTGCTAGACATACCAGAGAGATAATTAAACTGGTTAACGTTTACAGAACTCGCATAACCCTCTTTTTGTTGTTTTTCAGGTAACCTTGATTCATTCAACTTATGTTCTAGGTGACTCTGAGGTTTTACCTAGTGTAAGACGTGGAGTAAAGGAAATCCTTATCAATAAAGGTGCTCACCTTATATTAGGTAACGTCACATTAGACAGCAACTTACTGTAGGAATGAGGCTGCTAAGTTGCGGAATGATTAAACTGTGTTGTGTGAAGGCTCCATTGAAATTTAGATGTTGTAATCTGAAGTGTACTTTCTTATTACTTGGCTGACTCTAGTTACAAAAAATGTTTGGGATGATTATATTTGCAGTAAGATTTGATATCCCCTCCGATTCAAAGGACTTTTATTTCCCCTACATTTGACCTCTTTTCAAATGGAGACATTCTTTTTAAATAAGAAAAGATAAATTTGCTTCAATTTTAGGAGAAGTAAAACCCTGAGGTTTAACGCACTGTAATTTGTTAGACGCTTCAGAGAATTACTCGTAATTTATTCCTGTCTTTTGACACATATTTTATGAATGGAAATAATGTCCTGTATCTAAGTAAGCAGAGTAGCGGACTTTCGGGAAGGAGAGGAATTTGGGGTTTAAATTAATGGTTAATGAAAAATGTTAAACAACCAAACCTTTTTCAATGTATTTTGCCCGGTAATTCAGAACTCTCTGAATTCAAGAACTATTCTCTTCCTTGGAAAATTGTTTTGGGGCAGGGGAAAGCAGGTTTCAGATCCACTTTTTAAAAAAAAATCTCCTTCTAAACACAATAACCTCAACAGCAAACTCTTTATTGTTTTAAAGCTGTGTGGTAGTATGACTAGAGGTACTACGGTTCCTGGGAGTGTGAGCTGCTATTGGTGGAGAAGGCTCGCTGCTCATTGGCCCAAGTGTTGCTTTCTCATTGGTCAAGATGAAGGCCCAATGAGGCGGAGTATAAGAACCCATGTTTCCCAGCAGCCATGGTTCTTTCTGTACTCAAGCTGCTGGGGAAACATCTTGTAGATTAAAGCCTTCAATTTGGACTACGCCTTCGTTTCTGTGGTTACTGATTGCGCATCAAGCTGGTTTTGATCCAGTTGGCTTGGAGTGTACCGTGAACCACGCTTGACTAAGGAGGATGGTGAATGGCATGTCCCCATGTCCCCACCAATGGTATTCTTAAAGCTGGCCACCTGGAGATACGTGACGCCCAAGCCAAGGCTGATTCTACCTCTAATTTGCCTTCCCTCTTTAAAGGGAAGAATCTGTACCCTGTTCCTTCAGTACATCTTAACTGGTGGGAGTGTAGCTTCATGAAGACTACCACTCCTTGACACAAACAGAACTACCACACCTCCCAGCAATAGCCCTTATCTTGTAATGGTTTGGAAAATGACAACTGGCTGTGAGGATCAAGATTGCATCTGATGGAATATTTTGCGTTTTGTTCTTTTTCAAAAGGACAGAAAGTCAATAACCTGGCAGGATTAATTGTGAATAAAGCGCAGAAAGACATGAGAGTGTTGACAAACAAGGGACAAGAAATCATAACCGATATGGTCATCTGTTGTACTGGAATAAGGATTAATTCCTCTGCCTATTCCAGTGCCCTCAGTAAGTTCTATTTAGGTATATGTTATGGTTTGTCAAAGTTATCAACTTTTTTGTGGCACGGGCTGTGCTGAATCTCTGTTCTTTATTTCATGTGAGGCACACTCCATTTTCATTTGCAAAGCATTGGCTGAATATTACTGTTAAAATAAAGAGTCTTAGCTGCATGGGACTTGCACTTATGCCATACCCACATGAGAGGAATTGCTCCATCAAAATTTCTGCAGCTCTGAACCATAAAAAGGTAACTTTGTCAAATATTACTGGTTAATCTACTTAATAGCAGCACTATTTCGTCTTTGTATTTTTATTTTGCTTTTAAAGTTGCCTTACAAGTTTCCCATGAGTTGTATGTATATTATACAAATATTAAACTATCGCATATCCTTCCCCCCCCCCCCCAATCTATCAACAACTTTGATGTTTTTAAAATTACCATAGTTCACTATCAAGTGAAATTGAATAGGCTCAAAATATCAATGGACTGCGTACAAAGTGATTTAAAAAAAAGTGACTCTTTTTGTATAGCTCAGTAAGATCAGGGGAAATAAATATGGGTACTTTGGGGCAGAACAGAAGAAATTATTACAGGGGACAAGGAAATGACAGAGAAGTGAAACAAATATTTAGCATTCTTGGCACAAGACAAAACAAATGAACTGGAAATTGTGGTGGGAACCCAACGGTCTAAAGAAACTTATAATCATTAATATTAGTAAAGAAAAGTTACTGGAGAAATCCATGCCACTTAAAACTAACCTCAAGTTTTAAAATCTAGGATCTTAAGAGTAGAGATATTGGATACATCGATATCGATCTTCCAGAGTTTCTCGTATTATTCCTGTGGACTGGGTGACAGATGTAACCTTGCAGCTTTAAAAAGGATGGAGAGAGAAAACAGGGAACCATTGGACAGTTAGCCTGGAATCTGTAGGAGTAAGAATTCTAGAATCTAGAATCACTATGATTAGGTCGAATCAACACTGTTTTATGAAAGGGAAATTGCATTTGACAAATCTATTGGATTTTTATGAGGATGTAACTAGCAGGGTAGATTGGGGGAAACCAGTGGATGGATATTCAGAAGGCATTCCATAATGTTCCACACAATAGGCTGCTACACAAGATTCAAGCTCCAGTGATTGGCTGTACTTTATCAACATTGTCCGAGGATTGATTAACAGACAAAAACTAAAGAGTAAGAACAGATTTTCACAATAGTGGCGTGCAACTAGCAGAATGCTGCAAGGATCAGTGCCCGGACCTCAGCTATTTGCAATCTGTATCAATGATGTAGATGATGGGATCAAGTATAATATATACAGGTTTGCTAATCATCCAAATCTATGTGGAAAAGTAAACCGTGGGAGGATGCAATGAGGCTGCAGAGAGATATAGACCGGTCAAATGTTTGGACACAAGGTGACACATGGGAAATAATGCGAGGAAGCATGAAATTATCCATTTTGGTCGGAAGAACGGAGAAGGAGAACGTTCTTCAAGAGAAAGGTAACATGCAGGTACAACAAACAACAAGGGAGGCAAATGGTATATATTAGACTTTTTTGCAAAGGAGTTAGAGGAGAACAGTAAGAAAGTTTTTACTACTATTATATGCTGAGCTTTGGCAAGACCGCACCTGAAATATTGCCAACAATTTTGGTCTCCTTAACTAAAGAAAGGTATTTGTGCCTTCGCGGGAATGCAACAAAGACTCATTGGACCGATTCCTGGGGTGAGGGAACTCGCCTACGTGAGCAGATTGCGTACGATTCGTCCCGGGTTTTCTCCGGAGTTTAGAAGAATGGTCCGACCGAAAAAATATTGAATTCCTAGGCCGACTGGGAAGATCCCGACTGGCAGTTCTAGAATTAAGAGTCAGGGTAAGGAACGGACTATTTAGGACAGAGATTAGAAGGAATTTCTTCACTCAGAGGGTTACAAATCTGTTGTATTCTCTACCCTGATCCCAGACGCTCTATCTGAGGTTGATAGATTTGTGGACACAATGGGATTGAAAGCCTATGGAGATAGAATGGGAAGTGTAGTTGATCCAGAGGTTCAACATCAACCTTTTACATTGCGTGAGAAAAACAAGAGCGTTACTATTTACTTTTTGTAATACCGCCGTCATATTGTCATCTACTGGGGAATAAGCTTGTGGGGGTGTGCTTGATTGAATTGAATTGAAGACAGATAGACTGCATAGGTCAAAAGCAGCAATAAGGGAGGTGTGAAGGCAAATAGTTTGATATGGTTATCTGGAAAGTGCTGTTAACTGTGTAAAGGTGTTCTTGTGTTCTAATTGTTATTTTATTTCTTTGCTTTTAATAAATGTTTAATTTTTATGTAAAATCATCACAATTGGTCTGAGAGTTACTTCTTGGCTACAGAAAACTCCTCAGAATACGCAAATTGCAAAACCATTCTTGCAGCAGTTGCAAATTTCCCTTTGGGATTTGGTCAGCCTGGCACTGAGTATCTGTCATGCCAAAGTAAACTGTGGGAGGATGCATGGCTTTCATTAACAGGGGGATTGAGTTTAAGAGCCGTGAGGTTTTGCTGCAGCTTTATAAAACCCTAGTCAGACCACACTTGGAATATTGTGTCCAGTTCTGGTCGCCTCATTATAGAAAGGATGTGGATGCTTTGGAGAGGGTACAGAGGAGATTTACCAGGATGCTGCCTGGACTGGAGGGCATGTCTTATGAAGAAAGGTTGAGGGAGCTAGGGCTTTTCTCACTGGAGTGAAGAAGGAAGAGAGGTGACTTGATAGAGGTGTTCAAGGTAATGAAAGGCGTAGATAGAGTAGATAGCCAGAGACTTTTCCCCAGGGTGGAAATGGCTGTCACGAGGGGACATAATTTTAAGGTGATTGGAGGAAGGTATAGGGGAGATGTCAGAGGTAGGTTCTTTACACAGAGAGTGGTGGACATGTGGAATGCCAGCAGAGGTGGTGGAGTCTGAGTAAGGGGCTGGTTTAGCACAGGGCTAAATAGCTGGCTTTTAAAGCAGACCAAGGCAGGCCAGCATCACGGTTCAATTCCCGAAGCAGCCTCCCCCAACAGGCGCCAGAAGGTGGCAACTAGGGGCTTTTCACAGTAACTTCATTTGTACCTACTTGTGACAATAAGCGATTTTCATTTCATTTCATTTCATTTCATTAGGCACATTTAAGCAATTCTTAGATAGGCACATGGACAGCAGTAAATTGAAGGGGTGTAGGTTAGGTTGATCTTAGATTAGGATAAATGGCCGGCACAACATCATGGGCTGAAGGGCCTGTACTGCGCTGTACTGTTCTATGTTCTATCCCGGTGGTGTGATGTGAGGCGGGTGAGTCCAAACAGGGCGCCAAAGTCCATAGCCTCTGATACTAGACTCTGGGCACTGACAAACAGCTGCCTTGTACTCCACTCTCTGAGCTGCCTTGTACTCCACTCTCTGAGCTGCCTTGTACTCCACTCTCTGAGCTGCCTTGTACTCCACTCTCTGAGCTGCCTTGTACTCCACTCTCTGGCCGGCTCCCACCTGATGGTTACATTAATAGACTCACACACTCTATCCCTGGGACCACAGCCTCACCTTCTTCCTGCGGAAGGGCTGATGTCCCCTGCTAGCTCACCCCAGCGCAGGCGGGATTACAAAAACAGGCAGAGCAGCAACATCTGTGAGGTTAGTACATGTGCACGGTCGCTATGTAATGTGCGATGTCATCACGCTGACTGTACCTGCGCGGGAGCGCTGCCTGGCCTGCCTTTCTTTCATTCATTCATTCTTGGGATGTGGGCATCGCCGGCTGGGCCAGCATTTTTTGCCCGTCCCTAATTGCCCTTGAACTGAATAACTTGCTCGGCCATTTCAGGGGCAGTTAAGAGTCAACTGTGTGGGTCTGGAGTCACGTGTAGACAAGAGCAGTTAAGGGCGGCGGATTTCCTTCCCTGAAGGACTTTAGTGAACCAGATGGGTTTTTACGACAATCGACGATGGATTCATGGTCATCAGCAGACTTTTACTTCCAGACTTTGCTTATTGAATTCAAATTTCACCATCTGCCATGGTGGGATTGGAACCCACAGCATGACCATAGATCATTGTCTAGTGGCAATAACGCTATGTCACCGTCTCCCCTGTGAAATAGAATTCAGTGAAATGGACTCTGTGGCTACCAGGATGGGAGACATTTGATTACTGGGGAATAGTATAATTTTTAAATCTCCTGGACTGCTTTTAATAGCCACTGGGAGATTGAGGGCAATTCCAGGTATCTCCCAGCCGTTCCTAGAGGATTGCCAACACCACCCTTAAAGTCTGTCCACCGTCTCCAAAGCACAGGCCAGGAGTGTGATGGATTACTCTGCACGTGCCTGGATGAGTGCAGCTCCAACAACACTCAAGAAGCTCGACACCATCCAGGGGAAATCAGACCAGCTGATTGGCATACCATCTACCACCAGGAACTTTCACTCACTCTACCAAGTTGCTTTGGGGCAGCACGGTAGCATGGTGGTTAGCATAAATGCTTCACAGCTCCAGGGTCCCAGGTTCGATTCCCGGCTGGGTCACTGTCTGTGCGGAGTCTGCACGTCCTCCCCGTGTGTGCGTGGGTTTCCTCCGGGTGCTCCGGTTTCCTCCCACAGTCCAAAGATGTGCGGGTTAGGTGGATTGGCCATGCTAAATTGCCCGCAGTGTCCTAAAAAAGTAAGGTTAAAGGTGGGTGTTGTTGGGTTACGGGTACAGGGTGGATACGTGGGTTTGAGTAGGGTGATCATTGCTCGGCACAACATCGAGGGCCGAAGGGCCTGTTCTGTGCTGTACTGTTCTATGTTCTATGTTCTACCACCAGCGCTCAGTGGCAGCAGTGGGCATCATCGACAAGATGCACTGCAACAGCTCACCAAACCTCCTTCATCAGCTCTGTCTAAGCCTTCAACCTCAACCACCTAGCAGAACAAGCAGGGTCTGTGTAAGTGTTAAGCGCCCTCGGTGAACATTTGACCCTGCATCCTGTCCTTAACTTATGAAAATGAGCATAGTAAAATGTGCAAACAATTGTTTCCTGTCAGTCCCAGCCTCATACGACCCAAAAGAATTGTCAAACTCATAGCCTGCCCTCACTCTGGTCGCAGCCTCGCACTATTCTGCAGCACCATGTCCCCTCAGCGCTGCTCACTGGATTTCACACTGCCCCACCTCTCCTGTGACTTCACACCCACCTAACCACCCAGGAGCTTTGTGATTGGTTGAAAGTGTGGAACTCTTAGGTAACCCCTACGAGGAGCGGGAGAGAGGGGCAACTGTAATTGGAGGATTAGTGAGCACGTGCAGGAGGGGGACAAGGAAAGGGAAAGCTATGATAGGATGGTCAGCAAGTGTGCAGAGGTAAACGGGAGGCTTTGGTTGCAGGATCAGCGAGCACTCTGGGTGCAGTGGGGAAAGAGGAAGCCGTCATTGGTGGATCAGCGAGCTTGGAGGGAAACAGAAGGCTGTGATTGGTGGATCAGCAAGCACAGAGAGGAAGGGGAGGCTGTGATTGGTGGATCAGCAAACACAGAGGAGATGGTTAATGAATATGAGGAGGGATGGTGGGTCCGGGAAAGACGGGCTTCAGAAAATTCCAGAGTTTTGGATTCATCTGTGGAAACTTGGGGCACTTGTGGAAAGTTGCTTATATCATTTTAAAGCTCGATGTAGTTTCAATTCAGTTTTTTTGCCACACCACAAACTTTCCTATCCTAGGCAACTGCTTAGTTTGCAGTCCTGAGATTAAGGGCAGCAGGCACATGGGAACCCCATTACCCGGATGTTCCCCTTCAAGCCACTCTCCATCCTGACGGAAATATATCTCCGTTCCTTCACTGTCGCTGGGTGAAAATCCTGGAACTCCCTCCCTAACAGCACACTGGGTGTACCTACACCACATGAACCACAAGGGCTCAAGAAGGCAGTTCTCCGCCACCTCCCCGAGGGCAATTAGGGATGGGATTCTGATCCAGCCACATTCCACGGAAGAATTCTTTTTCAGTTACAGTTCTGGGTAAGCTTCTGTTTGCATTTTATTGAGACATTCCATAGCTGCACTGCATGCTTTTTGTTATTTTTGTTCGTGTAAAGGTCACTGGTCCATTTTTGGATATTTGCATCTGATGCGGCAGACAGACCTGGGACAGTCTGTCCCACCTCCCCACCCCCGCATGGTTGCAGGTGAAGTGTTGTAGTAACCATGGGGCCGTATTCTTGGGCCTTTGAAAGAAGTTAGTTGTACGATTCTTTTTTTGTTTTCTTTTTTGTTTTAACAGAAGATAAACTCAATGAACATGACGCAATAATAGTCGACGAACATCTGAATGTGAAGGGATCAAAGATTATTTTTGCGATAGGGGACTGTGCAAATGTGAATGAGTATAAATCTGCTTACACGGCTGAATTCCAAGCAATTGCGTGTGTGAAAAATATTGTCCATAGCCTTAGACATGAACCTATGGAATCGTACAAACCAGGTAAACATGCTGCAAACATTAAGCTTACGGTGCTGCATATTGATGGTTCAATATCAACAATTTGTTTTTATATAGCACCTTTACTGTAACAAAACACCCAAGTAATTTTACAGAGGTGTAAACAGACAACATTCGACACTGAGTCACATTTAGAGATATTAGATCTGGTGAATGTTTTAAGGAGAATCTTAAAGGAGGGGAGGTTTAGGGAGAACATTCCAGAGCTTCAGGCCCAGACAGCTAAAGGTGTGGTGGGGGGGAGGGGGGGGGGGGTTGGCACCACTCCACCTTGAGGCACCCTCTCTCTCACTTGCCTGAAGTGGCAGACTTCAGCTTCTTCACCCCCCCTGGAGCTTGGAGAGCCCACCGACCATCACTGATTGGGTGAGTCTTCCCTCTGGCAATTCATTGATTAATTCAGGGAAAATCACAGCTGGGTGACTGTCGCCCTCATCATCCTGGCTTCTGATCTCCATTTGACCCTCACATCAATGACCGAAAGCCCACAGAGAATATCCTGCCCAACATGTTCAAATAAATTATATTGACTGCAAATAAGGACTTCATATTCTCTCTACCTACCGGAAAAAAAAGAAAGAAGGACTTTGGCCCTCAGGGCAGTGGAGTCTATCCTTTAAAATCTGGAACATAGGTTGAATCCACTACATTGGATGAATGTCTCCATCTGCCAAATGAAAAGATCCTCAGTGATCTTAAATTGTTTAGCTCTGTTTCCCATGTGTACCACAGTCATAATTAAATTATCTCGATTACTGTTCATCAGTACTGAGTCCAGGAGGCCAAAAGCAGACATTACAACCTGAAGAAACGTTCATGAGGGTTCCTAAGGCAAGGTGAACCTGCATTGTCTGGGGAGTGGAAGACGTCCCAGGAGCTTTGGCACGTCTGGCACCTTTTATTTATTCGATTTGCACATAATGTCACTGCATGTCAAAATGTGATAGAGCCAATGCACATTAAAATGTTCAATGTATCATCCTCAGTATTAAAATGGGCCGGCCATACAAATCAGTGGTAAATGACATGACGATCTCCCAGTGGGCAGGAGGGGAACATCTTTTTAGTTGGCGGGAATGGAATCATGGGAGAAAATTTCCTTCAGCTCCGTGAGGGACATACGCCAACCTCTTTCTTCTACACAATCTCCATCTCGCATCGCCCTGTGCAACTGATTTGACAAGGTTCAAAGCTGACTGCGTTTCCAGTGTAGAAAGGTCACCACAAATAGTAACAAACACCCATCATATTGCTCAGCACATTTCACAAGACCCTGAATCTAAATGACTTTTTCGTCACCCAAACTTTGAATGTTACTCAACACCGGGAAACATTCGGCATTTCATCCATTTACTGTGTTTTCTTGGGTCTTTCAGTCTTACGATAAGTGGTCATAATGAATATAAGATATTTCTAATAAACTGAACAATGTGTAAATCTCAGTGACTGATGATGGGTTTTTCATGCACCCTTCTTTACCTCAGGTGCTCCTTATATGTTGGTGACAATGGGCCGGAACGATGGTGTTGGCCAGATGTGTGGCTGCAACGTTGGGAGGTTAATCGTGACTTACGTCAAAAGCAAGGACCTACTGGTTAAGACAAGCTGGAAAAAAATGGGCCAAAAGATGCCACACTGATGAAGTTTAATTCCCACAGTATATAATTATATTCTCCCTTTCAACAAAGTCTCGTTCAATGACCCAGCGCCTAATGTTTATATACCTTTTGGAATCCCTTTAATTTCTATATATACTTTTAAAGATTGTGTTATATAATAAAAGTCAGGGATAATTGAGCCAGAGCATGCGGGCATAATTCAATGCTTATTTTAAAGTCATATATTTGTTCTGTCCTTAATTTATATTTTTTATAGTTAGATAATAAAACTTGTACAATTTGAGAGGCAGGATGTAGTTGCACCGGTGGTTGCTACTGACAGCAGATTCCAATACCGGATCAGAAGTTACCATTATGAGAATGGGCATAGATAATTAGACTGGAAAAAAGTGATACAAAAGGGACAAACATTGAATTGCATTTTGTAAACAGGAAATACATGAATGCAAGATTTTTTTATATATTATGGATGAGGGAGGGCAAGGTATTGGAGAATCAATGTTCAATGCTGGAATCTATTTTAATCTTGCATGTCCCGTATTGTCTCAGTACAATGCTTCTTGCAGAGGTAAAAGTGACGTTGAACTGACGTCTTTAATATGTACCTAGGGCAAGCAGGGACCTGGCTTAATATCTTAGCTGAAAGACAGTACATCAGACTGCATGGCATTCCCTCAGCTACCTACTGAAAGTGTCAGCCTCGATTTTGAGATCAAGTGTGGGACCTGAACACGCACCCTTCTGTCACAAAGGCAAGGGAACTACCACTGAGCTAAGGTTACACATCCCATCAGTTCATCCCTATTACATCAGTAACAATACTAAGTATTATCTTCTGCCTTGCTGGCGCTCAGATAGATCTGTCTTCATGCATCTAATTCACTTCAATAATCCAGATGGCAAAAATGTTCCTTTATTAGACAAAGCTTTTGTTTCATATAGCATTTAAAATAAAACTGGCTGCAATGTTTTTTTGAAAAATACTTTTACTTTGTAAGGTTATAAGTCTATACACTCAACACAGGAGAATTGCATGTTTGGAAATTGGAAACTTTAATTCAAATTTTTCATTTGGGCTTTCACCCACTTTTAATCTTATCTCATCAATATGTGTTACCTGCATTTACTGCTGTGTGCACCACATCTCCCAGCTAATACTGATTTAGAAATCACATGCAGAGAAGGGGAAAACTATTGCTAGGGTCCCAAGAGAGCTGTGCTCCTGCAGCATATAATGGGATTCATATTTGCATTATAAGACAGGGAAGAGTTTTATGAACAGTTGTTTTACAGTCCAGTGGAAGTAGAATAATAGCATTCGTTGGACTAAATTTATTTAATTAAGTTGCAGAAAATGCAGGTTATCTGGCCATTCACCTCATTTGCTGTTTCTGTCTGTAAGACTTTGGACGTGAAGTCCTTTGGGGATCTCCCAAGAATGTGATTAGATGCTGTATAGATGCAAACACATTCTTTCTTAAATTGAGTAGAGCATCGTTCATTAATATTCCTGATCAATGCCTGATAAAGTTATCCCTTCATGTTCATAAATTGACAGGGCGCAAGCATGTTTTTCCTTTTTAAGTCTGCATCTTGTGTGAGGTAAATGTAGAAATGAAAGACCTTCTTGATTGAAAGAAGCTGCACCTTCCTTTCATCTTACTGGTTCTACGCTCTGCAGGTAATCAATTTACCATTTGTAGTTTTCTTTCTCCCTTATTCTTGGCAGTCAGTTTTTTTCTTACTTCCAGCTAACACATTGGCATGACTGACACCATCCTGATATACATCTAATTATACCCGATTCATATTTGGCGATTTCACTGCTCCATACTAGACACTTTGACAATGCATGAACTATTTTGAACTCAACCTCAAATTCCCATTGCACAATTCTCCCTTCAAATCACTTCCTGTTTCCAAAATCCAAAGGCAAAGATTTTCTTTATTTATTAGACTTTGAGCACTGCTTCAGGTCAACTTAACCCCCTAATCACTCCTTACTGTTGTGTTCTTATAATTATATTCATCCTTGAGCTTATTTGCGATATAAGGGACAAGGCACTGGTCACTCATAAGGGATTGGGTAAACATGTGCGGGTTGAATTATTAAGATTAGGCATATGAGTGCAGTTTTACATTGTTGGGAAACTTGGAGACATAAGGAGCTGTCTTGGGCTCTGCTGCTCAAAGCGGAACTGAATCTAAAACTGGAAAACACGCCACACACTTTTCTTCTGATGTATCCAGAGACATATTATCCTTCAAGAAATACTACAACGCTTAACAAAGTTGTAATTTTCACTAATACATTTATCAACGTCACCTATCTTTGCACGATTCTTAGCTGCAAGGATGAACTGCCCCTGAACACTTTGAAAGATATTTTTAATCTCTGCAAACCTAAAAATGTCTGATAGGATCTGTTAATGGCAACACAAGTCATTTAAATTCATCATCGGGTCAGTTTCCAAGATGTTGTCTCCTGCTGTTCGTTTTCTAGACAATTATTTAAAAAAAACATTCTTATCCAACTGAGATTTTTGTTTCGCAGTGTCAGGCATGGTTCAGATGGTAGCTTAGACTCTGCAGTCTCCAAATTGATGACACACTGTTACATTTTGCTTTATTGCGAAGGATAAGATCACAGAATCAAATAAATATCTTGATTTTAAAATATTGATCTGTGGTGTATTTTTGCACCCTGTGTTTCATACCAAGAATGAACCTGGTTTATGTGCAATATACCAGTAATCAAGTGCCATTTCCAAAGACAAAGAATGAGGTCTCCAGATTCTAGTCTTGATCAGGAGAGCTGGATGGTACAAGGAAATTTGAAGAGATGCAAGGAGAGAAAATAACTACAATATAATAAAAGATAGTGTGCATTGTATCCCTTTTGAGTCAACTCAACACGATGACCAATTCCTGGCAACACCTTTGTAAGGGTCCTTCCTGTTTATTCTCTTATTTCCCCTTTCTTTTATTTTGTTGTTGATATCTCTTTTGATCCATGGGTGATTAATGGACATGTGACTTTCATCAAGCAGTGGAGAGAATACATTTCCGAAGGAAAACTCCAAAAGGTGACGTCTAACCAAAGTGATATTTCAGCATAGTGACAAGGACTCAAGAGAATTAGTGAACCTCAATCTGGACCCTGAAACTTCCAATATATTCGCTTATCTCATTCTGACTGTCAGTTTGAAACCTCGTAAATCAGAAGATAGTTGTGGAAGACCATTCAACATATATTCATCTATCCAGAATTGAGACTTCTGGGTCAATTTGATTCTTAACTATTTCAACGTCATAACATGGGCTATGTGTTGCCCCTTTCCCATCACTTGTACAATATTTTACCATTGTCAGTGTTAACTAATTCGCCATTGTCCTGACAATTTGGATATTTTATCAAGTGGGTGAGTAAAACTGGTATCTACTGGAACATACCTTTCCATTCACCTGAGGAAGGAGCAGTGCTCCGAAAGCTCGTGTTTGAAACAAACCTGTTGGACTTTAACCTGGTGTTGTAAGACTTCTTACTGTGCTCACCCCAGTCCAACACCGGCATCTCCACATCATTAGAACTGGTATGTTCACCATGAGGTCAATTCAATGGTCAAGTAGAGGTGGTGGTCTGCTCAGGAATTAGCAGTGGATCCCATGTATCAGCGGAGAAACAAGAAACAGTGGGAGCCCCAGAACTCCAGGGAGCCAGAGGAAGTAAATCCACAGGATCAGTCCTGGGACACCCTTCCTAACAGCACTGTGGGTGTACCTACACCAGATGCACTGCAGCAGTTCAAGGCAGCAGCTCACCACCACTGTCTCAGAAGCTGATAGGGATTGGTAATTATTAAGACCCAGGAAGCTGAGCAGTAAGGTGAATGTTGATATATTCATGGTCACGAAAAGTCTGCCTGTGGCAACGAACTATTTACAAAGTACTGTCCCGTTGAGACAACCAACGTGCAGGCCCCTGTCCAGGCCATCCTTTATACTGGGTTCCTGTTATACCCCATACGGGTTTTACGGGGTGGGAATGATTAACTGCAGAATACAAAGTCCCTGATAAGGGGATGGGGGACATCTAGTGATGTCTGGCTATGTATAAATAGAGTCGGCCAGTAAGGCTAGCTGTGGTAAACCATTATTAATGTGTTATATGTATTGTGGTAAACTGTTACTGTACTACATGTATTGTGGTAAACTGTTACTGTACTACATGTATTGTGGTAAACCACTGCCTGATGGCTCCGTTTCCCCTCGGGCTCGGTATAAAGGTGGCTGACCTCCGACCCTGCCCCAGTTCGGGATCAGTGACCAGGAGGCTTTTTGTTTAGCTTATTAAAGCCACAGTTCCGTTCACTACTCGTCTTGTGTTAATTGATGGCACAACACTAGGGAAGGCCCAGCAGGGAACTACTGGAGCTGTGTGTAGCAGTTGTTGAAAAATAAAGTAAGTTTTAACTTCTGCAAACTCGGTGTGGGCTCTTTGTGGTCTTGCAAAAGGTATGAGCCCCAGTTGGACGTGCCTCCAGCCATTAGTGAGGAAGTTTATGTTCCACAAATCCCATGGAAAATGAAATGAAATGAAAATCGCTTATTGTCACGAGTAGGCTTCAAATGAAGTTACTGTGAAAAGCCCCTAGTCGCCACATTCCAGCGCCTGTTCGGGGAGGCTGTTACGGGAATCGAACCGTGCTGCTGGCTTGCCTTGGTCTGCTTTCAAAGCCAGCGATTAGCCCTGTGAGCCAAAGAGCCCCTAGTGGGGTGACAGTGGGGTGATAATCAGGGTACCCCCGTGGGGGTTATTATAGCAATAAAATGCTGCCCCAACCAGGAATGCTCACAACCCATGAACAATTAAGAAGACAGCTCATTTTGGCATTGATAACATTTGCTTCTGAAACCTCCCTTATGAGATGTTGGCACAGGCAGCTCCCTCCACTGCACTGTTTATACGTCGATTGACTTTGTCTATATATATGTTTCTGGAACCCACCTCTTCATTCACCGGAGGAAGGAGCTCCGAAAGCTAGTGATTTGAAACAAACCTGTTGGACTTTAACCTGGTGTTGTAAGACTTCTTACTGTTAATATGTAGCTAAGTCCTACACGCTAATATATCAGTGTCTGGTTCACTCGAATGACCGCATTCTGCCACCAGGGCTAAGTATTGGGGAGAGCTGGCTCCAGCCGAAAGGGAAGTCAAATGTTTCCCTTGGTTTTCACAGACCTCCCCCACTCCCTTCTTTTTGGGAGGGGGAGTGAGTCTGTGAGAAGCGTGTCCGGCTCGAATCAGCTGTAAACACTTTGCTGGGCGGCTCTCCATTGGGTGCCGTGTGTGTATCAGGAAATGTCAGAGGGAGGAGGAGACTTCTGATGATCACAGTGACCGTGTCCGGCGGATAGTGACTGCTCAGCCTGGGCTGTGGGGGCTCAGAGTCAGGAGGGTCTGCTGTGTCGGTGAGTAGCGCTTGTTCCTCTCCATTCCCACACCGCTGCCTGCCTGCTGGAGACGTGTGTCCCGGGCTGGAGCTGTTACAATTCCGCCTCCAACTAAACTAACTATCGCAGGATACTGCAGGCAGCAGAGAACATCTTGGAGCATTTGTGTACTCTCTCAAATGCAATTTTAACAGTAGGAATTATTGCACTTCGCAAATGTGCTCCAGTCCATTTTTAAAAGCAAATAGTGCAACAATTCCAGATTTCCCAGTTACTTGTTGCTGTTGCATTGCACTCGGGATCTTTATGTCCACCTGGTGGTGATCGGCTGCAGTGCCCCAGCAATCCTGTGCAAATACAGCCGGGACAACATGTCCATTTTAAACACTTTGACTAGACGAGTTGAGGTTAGGGAGGGAGGGGGTATTTTCCTGAGAGACAGCTCATGTCCCTGACAGCTCATGTCCCTGACTTCAGGAGTTGCCAAATCCCCACAAGTGGCCTAGGGTCTCCAGGTTTTGAAAGGCAAGCAATTCTGGAGGGAGGGAAGGAGACAGAGTGGGACAGTGAATTAAAATTGTGTGTTTCTAAATTTTCTTTGACTACTTTTGGAAAAGAGGTTATCGACTAAAGTTGAGAATCAGCCAGTTTGATGACTGTGGGTTCACTTTTCGATGGACTTGGTAAGACAGTGCCATGAGAGTGGATGTATTGGTCGATGAATGGTAGCGAGGGAGGGAGCTGTGTGTTTGGTTATGTAATTAAACACCAGGAATGTGTCCCAGCAGAGCCAGCCTATGACCTGACCTCAACTTGGGATGAAGGTCCTATATTCCACAGTGAACACAGTGACTCCTTTTATTTTCTACATGGGGAGACGATAATGCCTTTGGACTAATCTTAGAGACCCAGGCTAATATTCTGGCAACACTAATTCACATCCCACCACAGCAGCTGGTGGAATTTAAATTTATATTCAATTAATAAATCTGGATATGAAACTAGTCTCCGTTATGGTGACGATGAAACCATTACCGATTATCGTAAAAACCCATCTGGCTCACAAATGTCCTTCGGGGAAAGAAATCTGCCGTCCTTACCCGGTCTGGCCCACATGTGCCTCCAGATCCACAGCAATGGGGTTGACTTTTAACTGCCCTTCGCAATGACCTAGTTAGCAGCTCAGGTCAAGGGCAATTAGAGATGGGCAACATGTGCTGGAGTTTGTCAACGACGCCCACATACCATGAATGAATAAAATATAAAAACCCTCTTCACCTGAGATTGCTGTCTCTAGGTTGGTTTGGGTTGACACATTGGTCACTTTTGGCTGAATAGAGTGCCCAGGGATTGGTGCCAGACTTT
Organism: Scyliorhinus canicula; assembly: GCF_902713615.1. Taxonomy (NCBI): domain Eukaryota; kingdom Metazoa; phylum Chordata; class Chondrichthyes; order Carcharhiniformes; family Scyliorhinidae; genus Scyliorhinus; species Scyliorhinus canicula. Next base: position 12,466,180 of record NC_052167.1, read on the forward strand.
CATTTCTCATCATCTGCATAGCTAACTTGGATACAGTAATAAAATGATGAATGTTAGTCAGAATTGTAAAATGTTATACTGGAAATAATGGACAGTCCAGTCTAAAAGAGGTTACACACTGAGATGGGAGAAGGTTCCATATGTGGGAGGGTGAACTAGATGGGTAGAATGGCCCCTCATCGGTTTTAATCTTTCAGAATGTTAGGGCAGGAGTCTTTTCTTTTGTTTTTTTGATGCCCCAGCTGCTGAAAGCAACTCACATTGACACTGTAGGGATACGAAGTGAAATTACATTATGTAGTTTGAATCAGATTTTGGTGGGTACATTTTTGAACTGTAAAACAGGCATTAACTTTGCCTTTTTCAAAAGCCACAGTATGAAAAATAGTGATGTCGGACAGGTACTTCTTTGTGTTTGACTGGGTGGCTGGTGCATTCGATATTGCAGGACAGCCAGGGCTGGTTTAGCTCAGTGGGCTAGATAGCTGGTTTGTGATGCAGAACAAGGCCAGCAGCGCGGGTTCAATTCCGGCTTACCCGAACCGGCGCCGGAATGTGGCGATTAGGGGCTTTTCACAGTAACTTCCCGGCTGGGTCACTGTCTGTGTGGAGTCTGCACGTCCTCCCCCTGTGTGCGTGGGTTTCCTCCGGGTGCTCCGGTTTCCTCCCACAGTCCAAAGATGTGCGGGTTAGGTGGATTGGCCATGCTAAATTGCCCGTAGTGTCCTTATAAAAGTAAGGTTAAGGGGGGGTTGTTGGGTTACGGGTGGATACGTGGGTTTGAGTAGGGTGATCATGGCTCGGCACAACATTGAGGGCCGAAGGGCCTGTTCTGTGCTGTACTGTTCTATGTCTATGTCTAAAAGGTTATTATTATTAGACACCTCTTAGCATAATCATTTATCCAGGTTAAGACGGGGTGGGGGTGTGAGGGGGGAGGAATAAAGGCCATGCCACCCGAAACAGTTTCCACCTTTGCATCACTATCCCCAATCGAATTAACAAGGGGATATTGTAACCTTTTTTTATTAACAATCTTGCCGTTGTCAAATGGAGCCCCATGGGAGGCAATTATTTGTTTACTTTGTACTAATGCAAGGCATTAAAAGTGCCCCCGAGAGGGTAATTTAGTGCATGTAAATTATCATATGTTGTCAACAGCATTTGTAACAATTCTGGTTCTCTTGGCTTTGACTGACTGGTGCACAAACATCCCCGACATCAGTCCAGTTCCCATGTCTCAACAGCTTCACTCACAGGGTGTCCTCTTTGAACATGTGCAATTGCTCTTATCATGTTTGCTACCTCATCATATATGTAAGAGTTTGGGACACAGGCTCATTTCCTGAAGTTGTAAAACAAGTTTGGCAGGAATGGAATTTGCTAATACCTAAACCATTGATCTGTTTCTGTAATGTAAAGAGGTTATTAGTTATAACATGCATGTAAATTACTGGAACATTAGATATTCAAGCAAACATCGATGGCATAGTGGTAAGCACTGCTGCCTCACGGCGCCGAGGACCCGGGTGCTGGGTCACTGTCCGTGTGGAGTTTGCACTTTCTCCCCGTGCCTGCGTGGGTCTCACCCCGACAACCCAAAAAGATGCATAGGGTAGGTGGATGTGAAATTACGTTATGCAGTTTGAATCAGATTTTGGTGGGTGCATTTTTGAACTGTAAAACAGGCATTAACTTTGCGCTAAATTTCACGCTAAATTGCCCCTTAATTGGAAAAAAAGAATTGGGCACTCTAAATTTAATTTTAAAAAATATATTCAAGCAAATGGCTTGCTTCGTCCATCAATCTATTGGCAATGCTGGTCGAAGTACATTTGCAGAGTATCTTAATGACATTCTGGGGTGTTTACAAAGAACCGATTTATTTTTGAGAAGTTATTTATGCTCATTTAAATCCCCTTTTTGTTTTCTTTCCCCAGCGCCCATCCCACCCCAGAGCAATCATGGGAGGGACGGTATCTGTGGACGGGAGCGTCCATGTTGTGATTGTTGGTGGTGGCTTTGGAGGGATTGCAGCGGGAAACCATCTGAAGTCGTACAGCATCCCATTCACGTTGATCGATATGAAAGACTCTTTCCATCACAATCCAGGAGCACTCAGAGCATCGGTGGAAAGTGGTGCGTTAACGGAAAACTAATCTGCATGTTAATTGGGGACGTAGTGGTGTTGTTGCTAGTCTAGTAATCCAGACACCCAGGGTAATGCGCTGAGGACCCTGATTCGAATCCCAGATGGTGAAGTTTTAATTTTATTTTAAATAATCTGTCTAACGATGACCATGAAACCATTGTCAAATGTTGTTAAAATCCATCTGGTTAGCGCAGCACAGTGGCTCGCACTGCTGCCTCATGGCGCCGAGGACCTGGGTTCAATCCCGGCCCCGGATGGAGTTTGCACATTCTCCCCGTGATGTGGGTATCACCCCCACAACCCAAAGATGTGCAGGGTAAGTGGATTGGCCACGTTAAATTGTCCCTTCATTGGAAAAAAATTGGGTACTCTAAATTTATTTTTAAAAACCCATCTGGTTCACTAATGTCCTTTAGGGAAGGAAATCTGCCGTCCTTACCTGGTCTGGCCTACATGTGACTCCAGACGCACAGCAATATGGTTGACTCCTCAGATGGGCAATAAATGCTGACCCAGCCAGCGATGTCCACATCCCATGAACAAATTTATAAAAATCATTGTGGGCTGAGCTCTTGAGTTCAGGCAGTAATGAACTAGCATGTATTTGGGATAGAAGGCGCTGTAGCTTCATGGAAAGGAAATTGGCTGAGTGACAGGAAAGAGAGAGTAGCGGCTGATGGTTCTTCGGCGTGGAGGAAGGTTTTTAGTGGAGTTCCACAAGGTGGTGTTCAGATCCCTGCTCTTCCTGATATACATAAATGACCTCGACCTTGGTGTACAGCGCTCAGTTTCAATGTGTGTGGACAATACGAAACTTGAAAGCATTATGAACATGTGGGGAGGATAGTGTGGAATATCAAAAGGACAAAAACGGGTTGGAACGGGCAGGCAAATGGCACTGAAATCTAATGCAGAGAAATGGTGGGAAGAACATGGAGGGATACTATAAATTAAAGGATACAATTCTAAAGGGGGTGCAGGAGAAGAGGGACATGGTTGTATATAGAACATTGAACATACAGTGCAGAAGGAGGCCATTCGGCCCATCGAGTCAGCACCGACCCACTTAAGCCCTCACTTCCACCCTATCCCCGTAACCCAATAATCCCTCTTAACCTTTTTGGTCACTCGGCAATTTATCACGGCCAATCCACCTAACCTGTGCACCAAATATGTGCACAAATCCTCAAAGGTGGCAGAATGGTTAATAAAGCATACAGTATCCTAGGCTTTATTAATAGGCGCACAGAGCACAAAAGCGAGAAAATTATGTCAAAACTGTAGAAAACACTGGTTCAGCATCAGCTGGAGTATTGCACCCAGTGCGGGACCCCACACTGAGAGAGTGCAGAGCTGGTTCACAACAATGGATCCAGGGATGGGGAACTTCAGTTACGCGGATAGATTGGGGAAATTGGGATTATTTTCCTTGGAGAAGAGAAGGTTGAGGAGAGATATGATCGAGCTGTTTAAAACCATGAGAGGTCACGGCAGAATCGATTAGGGGAAAAGCGTTCCTGTTGCTGAAAGTGTCGAGAACCAGAGGGCACAGGTCAAAGATAATTGGCAAAAGAAGCCATTGCGACACGAGGAAAAACCTTCGAGAGGGAATCGAATTGCTATCTGAAAACGAAGAATGCACGGGACTACGAGGAGGAAATGGGGAGTAGCACGAGGTGAACAGCTCTTTCAGAGAGCTATCACTGATACGACAGGCTGAATGGGCTCCTTCTGTGCTGAAACCATTCTGCGATAGGGTATTTATTGTAACAATTTTCTGTTACCTTTTTTTTAACAATGCCACAGCTAATCAGCCACAAGATCCCTGTGGTGCTCATCTCCATAGCAACCTTGAAGGTGTGATACACATCTTATAGGTGCCTTGGAAGAAGGGCATTGATGTTCTGTGTGCACCTGAAGCATACTTCAAGTTTCATCATGTCGACAGACTGCTGTAACGATGGACTCTTCAACAAGAGCAGGGACATCCCCCAAAGAGGCAATGTCTGAACAATCACGATGTTTACATTGATGTTGGGAGATACTGTCATTATTAATTGGGACTACTTGCTCTTTGATACCATTTGAATTTGTCGGTTTTGGGGCAGCCAAGTTTATTAACTGCAAAGAAACTGCTTGTCTAATTTTAGTCCACTTTTTAAAATTCTGTGCAGGTAAGTGTAGCTTGCGTGCCTCTTGTTTTTGATTTCGATAGTTTTCGTCACACAAACGTTATCGCATTTTATGCAATAGGGTGGCCTCCCAGTCGAAAGTATGAGGAAATCTAAACCGGGCCCTGTGATTCAAACCCTGGGATAAGTGAATGGGAGGGGGCATGAGCAGAACTGGCAGCATGGTACTCCACGGCATAAAAACCATTTATAAGTGCACAAGCTGTTCATAGAATAGAATCCCTACAGTGCAGAAGGAGGCCATTCGGCCCGTTGAGTCTGCACCGGCCCTTAGAAAGAGCACCCTACTTAAGCCCATGCCGCCATCCTATCTCCATAACCCTGTGACCCCACCTAACTTTTTTTGTACACGAAGGGGCAATTTATCATGGCCAATCCACTTAACTTGCACATCTTTGGACTGTGGGAGGAAACCGGAGCACCTGGAGGAAACCCTCGCACACACAGGGTGACAGTGCAAACTCCACACCGTCACCCGAGGCCGGAATTGAGCCCGGGCCCCTGGAGCTGTGAGGCCGCAGTGCTAACCACTGTGCCACCGTGCCGATCACTGATCAGAAAAACAATAGTGAGATCTCTGGAAGACAAACGGGGTTAACCGTGCAATGTGGAGAAAGATGCGTTCCAGGGTGTTGGGAGTAATTTTATGAGCCCACCCATCGCCCACCATGGTGTATGTCGCAGAGTTTGAATAATATTTGACCAAACATGAAATAATAAAGTTCAGGCATTGAATACATTTGTATTACACAGGAACGAAAGGGAAAATGCTGGAAAATCTCAGTAAGTCTGGCAGCATCTGTAGGGAGAGAAAAGAGCTAACGTTTCGAGTCCGATGACTCTTTGTCAAAGCTGTGTTACACAGGAAGTGTTTTAAGTGTTTGCTTGAATGTTTTTCAGCAACAAAATCAAATGTTTTTATACAGCAATTTTAACTTGCTAGAACCTCCCAAGGCATTTCGAAGCAAAACATAAGGAGATATGAGGGCAGAGAGCCAAAAACGTCATATATAAAAGTAGGTTTTAAGTAGCATTTTTAAGTGAAAAAGTGGGTTTGAGAGGCAGAGAGGCAGAGAGGCTTAGGGCCGAGGTAACTGAAGACATGGCCATCGATGGTAGAGCAATTAAAATTGGAGCTAGGGCAGCACAGTGGCGCAGTGGTAAGCACTGCTGCCTCACGGCACTGAGGCCCCAGGTTCGATCCCGGCTCTGGGTCACTGTCCGTGTGGAGTTTGCACATTCTCCCCGTGTCTGCATGGGTTTCGCCCCCACAACCCAATGATGTGCAGGGTGGGTGGATTGGCCGCGGTAAATTGCCCCTTAATTGGAAAAAATGTGTACTCTAAATTTTTTTTTAAAATTGGAGCTGCTCAAGAAGCTAAACTTAGACGACTTCAGACATCCCGAGGGTTGTGGGGCTGGAGAAGATTCTAGAAGTAAAAGTAAAGTCACCATAGTCCGCTTTCCCCTATGAGGGGGAGAGCTGAATGGTAAGTGATTTAACCTGAGGATCACCACACCTCGGGCTGAGGTCATGAATAACCTCAGCCGGTACGGGAATTGAACCCGTGCTGCTGGCCTTGCTCTGCATCACCAATCAGCTGTCCAACCAACTGAGCTAAACCAGCCCTATTCTATGCGTAGGGAGGGCAAGGTCATGGAGGAACTAAAAGCGAGGATGAATTGAGGTGTTGCCCAACCAAGATGTAAAGTGAGTCAACCTTGAGCAGCAGGTATATGATGTTCCAGTTCCAAGGGCAGAATATTGCTGATTCATAACCCACACACCAATTTTTAGGTTTATGGATCTGGGCAGGAGCATAATTATGATTGCAATTTCTTGCCTAATGGGGCGTGCATCTTTACCTGGAGATGGATTCTAACTTTCACAGCATCATCCTCCACGATTACTTTTCTTTCATCAGGATTTGCAAAGAAAACACTGATACCATTCGCAAAAACGTTTGCAAACAACTTCAAGCAAGGAAAGGTCATCGATATTGATTTAGAAAAGCAGGATGTTATTTTAGAAAATGGAGAGGTAAGAATCCGTTGATTCGGGAAAAAATAAATCCTATCGATGCGGAGGGTGACTTTCAAGGTCTATATCACAGCGCGATACTGTTTTCTTTTGAAGATTGTTCATTTCTCCCACCTCATTTTGGCAACTGGTAGCTCCGGGCCATTCCCTGGAAAATTGGTGGAAGCTGTTACGATGGAGAATGCCATTCAGATGTATGAGGATCTAGTTGAAAAGGTAACGCTTTGTGGCAGACAGATGAAAGTATTTTTTTTAAATGATATTTAAATCCGCAATTTCCATTCTGGCTGTTCCACCGCAGTAGCCTGTAACTTTAAATAATGCTGTGTGTGCACACAGGTTCAAGAAGCTCAGAGAGTTGTTGTGATTGGAGGTGGATCTGCTGGTGTGGAAATGGCAGCAGAAATCAAAACCGATTACCCTAGCAAGGAGGTATGTAGCACTGGTCGCCCTGTGCATGAACTAAAGTTGCCATTGCATGCTATCCTGCAAGTTGCTGTTTGGGATAAAATTAACTCTTTTCCCCCCCCCCCCACCCCAGCCAAACTGTTTTGTGTTGCAGACAAGTGTGAGTAGGAGACATCCATAATCATCCATATATGTTTTTACATCCAGTTTCCCCTCTGAATTGATTTAAACTGAATTAAACTGTCTTCAAGTTGGTTATGACCTTTCTCAAAAATCATCCTGGATCCCTTCCTGACTGGCTCTGATTGACTTTCCTAAACAGTCATAGAATTTACAATGCAGAAGGAGGCCATTCGGCCCATTGAGTCTGCACCAGCCCTTGGAAAGATCGCCCCACTTAAGCCCATGTCGCTCCCCTACCCCCAGTAACCCCACCTAAACTTTTGGATACTAAGGGGCAATTTAGCAAGGCCAATCCACCTAACCTGCACATCTTTGCCCGGGAGAAAGTGCAATCCCCACACAGTCACCCGAGGCCAGAATTGAACCCAGGACCCTGGAGCTGTGAGGCAACAGTGCTAACCACCGTGCCGCCCTGAAGATTTAATTCTTTTTGAGCCCAACATAAGATTATGTAACTTATCTGAAATTCTCCCTCAATAAAAATATCCAAATTTAACCAGCATCTCGGTATGTTCAAATGATTAGCAATCAGTAAATATTTAAATCTTCCTGCTATTACTTTGGATTGTTAATGGTTAAGTGGCGAGGTCTTGTGGCGCAGTGGGCCATGTCAATGCCTCTGAGCTTGAAGCTCTGGTCTCAAGGCGCACTCCAGAAATTGGTGGCCAAGTAATGCAGCCAAACTGGTTGAGTTATCAGCCTGTAAATCCTTCCAACACACCCCAATGGCAGGTGATAAGAGCAGGAGAGAATCCTGGTCAGCCGTGTATTGGAAATAGAGCCTCTACCATCGCCCGTGGCTCCAGACTGCAACATGCTGTAAAATTACACGTTGCCCCGGCAACTCTGCCTCGTTGGAGAGTCGATTGGTTCAGAACTGTAGGGAGTACAGCAGAAAGAAGGCCACTTTGTCCATTGTGGCGGTGCTGACTCTGGAAAACTACCCAATTAGTCCTGGTTCTCGCTCTTTCTCAAAGAACAAATAAGCAGAGGAACAGGCCCTCCGGCCCTCCAAGCCTATAACGGTCATGATACCACCCGTGGCCAAAACCCTAAAGAACAAAGAAAGATACAGCACAGGAACAAAGCCTTAATTTATTTTGGAGTATTCAATTTGCTTTTGAAAGTTATTATTGAGTTTGCTTCCACCACTTTTTCAGGTATTGCATTTTGAAAGATTTATGTGTCTAAACCTAAGGGGAAGAAATATTTTAAATTTCAGAGCAGCTGTAACCAGTTAGATTCGCCGAGCATGTTCTGGCACTTTATGTAACCTGCTCGGGTACCGCCTTATCTACAGCTGAATACATGCTTCTACAATGTTTATTTTTTCCTCCTTTAGGTAACCTTGATTCATTCAAAGATTGCTTTGGCTGATGTTCAACTCTTACCCAGTGTAAGGCAGGGGCTGAAGGACATTCTCTTGCAGAAAGGAGTCGTGCTTCAGTTAGGTATGGCGCCATGAAGACTCGCAATGGGTCTGATTATCCCGCCGTGTACTAAAACGGGTTCTGTGCCAGGCGTGAAACCTCGCACGAGTCAACTGACTCACACCACATCCCGATGCCGTATTCACCCAGCACTCGGGGGCCGATGCGAGGCCTCAACCCGTTTAAACAATTATGGATCATGCGTGATTGGGGGGGGGGGGAGGGGAATATCTCGCAAACAATTTGACCCCCCTGGTAAGTGGGGACAGGGCGGAATAGTACCCTGCCACTTCCCCTGGCACCGGGGCACCATTGCATTGCCAGTTTAGCACTGCCAAGGGTAAGGATCTGGGGGTGGCATTCCCAAGTTTGAGGGGGCAGAAGAAAGGTGGGGGGGGGGGGGTGAAGGGAGATCCTGAAGGCGGGGGGAGAATGTGGAGATCGGGGCAGCCTTTCAAAATGGGCTCTGCTTCCCCCTCCCCAGTGCCAGAAAACTGATGGGGACAAACTCCCCGAGGCCCAAAGAAACGCCGAGGTTGAACCGGCATTGAACTGCGGTGTCAATCTTGGCACTGCAGTCGTCACAAAACACCCACCCAAAGGCACCCAAAACCGAACTTTAACATCTCTCCAGTGAATCGCGTCCAATGTGTAAGTTCTAAAAGGAACAAAAGCCCTTCACCCCAGTTCATTTAAAAATGGCAATTGTTTACATTTTGGAAGAGGGATAGCGTTGATTTTGGCATTTTAATTCTATGCTTCTGATAACCTTTGCTCTCCTGTTCATTAAGAGATTGGTGTATCAATCTGACACTTAGTCCGTGTCCTCAAATCACAGCAAATGTTTGAAATATACGGCAGCTCCGTCAGCATCTGAAAGATGTAAAGATTTCTGTTGAAGATTTTGTTTTTTTGTCAGACTCTATTTCCAACAGATTTGGATTTCCCGCTAGTTTGTTGTTTTTTTTTCTGTTAATCTTTTTGAGAGTCTTGAGGATATGTATAGTCAGGTTGGATGGATCTTCATTACTGTGGATGCTGGAATCTAAAACCAAAGAGAAAATGCTGGAAAATCTCAGCAGGTCTGGCAGCATCTGTCGGGAGAGAAAAGAGATAACGTTTCCAGTCCCGATGACCTTTCTGTCCATATGAGAAAGCTTTGACAAAGGTTCATTGAACTCAAAACGTGATGCCAGACCTGCTGAGATTTTCCACCATTCTCTCTTTGGATGGATCTTCTTGTCCGTCGCTCATGTTATAAGGGGTGAAACCTGCTGACTGGGGCTCCAACACATCGCATTTAAGACTTGCTTTAGTTCAAGAACATTCTCGTGGGATCCCTCTTCTCCTTAGTTTATGGAGGTTTGAATGTACTGGATAATTTCACATATATTTATATCATATAAGGGCAGCACGGTGGCGCAGTGGTTAGCATTGCTGCCTCACGGCGCCGAGGTCCCAGGTTCGATCCCGGCTCTGGGTCACTGTCCGTGTGGAGTTTGCACATTATCCCCGTGTTTGCGTGGGTTTCGCCCCCACAAGCCAAAGATGTGCAGGTTAGGTGGATTGGCAATGCTAAATTGCCCCTTAATTGGAAAAAATGAATTGGGTACTCTAAATTTGAAAATATATATATATTTATATCATGTTATTAAAAATCAAATTATTTCCAACTGTGAAGAAAATTGACCTGGGGGGGGGGGTCCAACCTTGTACTTGCGTAGCGCCTGATAACTTGTGCTCTGGTACCTTGCCTGGTTTCAATGATGGTCAGTGGTCCTGTGGACCTTGGACCTTGCAGTGATATGTTATGTTGCTCCCGAAAGCCGCTTCCTGAGTATTGCATTTGGATGCTCATGTTCTTCTTCCAAAAAGGACAGAAAGTCATTAACCTGCAAGACCTAGTGATGAATGAAATACAGAACAACATGAAAGTAGTGACTGACAAGGGGCTGGAAATCATGACGGACATGGTCATCTGTTGCACTGGGATAAAGATCAACTCTTCAGCATATGCGAATGCTTTTAGTAAGTTCTCTTTCTAACCTTTTTTGATTAAGGTGCTGCTCCTTGTCGTCCATAGTGAGAAAGCAATGGCTAAAATAAGAATCCGGGGACAACACAATTGCATTAGAGCTCAAACAGTGTTCAAACTTAACGTTTATCATTTCACGTCACCATAGGAACTTGCAGACAGCTTGGCTCTTCTACATATCAAGAGCTGTTAGTTCTACGGATCCCAATTTTTATTAGGAAACTGGATGAGCTTCCAAAAATTCATCAATTTGTAAACTGAGAGGGAAGGATACTTCGCTCCAGGAGTGATTCCGATTCCACTGCCAACTAGGGATCTTTTATGTTAAAACAAACTATTATCACAGGAATCCATTAATAAACAAAGCCAAAATAGCTTTTCAATCAACAGTTAAACAGTTCTGAAAAAAAAAGGTCTTCGAGTGACTTATTTATTCACAAAGTCCTTGGAGAGAAGCTTTCAGAAGTCAGTCTGAGAAACACATTTCCTTTCCTCCGAAACCAGAGCGGAACTCTCAAAACGAAACTTAAAAACAGGCACGGCAGGGTGCCACTTAGCACTGCTGCCTGACAGCGCCAGGGACCGTGTTCAATTCCGACCTTGGGTGACTGTCCGTGTGGCGTTTGTACGTTCTCCCCGTGTCTGCGTGGGTTTCGGTGCTCTGGTTTCCTCCCAGTCCAAAGATGTGCAAGTTAGGCCACACTAAATTGCCGCTTGGTGTCCAAAGGTTGGGTGGGGTTATAGGGATAGGACTGGGAAGTGGGCCTAGGTAGGGTGCTCTATCAGAGGGTCGGTGCAAACCCGATGGGCTGAATGGCCTCCTTCTGCACTGCAGGGATTCTATGACACAAGGCAGGGCAGAAAATGAAACTAAAAGCAGACCCAACCCCTCCCATGAGTGGCATCACAGCTGTTAACTGTTAACCCCTTAATTACAGCTTTAGCAGACATATAATCTGGATACGTTAATCTAAACTTTTAATGACTTTACCGCAATAGACACACAATACAATGTATATTAAAAGTTTCTACATTCATCACACAACCATGAAGAATTGGTTAATTAATAAATTTGTAAATTTTTCGAAAACATGGAATTGTCAACCTGCTTTATGTAAAACAGGAAAGATCAATGCTCATTCCTAAGACTTGCCTTGTCACAAATGTCCAATAAGATTTAAAAAATTATCACCAAAGGGCAGGGCCCACCAGTGTGGCTCGCTGATCGGGAATGTACAGATTTTACCAAACTTCAGATGCCTGTAATCTGTGTTTAATCAGATTACATGACACAAAGTTTGGGCGAGGAACAAGTAATATCAAAAATATAGTTTTATGCTGCAGACGTCAGTGTGAGCATAACAAGGATTCTGTCTCACTTTTGTTGAACAGAGTTTAGCCGTTTCTTTTAAAAAAAAAAGCGCCACCTTTTTGTTGTCTTCCTTTTCCTGTCTGTGTGGGTGTTCTTCCATTTCATCCATCTCTCACGGCAAGTAATTTTTTTCATCTCTTCTCACCTCGATGTTCTTTCTAAACAAATATTTGGGTTATGAACAGCTGGATGCAATTCTTAGTAAAACGAGAGCTGTTCAATGCCTTGGCGATGTTGTGTTCAGATTGCTAGGCAACTCTGTCTACTTACTTCCATCTATTCTATTCCTAAAAGCAGAAGGTTCTGTTCCTCCTCAAAAAGGTCAGGGAGCATCACTGAAGAGATGAACAATGTTGACATTTCAAGTTCGTGACCTTCCCGAACTGATGAAAGGTCATCTGCCTGAAATGAATGTCGGCCTGCATTCCGCTGTGGTACTAATGACAAAACCACCAGCACTTCCATTATTACTTTGCAGAAGCTGACGGTGACTCCGGGCGTCTGCAAGTGCAGAGTAGTTGTTTAGTGAGTCTACACCCCTCGATGGGGTGTGCTGCTGAAGATGCACAGGAAATCAATGAAAAAACTTTATTAAAAAACCTGAATAAGGTGCACCTTGTTGAATGATGTGTGCCTGGGTCTTGAACGGTGTGCTAACCTCATAATTACTGTTGAACACCCTCACAGGCCGTGAAAAACTGTTTTTTGTATTTGTGAAATGTCAACTTTTTCCACCATTATTGAAAATTCCCCACATTTTAAAAACCACTAGTCTGCTTTCACTTTGATTCTACTTTTAATATAGTCATGACTTCGTTTCCCCCGTCTGAAAATTGAAATTACAAGTGAAGGATTTTAAGTGCTTTTAACTTGCTGGTTTGCTGTGTGTGAACACTTCAGATTTTGATTGATTTGCCTACCTGCTTGCTGACTCTTCTGCTGCTGCATCCCAAGACATCCTTGTCACAAAGGTTGCAAAATCCAGACCAATTGTTTCTGGCCTGTTAGGACATGCAGCGTTTTCTGTTTTTAATTTCCAACTTCAAGCATCCACGGTAGCTTGCTTTTGCGTGTGCAATACTTATTGCTTGCACGCTGCAGTATTTTAAGCGATGACGATTACGATCTTGATCAGGGCAGTTGTCAGAAGATTATGCGCAAGTCCTATTTTGTGTAGGTTGCTGAAGTGGTGGTGGATCAACAAACCAATTTGAACAACATTTACCCACTTCCCAGAACGGAGACATAAATGTGTGCAACACCTCATATAAGAATCTTTTTGCATTGTCTGGCTTTCCATCATAGAACCTGCAGGCAAACTAATTTTGTTTTTTTTTAAAGTGAAAATCTGTCATTATTATCAGCGAGGAAAGAAGTAAATAGCATAAAATGGGGAGAGAGTCCGAAGAAAAGCAACATTAAATCAGGCAGCTCCAATATATTGTAAAGGTCCATAGAATACCTTCAGTGCAGAAGGAGGCCATTCAGCCCATCGGGTGTGCACCGACCCTCTGAAAGAGCACCCTACCCCACCTATCTGCACACTTGGACATTTAAGGGAAAATTTAGCGCGGCCAATCTGGCTAACATGCACATCTTTGGACTGTGGGAAGAAACCGGAGCACCTGGAGGAAAGCCATGCAGACACGGGTGGGGTGCTAACTCCACACAGACAGTCACCCGAGGCCGGGATTGAACCTGGGTCCCTGACCACTGTGCCAACCACTGAGAAACTTTTCATTGCTGTCGATCTGGTTTTACGACAATCGTTTTGTGGTCATCAATAGAGTGATAATTCTAGATTTAAAAAAAAATAAATTCAAATGTCACCGTCTGCCACGGTGGGATTTGAACCCAAGTCCCAGGGTCTCTAGTCCAGCTACAATACCACTATGTCACTACCTCCCATGGTTTTGTTTCCTCTCAGAGCTCTGGAATTTAAGGAAATATATCTAATTTTCTTTGGAGTAATGAGTAACATGGACAAGGTACGAATGGGTGAATGAACCCTTTCCTGCCAGATCATCAAAAACTAAAAAGAAAATAAATGCAGCGCCAGCAACTAATTTATTCACTGCGAGATCATGACTTAAATTTATATCTATTAATACTTGAGGTTTAAATAGTTACAGACAGGGTTACCTCTCAGTTTAAATAACAAATAGTTACTTGCGCTGAGCTGCCTCCGTTATTCATTTTGGCATCATTGGAATTCTGCACTACATTACCGAACGTCATGTCGTTGAGATCAGTTAAATGATACAATTAAAATGACGACCCCTAACTGGCAAAGACAGACCTATACACCTGACCTGTTTCTGTCTTAAATATACTGTCCCCTTGACAAGTTACCCATCTGCACCTGTTAGATAAAAAATACTATTGGAGAATACATAATCTTCCAGTGAGTAAAGAGAATCTGTTGAGGTGCCTCCAATATACCCTAAATTTAAAGAAAAAATCCCTTTCGATGGAATTGACCAATCTGGGTGACCTGGGTGTCAGAAGCATTCACGTCTTTTGGCGTTCATCATTTTTAATAGTCACACAAAATCCATGTGAAGATATCGAGGCGTGAGGGGCGGCACGGTGGCGCAATGGTTAGCACTGTTGTCTCACGGCGCCGAGGTCACGGGTTCGATCCCGGCCCCGGGTCACTGTCCGTGTGGAGTTTGCACATTCTCCCCGTGTCTGTGTGGGTCTCGCCCCCACAACCCAAAAAGATTTGCAGGGTCAGTGAATTGGGTAAAAATAGAGTAAGATACTCTAAATTTATTTAAAGAAAGGAATGATGCATGAGTACCTAGACCAGCCAAGTGCCATTTTTACTCGAGAGCTTTCTTTCAGTCTCTTAACAAAGGGTCTCGCACAGGACCAAATAGGGTGTGACCTATTTACGTTCCACTGAGAGGCTATTCCTGAGCCAATAACTTAATGTTGGCTCACTTATCACTGCCATGGGATGCTCTGTTTCAATAAACGTGATGTTAACAGTTCAAAATTACCAGTATTTAAGTGAACTGCTGTCTCCAATTTGTGTGTCCTCCACCTTAAGTTAAAACACCATTTTGTTACTCGTATTCCAGTCAATTTGCGTTTATTTTGCTGCAGCCCGCACATAAGTATTATTCAGAAAAAGGAACTTGATGTCATTCCTCTTTGGTTTTGAGAAACTTCAAAAGAAACCTTTTATAATTTTGATTTGTAAATTAGTGGGGAGAGTTCTGATTTAATAAACTTCCTGTTGACTCTTGTGTTTTGAGGCAAGATGTAGCGACATTGCTCCCTCCAGGCGCCAAGTAAAGCACGATCTGTGCATGTCTGAGAAAATGAAATGTACATTTTACGTTCTTACTGTATTCACAGAAAATCAGCTTGCTGAGAACGGTGCGTTGCTGGTCAATGAGTATTTACAAGTCAATGGGATGGAAAACGTTTATGCAATCGGAGATTGTGCAGATGTGAAGGAGCCTAAAATGGCTTATCATGCTGGACTCCATGGAGTGGTCGCTGTGGATAATATTGTCAACACCCTTGGCAAGAAGTCTCTCAAAGTTTACAAGCCAGGTAGAGATTTTACAAATAATTTCAGGAAGTCACTTTGATGACTTTAGAGAGGAAATCACAGTATGATGCCAGGACAGGTCACTTTATAAAAAAAAAAAAAAAAAAAAATTCCATACACTTAATTTAGCTGCTTTCATAGATCATAGAATTTACAATGCAGGAGGAGGCCATTTGGCCCATCAAATCTGTACCAACCCTTGGAAAGAGCACTGTACTCAAGCCCACGCCTCCAACCTATCCCCGTAACCCAGTAACTCCACTTAACATTTTTGGACACTAAGGGCAATTTAGCATGGCCAGTCCATCTAACCTGCACATCTTTGGACTGTGGAAGGAAACCGGAGCACCTGGGGGAAACCCACGCAGACGTGGGGAGAACGTGCAGACCCACACAGACAGTGACCCAAGGCGGGAATCGAACCTGGGAACCTGGAGCTGTGAAGTAACAGTGCTAACCACTGTTACCGTGCTTTCCTCCTCCTCTCTTCACCCTGCCACGTGCACAACTTCAAGGTGAATGTGAAGTGAGAAGTGCATACTTACTTGCCTCAGTAACTCCTAGAAGAGGCATGGAAGAGGTGGATTGGTTCCTTGTTTTTTCTCCTGCCTCCCATGAGGAGGATTGTCATGATGTTCTGACACAATGGAGGCCTGGCATAATCATAGCAGTTATCTAGTTGTTGTATGGCAGATTTGCAAGACTCGCTTCAATTGACACTGCACAATAACTCCATACAGCAAGAAGAATTCCGCTTCCTTTAGTTACATTTATCTTTTCTCAAATCAGACAATCTATTAACCTATGGTATAGTATTATATGGGACAGGAGTGGCAAAGAGGGAAAAATATGATTAGATTCGTAGCTAATGTTCGACCACCTGTGCTGTAAGTGAGAGATCTGGTAATTGAACTGGGTGGGCTAGCTCAGTTGGCTGAGGTTATCCAAGAAGCCTTCTCAACCTTGCCCCTCGCCTGAGGTGTGGTGACCCTTAGGTTAATACACCACCAGTCAGCTCTCCCCCCTGAAAATGGGAGATCAGCCTATGGTCCTCGGGGACTATACCGACTTCCATTTCATTTCAATTGAGCTACATGGCATTTTAGAAGTTAACTTGCACGGTGGCGCAGTGGTTAGCTTGGCTACATTGCGGCGCTGAGGACCCAGGTTCGATCCTGACCCCGGGTCACTGTCCGTGTGGATGTTGCACGTTCTCTTCATGTCTGCGAAGGTTTCACACCCACAACCCAAAGATGTGCAGGGTAGGTGCAATGGCCACGCTAAATTACCCCTTAATTAGAAAAAAAAATTTGGCTACTCTAAATTTATTTTTAAAAAATAATTAGCATGCAAGATGGGATAATGGGGAAAAATCTAGTTCTATTTAAACTGTAAGTGAGGTATTCCAGAAGGCCTTTCTGACTTATTTCATCCTTGTGCCTGAATTATCCAGCTGTCATGTACAGTGCATAATCTTGAAGAATGAAGTAGAGATGACCGTGGGGGAATACTAATACCACTGTCATATCCTCCCCATGGATCTGTCATGGGCAGCACGGTAGCATAATGGTTAGCACTATGGCTTCACAGCACCAGGGTCCCCGGGTTCGATTCCAGGCTTGGGCCACTGTCTGTGAGGAGTCTGCACGTTCTCGCCGTGTCTGCGTGGGTTTCCTCCGGGTGCTCCGATTTCCTCCCACAAGATGTGCAATTAGATAATTTGGACATTCTGAATTCTCCCTCCGTGTACCCGAACAGGCGCCGGAATGTGGCGACGAGGGGCTTTGCACAGTAACAGTAACTTCATTGCAGTGTTAATGTAAGCCTATTTGTGACAATAAAGATTATTATAAATTATGGTTAACCCTGCATGTATCAGAGCAGGAGATAGATAATGGAAGTTTTTTTTTGTTAATTGCAGTTTTTAAGTTTGGTATTCCTTGTCTCCCTAGGTTCTCTGACTATGCTATTGTCAATGGGTCGGAACAATGGAATTGGCCAGATTAATGGCTGGCATGTTGGAAAATTCGTTGTCGTTATGGCCAAAAGTAAAGATCTCCTGGTTTGGAAAAGCTGGAAAGAGATGGACCAAACTGCACCCCACTGACTGCCTTCCTACCACTTTGAGTGCTGCCTGATTTAGTATTTTGTAATGTATATTGAACTCTTTTGAATATGTGCTGTAAATTTGTAAATCGCTTTCAAGTAGAAATGATGGAACTGAAACGGAATATGCTGACAAAATAAAATAGCAAATTGGTGCTTGAAATGGGAAAAGCAACTGCGATCCCTTCTGTTCACTGATGCTTTTGAAGCTTAATTACTGCAAACAATAAATAGAATTTTCAAACACTTTTTGCCTGGTATTCGTTTGTCAAAATGTTTACAGCTTTGCTGCAGATTGAAGGAAAGAAATGATGCACCTTAACACATGCGCCTCTGGAATGAAATGTGTGCTCGATCCAAACCTAAAACTGGGAGATTATGTTTTCTTCGGTACAATTCTTCTGATTGGATTCTTCTCCGCTGGGTAAGAGGTAAAGTAGATGTCAAATCCCACTGGTGAGTTCATTGATCACAGCAGAACAGATGCTATAATTGGTTGAGAAAACCACAATTCTTTATCATTTTGTTCCCTCAGCCTACTAGATATTTGTTTTCCCAACAAAGAGGCCAGATTTGGAGGAATTCTGAAACATGGGCTGATTATAGGATTGGAGGAGTTTATTAAGGAGGAGTGCCCTGGGTCACTGTCCGTATGGAGTTTGCACATTCTCCCCGTGTCTGCGTGGGTTTCGCCCCCACAACCCAAAGATGTGCAGGATAGGTAGATTGGCCACGCTAAATTGCCCTTTAATTGAAAAAATAATTGGGTACTCTAAATTTAAAAAAAAACAAAAAAAAAAATTTTAAAAAATTGCCCCTTGCCAAAGCCACGCAAAAGGACTTGGTTGCCCCCTGGTTTCAGCTCACATTCAAATGTTTCAATCTATGAATGATGAGTGATTACACTCATCATTCTAGGCCCTGAGCAATAGCATTGGTTTGTTAGTTATATAGCATGCTGAAGTGGTGACAGTGATTTGTTGAAAAATAATCGTAATCTCTTGTAGACCCAAAACAAAATGAGGATATGATGTGGAAATGCCGGCAGTGGACTGGGGGTGAGCACAGTAAGAAGGCTTACAGCACCACGTTAAAGTCCAACAGGTTTATTTGTAACCACTAGCTTTCGGAGCCTGATGAAGGATCTGTGCTCCGAAAGCTAGCGATTCGAAACAAACCTGTTGGACTTTAACCTGGTAGCGTAAGACTTCTTAAAATGAGGACAGACTAATGACCAAAGTTGGTATCTGGAAACACTGAATTCTGTTTCCTTGGGGTGGGTGTTTCTATTGCGAGGCAAAAACATCCATTATTCTGAGCACTACTTGGAGCTCTGATGGTTTGTCCATTTACACCCGTGTTTCCAATTTCTAATCTTTTTTTTTTCTTTTTTAAAAATTTAGATTACCCAATTATTTTTTCCAATTAAGGGGCAATTTAGCGTGGCCAATCCACCTAACCTTTTGGGTTATTAGGGTGAAACCCACCCAAACATGGGAGAATGTGCAAACTCCACACGGACAGTGACCCAGGGCCGGGATCTAACCGGAGACCTTGGCGCCATGAAGCAGCAGTGATAACCACTGCGCCCCCATGCTGCCCGAGGATTGGCGGAGTTGACGGAAATAAGGTGATGCCATAGAGGGATTTGTAAACAAGGATGAGGATTTTAAAATTGAGACCACCAGAATAAAATGCTTGAATGGAAAGCAGAACAACATAATGTACTTCAATGATATTGGTTTATTCAACCTCAAGAAAAATACAATGAATCTGCCCCTCTAGGATAGATTTATTTGTTTTGTAAATAAAGGTATAAAAGGTAGGTACTTCAATTTGTAATTCTAACAGAAACTAATAAGGTTTCCCATAGCAGCCAGAATGCTTGTCTTGAGCCAAGATTGAACTGAAAGCAAACGTCCTCTAGTAGGCTGAGGGAACAAAATGATAAAGAAATTGTGGTTTTCTCAACCAATTAACATTTCACTTTGAGATATCTGTACTCTTCTAATTTTGGCACCCGAGTTGCCAATTGAATTATTCCCACCATTGGTACAATAATAATAGTAATCTTTATTGTCACAAGAGGGCTCACATTAACACTGCAATGAATTTACTGTGAAAATCCACTAGCATTCCGGCACCTATTCGGGTACACCGATGGAGAATTCAGAATGTCCAAATCATCTAACAGCATGTCTTTTGGGACAAGTGGGAGGAAACCGGAGCACCCAGAGGAAACCTACACAGACGCGGGGAGAACGTGCAGACTCCGCACAGTGCCCCAAGCCGGGAATCGAACATGGGACCCTAGCGCTGTGAAGCAACAGTGCTAACCACTGTGCTACAATAGTGGCAATGCTGTCGGCTGCTGAGGCCCCAAGTTCTGGAATTCCTACCCTCTACTTCCACACCTCTTTTCTTGCTGAGACACTCCTTAAAATCTACCTTATTGTGCAAGTTGTTTTAAAAATCATCTACCCTACAATCTCCTTTTGTGATGCAGTGTCAAATGGTGCTTTATAATGCTGCGAAGGGCCTTGGGATTGTTTTATTACATTAAAGGTGCTAAATAAATACAAGTGGTTGTTACTATGAACCCACGTATCGGTAAACATTAGAAAAATTAGATATAGTTTTAAGTGGGTTTAATTTAATGTCTTTGCCTGGAAGGGTAAAACCTACAGTTAGAGCCATGCTGGACAAAGGTATTTGTGTGTGTGGGGGTTGATTAAGTTTCAACTGTGTTACTATTGTGCTTAGAAAGGGCTAAAGTGTGAAGAATAAAGAAATCAGCAGTAGTTGCTTCTCGTGCCAATCTTGAAGTAGGAGCACACTATGTATGTGGTTTAGCTGCCAACAGAGATCAATGCTTTAGCTACCCTTACACAGTGCTTGGCCAACCCTACAGCAATGCATGGGGCTGAGATAACTTTCCAAAGCCTAGAATTATTGATGTCATTAGTTAAGTCATAATATGGGAGTGATTTTAGACAGGGTTCCTTGTTAGAAAAGTGTTGCACCGTGAGATTTTGATTTCTGCAACAGTCACGTTTGCTGACTTTCGTACTGTCAAACTCTCACCAGCTGCTCAGCTTTGCTTCTTGCTGAATGGTGTTGGCATGTTGATATTATTGAAATTAGGTGCAAATAACCAAGCTGAATGCAGCAGCAAGCAAAACTCCAGTTGTACAAAAATTCACGTATACAAATTCACGTATGCAGAGACCTCCAGCTGTACAGAAACTCTTGTAAACAGCACACATGATTCAGAAGCACTTGCAATTGTTGCTGGGGTGCTTGAATCGCTGATGCTGTTGATGAGTAGATGAAACAATCAGCAGGAGCACATGGTGTCCACACGATTTCCGTGCTTTCCTATTGTTTCTTAATATTCAAAATAAATGCAACGGGAAAGAAAAAGAGTTTTTAAAAAAGTACAATAATGGAGTTGTTTTACACTTTAATGAATATATTGATGACAATGAATTAGCCATTCTTAAAACACAAATGCATACAGAATGGATAGGTACAGAAGATTTTGTACATTATAGCACATTTGAACAGCAGATTTAAGGAAATAAATGGTATTGTTCTTTGTGGTCGTAATGGCACATTAAAACAACATTTCTTGGACCAGCTTATTTCTTGACAATGTGACACTAAGACAGACTCTTACTGGAACAACCATGTTTAAACAAACATTTTTTCCTGGCTCCACTGATTGCCAAGGGGGCCAGGGGTACAAGATGTGGCGGAATGAGTTTTTAAATTTATTTCTCCCATTTGTGAATTCACCATCTTACCATGTCAGTGTCAGCTCCTGGGTTGCTAAGGCACTGCACTGGACAAACTAAAAAGGGCCTATGTTTATAATTTGCAGCTTAGACATTTCAAGGAATATTCCCAGATTTAAGATGTCAGATTCACAGAATAAAGTGCCTTTCCTTCTAATTGAGAGCTGTTTGGTTGTATAATTGCAATTACATCTCATAAGGAACCTCAGTTGGAATTAAAGATGGATGTGTTGGAATACTTAAATGATCAGATCTGGGCTCTAATTTCAGTGATCTGTTTAAAGATGTTGGTGGGAGTGGGGCTGGGGTTGTATTCACTGCCTGCATCAACTGACTTTTTTGGCACATTATATAGTAGGAGGGTAACACTGTGTTCCCAGCACATGGTGTAGGCTCCAAGTTCTTTCTCCCAATTCACCCATGGAAAGGACACCATTTGGTGTCTTTAGCACATTGATTGGGAACTCGGACTAGTGCCTTGCGCAGTATGCAAATAAATAATCAAGAGAAATTAAGGATTCACAGTGCATGTTTAAATAAAATTATCAAATTTGCCGTAAAGCCTTTTCAGGAACTACTTTGGCATTCAACATTCAAAAGATCTGAGATATTCTAAAACATATGTGGAATTGTAACAAAGACCAGAATAGATTGTACTGTGACTGGTACAGGGGCATCCACAATACTGCAAATGCCTGGATTTCTTGTCCACATTGGCTCTTAGTTCTGAGCTTCTTTGTTTGCTCCTGAAAGATGACCATGTCCTAACTAAGATACACAGACTAGGTACAACAGGTGACATTAAACATTTCCGGTATGCTTGTTCAGAAACTTTTCAATAAGTCACCAGTAGAATTAACAGATTCAATGATGTTTACCAGGGTAATTATAAACATTTGGCTTTTGTACATACAATTTTCACTTTGGTTTATGTTGTGACAGTTAAGAACAGATGATAATTATACTGCAAGCTTAGAGTCAACTGAACAGACCGACAATTGTTCTAGATCTTGAAGGAGGAATGATACTATATTGAAAAGCAACAGGACACTGATCTCAAATAGAAAAGGTCATCATAGAGTAGCTCTGCTAGGACACACATACATAAGAGTATTGCTGAAAAAGAGACATGTCACAGCTTTTCACCGTACACTCATTGGGACACATTGCAAGAATACCAATAGAAGGGAGAAATAACAATTTATATTATATGCCAAGAGAGTGCTGATTGGTTGGCAAGTGGATTCTGCTTGTTAGAGGTGTTGCCAGTTGATGGTGATTGACAATTAACAGCTGAGCATTGTTTGATATTTAAAGCAAGTAGCTTGACCATGATTGGCCAAAGCATTGCCCTGACGAGTCAGCGAATGGCTGTCAATGGTACATCTGCATGGTTCTTCTACCAGATGGACTTCTACCAGAGTCCATCTGCCAATGAATCAACACTCTTCTCATAAGGTATAAATTGTTTTCCCCTTATATTGGCATTCTTGCAAAGTGCTCTGAAGTGCAAGATGAAAAGCTTTGATAAATCTCTTTCTTTGGCAATACTCAAGTTCTGTACTGCCAAACAACTAAATATGTATTGTGAAGAATGGAATAAGACAAGGTGAAATATGAACTGTTCACAGAAATGTGGTAAACAAAATTATTTTTGGTCAATTTTTTTCATTTTGTTTTGAATTTGTTTTACAAAAACCATAATCCAACTATTTTTCATTATAATTGTTTTTTGTTAAATATGAGCTTTTAGACTTGCTGAAAGGAAACTGGATGACTCTATGTTTCCAATATCCATGTTGAAAGCACAACTAGTTTTTTGGGGAGCTGTCATTTTGACTTTGTGATACGACATTTAAGTGATACAATGTTTGCAGATCATGAAGAAGGAAGTATCAAAAGCATTTTAGTTAATGAATACACCCTTTTAGGAGTTCTTATTTAAGCACCGATGTGCAACCTGTATCATGTAAAATTCTGTTGTTTTTACCGTTGCAATCAGGGACATTAAACAGTAACTTTTAAAAAGTAGTTTGTATTGACGTTTTGGAACATATGGGCCACGATCAAACGGCTACACTGCGCCCGAAAAGCAGTTCACCACGGCACCGCGGGGCCAATAAAAGCCAGGAGACCCTGCTCCAGAGATCTACCTAGCTCTTAATGCCTGCCTAATGCGATCTCACAAGACGTTGCGATTTAAATCCCCCCCCCCCCCCCCCCCCATTGTGGGCAGGATCACTTTTTAGCAAATCTGCACACTAAAGCAAGACAGCTAGTATGCAATTTCCCGAGGTACCCGAGGCGTGGAATCAATCTTCCTCGCCTCAGGAGAGCCCTGTACAGTACTGGACCCCATAAATGGGGACCACATGAAACGGCACTCATGGAGATCTCCCAAAGGGACCGGAGGCCCCCAGGTGCATGCCCTTGGGCATGGTGATACCTTGGCACTGATGCCACCTGGGTACCAGCCTGGCACTGCCAGGGTGCCCAGGTGGCAGAACCAGCTGGCAGAGGCACTGCCAGATTGGCACTGCCAATGTGCCAAGCTGGCATTTTATGTGCACTGGCAATTGAGAGGGGGGGGAGCGTGTGTGGGTGTTGTAGGGGATCCTCACATAATGCGTTGGGGCTTGGGAGGGGGGAGCGGGGTCAGGAGCCGTGTTGTGTTGTCGCCATCCTGATCTCTCGCTGCACTGACCAGTTCCAGCAAGCGGGGCTCCTCAGTGTACAAAACGAGGTTGCGTATGGCTTCGGCCATGCGTTCGCCGCTGAAGCCCCTTATCTAACACCCGTGGTATTTTGTAGCCACGTGTTTCTCGGTGCTACAAGTGCTGGGAAACACACGACTAAACACACTCACAATGGGACTTTTGTTCCCTCCTTAGTTAAATCGCGTTCATGACTTCTTGTTCTCCTTTCACTTTACTTTTATTTTCGGAAGTTTGAAAGTTTATGTCCCTGGCTACAAAAAGCTGTTCACAGACAAACGTTAGATCTTCCCTGGTCATTTGCTGCATGATACATGGGCTGGGGCCCGGTATCTATGTAACATATATTTAGTTCTGCGTATTTAAGTATATGGAGGAATAGCTTTGTGCGTGCTTTTCTCATTTCTTGTTACAGCTGATGGTAGAGATGAATATTTTACCAACAGTTTAGCCACCGTGGCCTCGCACTGTCTGAATCTATATGGTATTACACCATATTCACAATACAGGAACAGGCTATTTAGCCCAACAGCTCCAAGCCGGTGCTTTATGCTTTGAATGTGCCTCCACCATCAACCTTTGCTCCTCTAACACCATCAACCTTAGATAAGATGTTTTTTTAGCTAACCCTTAAATCATCTATGCTTATCCTCTCAACTACTTCTTGTGGTTGCAAGTTCCATATTCTGACCATAGAATCCCTACAGTGCAGTGAGAGGTCTTTCAGCCAATCGAGTCTGCACCAATCCTGCGAAAGCACCCTACCTAGGCCCATTTACCCACCCTTTCCCCGTAACCCCACCAAACTTGCACATCTTTGGACGCAAAGGGTCAATTTAGCATGGCTAATCCACTTAACCTGCACACTTTGGAAGGAAACTGGAGCACCCGGAATATGCAGACACAGGGAGAATGTGGAAACTGCACACAGACAGTAACCCAGGCCAGAATCGAACTCGGATCCCTGTCACTTAGCAGTGCTACCCACTGTGCCATCGCACCACCCAGTGGCTAAGAAAGTTCAGAATTACCTGTTGGATTCATTAGCAACTATTTTATATTTATGCCCCTAGTTCTGGTGTCCCCCTGCAAATGGAAACATCTTCTCAATGTCTATCCTGTCAAACCTTTTCATCATCTTAAAGACATCTGTTAATTTAACAACTCTGTGCTTGATACCAATGGAGCTGCTTCATGAACACCCACAACTGTTAATATTGTAAAACTGCAATATTTTATGGCTTTTGTATTCCAAAGAAAGGTATAAAACTCGAGTATAAACTCTGAATTGGCCAATAGCCCACAACCCATGAAATAAAATATCAGAAAAAATACAACACAGTTCTGCATAAATGTATTCAAGTAATGAAAATTCACAGGTTTTATAAATTTAAACAAAATGTGCAATTTGGCGTGAGATGATTGCAGACAGGCTGTGGAAATACTGACTTCCTGGTGATGGGTAGCAGGTTCCAATTCATGGCAACCTTCTGTTCTATCTGTGGAAACTCTCCTTTTGGTTCAATTACTCTCAGCATTCACCAAGTCTCTCGAGGTGCATTTAAATTTACACTGTATAATCTTCAATGTAGATTGAGTCAGGCCTCAGCTGATTCCTGTTGCAAAGGTTCACTTTCAGTCTGACACTGCAGGGAGTGCAAATTCAGGGAGGCATCAAACTGGGTACAAGTGTCTGATTAGTTTTTGTCCCTTGGACCTCTTGCATGCTTTATAACTGCACTTAACATAAGCATTTGGACTGTGCAGATATTTCTTACCACACTAAGCATTTAAAATGTGGCTGCAGAGAGAGGTGCTTTGAGCATATGTTTAACTACACAGGTGAAGTATTCTCTCATGGGCAGAAGTCCAGTCAGACAGAACCCAGACATCATGAATGCAGTATTGGCTGAAACTTGTACCAGCTTACTAGCTGCATTGCAAATGGCTCCCTCCCTTTCTCGCTGTAAATGTGGTAACTAGCAGAATTGTTAAGTTGGTAACCAAATATGTGTCTGTTTATTCTGTTATTTTAGAAGTATAACTAATTGAGTTGACTGTACTGCTGTCTATGGATTTGATCTCTTTTTTTCTTTCAAAGTCAATGTCTAGGCATTGCTGCACGACATGCAGGCACAAACAGGCTGTCTCAGAACATTGGCCTTGAAATTGCCCTGTGTATGGATGTTTAATATAGCCGCATAAAATTTAATCATGGAATTTCCAAGAAGCAGTTTAAAAGAAATAACTTCAGTTAAAATGACAAAGAAATTTCACATGATTATGATGTGTTTATACATTAATATCCTCAGTCATTTCAAACTATTTTAGTTGCCATGAATTGTTATAGTTTAGCGTGGTTGTGGTGGAGTTCAATGGGAATAGAAGAACATTACACTTCTATTTTGATTATACTAATAATCGATTTTGAGCTTTCAGGACTTATTCCAGCACCAATGCAGTAACTGAATTCATTTCCACGTTCTGCAATAGCTTAAAGTTCATATAAAATACATAGAATAAAACATTACAAAGATATGTACAGATGAGGGCAAACA
The DNA here is from genome assembly GCF_902713615.1 of Scyliorhinus canicula. Lineage (NCBI taxonomy): Eukaryota > Metazoa > Chordata > Chondrichthyes > Carcharhiniformes > Scyliorhinidae > Scyliorhinus > Scyliorhinus canicula. The sequence continues at coordinate 12,492,733 of NC_052167.1, forward strand.
CTGAACTTCTATCTAGCCACTTGTAAAGAGCTACAATTTCTCCCATCACAGCATCAAACTACCTCTTGAATGATTACAACTTATTGGACCCCACTACCCTATCTGAAAAATTAGTTCAGGTTTGAATCACTCTTGGCATGAAGTCTGGGCTCTTTCACATCACTCCTGAATCTGCCATAGAGTCCTGGGTTGCAAACTATGTGTCTTGAGTTAAGTTAAAGCAATTGCAATGAAAAAAAGGGAGATGCACTCACCTAGCAACTGGATAAGCTCTGTTTATTCAAGTCACTGTTACTATGAAGCTTTGATAATACATAGATTCTTTTTTGCAGAAAATTGTTTCTTTGGATCAGAAAGATCTGTTAATTTGTTTTTTTTTAAAGCCCTTGGAAATCTTTTTTTTACTGAGATGGGAGAACACTTAGTTATTTTGTTCTGGCTAAATGCTCGAGCTGCCCTTGTATGTAAAAAAAAAATGCAAGACAAAATTAACAAGCTCTGGGTACCAAACAAAAAGCTCCTTTTTTTTTATTTTTGCCTTTTATTTTTTCTGTAAAAATAAACAATTTTTCTTAACCTCTTCCAACGAGTTCAACATAAAGAAAGAATACAATAAAAATGAATCCAAAACTAGTTTTAAATATTAAATGCACATTTGCTTTTGGTCTAGTCTCTAGTCCACCCCTATTGTTGTCCTATGGGAAAGCAGCTTTTCAGTATATTTAAAGAGACAGCTTCCTTGCACCTGAAGTGCAATTAACCACCGTCTACCTTCATGAACCTAGATGCAAACATTTGTAACTTTTATATACAATGAAAAATTGTTCTGTACAGATCTTGTGTTTATACATTTGTCAATCTCTCACTAGCTTCTGACCAAGAGCCATGTTTTCCCCTGATCTAATGACATGGCTTTTGACTGAGTTATAGCTCTCTCGGCTTCTATAACATGCACATTTAACCCAAGGTAACTCCTGCTGCCAACAAACAGGAAATTGAAATGGAAATCAATTCTCATTCCGGCCACCGACACGCGCGTGGTTTCTCGAACTGTTGATAAGTCTTTATGCGTCCTGGTACCTCACATGCCACTCTCCTGGTTTCCTTCGTCGTTCACCTTGCTTGCTGCATCATGCTTTGTTGCAGAAGGAAGCCAGCGGAGAGCGGCCATGTGGGGAGTAGGAGTGAAACGTGAGATGTGAGGAGCGAGGTGAGGCGGAAGCAGTTGAGTGAAGTGAATCGCAGGGGGAGTGGGAAGAGTGGCCAGGGCAGCAGGAAGAACAGCGAGGGACTGTCAACAGACCACTATTAAGAGCCAATGAAACTGTCTTACATTTCCAAATTGTGTGCCAATTGCCAGTTCTTAAGGCAGCATTGAGCCGGGTTCAATGCCTGCACTGGGAAACTCCCTGTGATTATTCAAGTTAACTTAGTTGCAGAGCTTGATGCGGGCACTGCCTGGAATGTTACTGTCCATGACCCCGTCAGGCACTGACTTGGCATTTGTTAATGTGCAGGAAGTGCTCTTCCTTCAATGTTGCAGCAGAAATAAACACAACCTTTTCACCCATGCCACATGCTTAAATACACTTAGTTTAAAGTCATTACTCCCTCTTTCCTAAACAGTAAACAACACTTAATTATTCATCTGCCAATAAAATCAATTTATAACAATCTAAATCGGTACACTTTTCACTCCAAAAGGACTCTACACTGGAAAACCACCAAAACGAACTAACTGTAGCTAATCTTAAAATTATACAAGGTTATTTCTTAAATAATTAAACCATGGCTGTTGTAGAATTAACAACAACGACTATAAAAAAGCTGCGCATAACAGGCAACTTGTCTATTTGTGGGTTTCTTCAAAGTCACCCATGAAATCTGTTGTCGTTTGGAGGGTTTCTCCTTCTATTGGGAGTATAAAGCACAGAAGCAGCCTCTCCCCCAAACCCATATTCCCCACCCCCCCCCAAAGGAAGGTTTTATGCACCGGTTTCTGTCATGGAACACTTTTATTGGTTTTTAACAAAATCTATTTTGTCAAACATCTACTGTACGGCCAATTCCATCTTTTGCCTGAATCAGGGCTTATACACTTCTTTGGCATGGGAAAATTAGCTTGGCACAATGAGTAATGGACTGCACTGCTTTGCAGACTAGGAAACCAGCTTTCAACTCCCAAACTTAGACAATATCTGCAATTGGGTTTCCTCCATACTTGGCTGAGCGTCTAGTTACAGGAACCCAACAGAGTGGAGATGCTTAGCAGCTCAACTTGAGAGTTTTGTTGCAGCACCTCGCACTGGGTAACCATGTTAGGGCATTGGTGGACAAATGAAAATCCTATAAGTTCTCTCCGGGCTCACTGTCAATAAGTTACAGTGAACAGGAATGAAAATAAAGACATTGAATGATCTTTTGTACCTGGTCAGGTTGATTAAATTGACATGAGTAAAGTTATACACTCCATCCTTAACATAAAATTGTTAGGAACTGAGCATTGTATCTGGATTGAGAATGTTGTACCAATGAGTCCTGCACAGCAGTACCTGTCCTGGAAGTGTCAGAATGTGTTAGGAGGCTAAGCTTTATGAGGACTGAGACTTTTATAATGAGGGTGCATTTTTGTAAATGAAACACAGCCATCTACATGATTAACTTTTTTCTAAAAGGAGACAGTTTGTGCTGGGTGGGCAAGACTCAATGAATTAAGTGAATTATATTAAGAATGCTGCATTGCAATGACTTTGGCAAGTCAAAAGATGGCAATTTTTATATTGTATTCGACATTTCCACATCTTTAGTCAGCATGTTAACTATCTAATAACCAAGGTCTACATATTACTGTTGGTGATATTAGTGGAAAGCGCTTGGTATGTTCTTTTGCCTGCTATTTAAATGGACTCGGGCCTGTTTATTTTAATTTAGTTGACTCTCCACTAAAAAAAGCAGGCAGAGAAATGTGCTATGGATTTGTGTACTAAAGTGTAATGTTGCCAACAATAATTTATTAAATATTTAATAAGTTTAACTATTAAAAATTAGCAAACTCTGAAGTGCTTCTTGTCCCTATCCCAAAATGAAAGCTATTATTTTAAAAAGTTTTTTCTGGTCGGGCTGGCAGCTTTATATAATGGGATTTGGAACAGTGGAAATCTATGAGTAACCCAACTATTCATTTAGTTAGAGTCAACAACAAACATGACAAGAAAGATCGGCCTTGTATCTGTTGTTTGTGTATATAGAAGAAAAGCCTTCTAAGTCTTGTATGATTGATTACCTAGATTCTGGTACAATGGCAAACTTATGAAAGACTAAATCCAGTACCCCTTGAACATATCCCCAGTCAGCAGGACAAGACTGTAGGAAGCTAAATCCAGCAACTAGACTGCCACATACGACAAGTTTCTACCATAAGTATACTGGAAAATTAGGACGAGATTTCATTGTGGGGAAATGTTAGTATCTTCAGAATGCTCACACACGATACAACGGTTAGTGCACAAGCTGGACTGCAGTGAAACTGGAAGTCTGTAAAATCCAGAACTTAATAAATTATTCCTGAACTTGTCTTAAATTCTCCATATTTCCACTCTTCCCTATCCCTTTCCCTCATGTTTGGTCTCAAATAATGCAATGAGAAGCTCAACTAGGCTTGTACAACAAGTCTAAATATGGCTTCTTCCAATCATTCGTTTATAATCTCCAAATTAAACACTCTTCAGGCCATAGCTAAACTCCTCTGCATGCTGTTGAAATAGTCCCACACTAATCCACTTATTCTTCTGCACCCTTTTTGTGGTTCAAATCGTGCAGTTTGTACAAAACAAGGAATGGATAAGATTCAGGATTCTGGTTTTAAACATTCTGGGATCTGCCAGCACCGACACCTTCACTGTTTCCTGGAGATGGTGCCAGATAACAGGCTCTAATAAAGAGAGCAGTAGGGAATGTGAACATGGAGAGTGTGATCCTATAAAATCTACAGCATTCCACAGTTAATATCGAATAACTCCATACCGTTTTGACAAAACCACAACACTATCCATGTTTGTGCATTAACCACTGACTGACACTATTCATTTAATTGGTCATCACCCTGAGGTTAATCTGCCTTTAAACCCTTCTTCCTATTTAAGTAGGTTTCGTAGAAGAAACAGCAAAAGAGAAGGAAGTAGCTAAAGTACATAATGGAAGACAAGATGATATTTGCAAAGAAGGAAGGGCAATGACCCTCGTGCATCCACATATAAATCAGCACGTTCACCACCATGCCCATTATCATCTGCATGATCTGGGTGAGGGTAATAAACATGGCAAACCTACGTGGCACATGAAAGCCCGCAGCACGAAGCGTATAATAGGAGTACATAAACGCGTGAACGCCATAATTCATAGTCATGAACCAACCACCACCAGCTACCATATCTTTGTAGGAATACCAGGAGTACAGCAACACTGTGATGTGGTGATACCAGTGCAGGAATATCAGCTTCTGTTTCCGTAAAACGATGAATATAGTGTCACCTGAAATAGAAGATATCAGACATTACAACAAATCTTAGCAGAATGTGGAGCTGTGTGACCAGTTAAGTACAAAATCTACTGTGCTCACAGTCTGGCTGAGATGAGAGTGCTACCAACTGAGACATGACTGCCACATGATTATCAAGTTTTAAAAATTGAACATTTATACATGCGAAAGAAAATCACACCCAAATGTACTAATGGCAGAGCAACCTAAATCACTGTGGAGATGTCGGACTGGGGTGGGCACGGTAAAAAGTCTTGTAACACTAGGTCCAACAGGTTTATTTCGAATCACGAGCTTTCAGAGAGCAGCTCTTTCATCAGGTGATCATCACTCACCTGATGAAGGATATGTACTCCAAAAGCTCGTGATTCAAAACAAACCTGTTGGACTTTAACCTGGTGTTGCAAGACTTCTTACTGCACTGCTTACATATGTTAGGGTAGAATTGCACTTTGGATGTAATTGGTGATCTGGATACACATTTCACCTATTTTCTTGCATTTTCATTCAAGTTCATTTGTATTTCACTGAAAGTAAAATATAATCAACATTTATTTTTTAATTGCTTTAAAAAATAATCCTTGATATACTTGAATACTGGTAACTTGTTCCATTTTGATTACTACAACTAAAAATGGGTTTATCACAGAAAAGTATTTGAGCAAAATATATAGTCCACTATGTGTGTATCATAGAATCATGATGTGGAAATGCCGGCATTGGACTGGGGTGGGCACACTAAGAAGTCTTACAACACCAGGTTAAAATCCAACAGGTTTATTTGGAATCACCTAGCTTTCTGAGCACAGCTCCTTCAACAGGAGCTGCCACCTGAACCCTGATGAAAGAGATGCACTCCGAAAGCTAGTGATTTGAATAAACCTGCTGGACTTTAATCTGGTATTGTAGGACTTCTTACTGTGCTCATAGAATCATAGAATACCGACAGTACAGAAGGAGGCCATTCAGCCCATCAAGTCTGCACTGACCCTCTGAAAGAACACCCTACCCAAGCCCACTTCCCTGCCCCATCCCCGTAACACCACCTAACCGTTGAACACTCCGGGACAATTCAGCATGGCCAATTCATCTAACTTCCACATCTTTGGACTCACTTTAAATGACAGAAAGTGACTTTAAAAAAATTATGCATGACCTTTTGAAATAGGAATAGGCCCCACTTGATAAGTGATGACCTTGCTGGAAGAACGCCTGCACGACCGTGGATAGAGGGCATCCTGCCTCTGCTGCACACCATCCCCAAGAGTTTGGTCAGGGCTCCCTCTGTGAATCGTGTTGCAGACTTCCTGGCAGCCATCCCTTTTAAAGGGTTTGGAACAAGTGCTGGAGAGGGGTTTATATGGAGCTCCCCACTGTTTTCAGAGATTATGGGCTCGATCCCAATGGTCACGCCATATCCGAAAAACATCTCGCCACAGTGCAGCGTGGCTGACAAAAGCTGGGCGACCCCGCTCCTGCGACCTCCCCGGCTCACAACACCTCATAATATCTAACGCGATCTTGTGAGACATTGCCATGTAAATCGTGCCCATTGTGGCCGGGATCACTTTTTATCAAATCTGCATATTAGAGCAAGACAGCTAGTCTCGCTTAAATATGCAGTTTCCTAAGGTACCCAAGACCCCTTCGCCACAGAGACCTCGGGCAAGCGCTGTTCAGCACTGGTCCCACACATGCGTGGACCAGACGGAATAACACTCGTGAGGTCTCCCAGGGGATCGGAGGGCCCCAGATGCATGCCCTTCAGGCAGGGTAGTACTCTGGCATTGATGGTTCCACCCAGGCACCAGCACCCCGGCAGTGCCATGAGTGTCAGCCCGGCAGTGCCACGCTGGCATTTGTTGCATGGGTGTTGGGGGTGCGGGAGTCGCGTCTGGGGCTTTGGAGATTTAAAAATGGTGTCCTGATCTATCGTGACATTGAGGAGTTCTGGTGAGCGGAGCTCCTCCGTATAGGAAACGGGACTATGTGCGCACTGGGAGAGTCTCCACTGAGGTCCCTTCTTTAATGCCCCAGAGCGAATGAATCAGCAGAAGGCAGCCACAAGTGCGGCGTGATTCATGTGTCTTAAAGAAAATTCAAAGAGGCTCAATATTCCCTGAGATGTCCCACCTCTGGCGGGATTCACACCAGTTTGCACACCACTTTATTAAATTTTGGAAAGATTCTGCCCATAGATTGTAAATAGTTGGCTCCCAAGCACCGAGCCTTGATCCACTAGTTTTTCGCCCTACCATTTGAAAACAACACATGTATTCCTACTTTTAGTTTTCTGTCCTTTTTATTAATATAAATTTAGAGTATCCAATTATTTTTTTTTCAATTAAGGGCAATTCAGCGTGGCCAACCCACCTAACAGGCACATCTTTGGGTTGTGGCGATGAGACCCACGCAGACATATGGAGAATTTTCAAACTCCACACGGACAGTGACCCGGGGCCGTGCCTGGGACCGAACCCGGGTCCTCGGCGCCGGGAGGCAGCAGTGCTAACCACTACGCCCTCAGTTTTCTACCCTTCAACCCACTCAATCCATGCTGATTTTATTACATCAAATGCCTTAAACTCTAGAGTCTAGAGTAACAATCTCTTTTTTTTCTTTATAAATTTAGAGTACCCAATTCATGTTTTCCAATTAAGGGGCAATTTAGCATGGCCAATCCACATACCCTGCACATCTTTGGGTTGTGAGGGCGAAATCCACGCAAACACTGGGAGAATGGGCAAGCTCCACATGGACAGTGACCCAGAGCCGGGATCGAACCTGGGACCTCGGTGCTGTGAGGCAGCTGTGCTAACCACTGCGCCGCCGTGCTACCCCGAGCAACAACCTCTTGTGACATTTTATTGAAAGCCTATAAATTTGAATAAGCCACATTCAGAATTTGTCTCTTAGCTACCCTGCTAGTCACACCTTCAAATGACTACCAAATTTGTCAAACATGTTTTTCCTTTCACAGACCATGTTGACTCTGCTAATTTTAGACGTCAGTTTCCTGGTAAATTTAAAAAATATATCCAAAAACTTTTGCCATGCAGCTGTTTGTGTCCTTGCATTCTAAAAAATTCAAGTTCAAGAGCATCCTCGAAAGCTTGCAGATGAATGCAATTAATGGAAGCTCCCAGTGACGACTGATTAAATCGGGGGGCTTGACCAGCTTTGTCGGTGGGGCCAGCTTCTCACATGATGTTCTGAAAATTTGCACAAAAGTTTGCGGAAAGTCAATTTGAACTTAAAGTTGCGTGAATTTTTGTGTTGATTTGGCTGACCTTGTGCAAATTATGCCGTACCAACACAACTAAGTGGAAACCCCACGAAGGAGAAAAACCATGCAACATCACAATGCTTAAAAAGGTGCTTCCACTAAATACAAAAATCAGGCCATTGAGTTAACAAAATTTTCCCCCATTTTTGCTGCACACTAACCTTCAACTATAAGTAACCTGAGCAGACACTACGTGTGTTGTTCCTCGTGTTTTAATAAAGCTCGTAGTCTCAAATGTGGAGAAGATGCTTTATTGTGAATTTGTTCTCTCTTCAGAGCTTAACTTACGGCTACCTCAAATGCTGCCTGCTTGTCTCTGTGTCCTGCTACCAGTTCTGCCTTCCGTGAAGTGTCTCCTCACTTCCTGTCCCGGTGTATTTATAGCTCCCCCATGCTCCCTCTAGTGCTTGCTCAGTTGTATTGCATCTAGTCAGATCTACGATCACCACACCCCCCCCCCTTTTCTCTTTACATATTTTCTGTACATCGTTAAAGAAAATTGTACAAAACAGTTACTTATGATATGTGTATCTATACAAGTGATGGTGCTATTGCATATTTTACAAAGCCAATTTATATTTATGAGTCCACTCAATAAAAACATTTATGAGTCCAAACTTGATGAAATTGTTCAGAGTTTTTTCTTTTGTTGTTGTTGACGTGGTGAATGTTGTCGGTGTTCCTGTTATTTTAAGTAACCAATGCGTCATCCCGAGCTGTTTGCATGGTCGAACCACTGATATTGACTGACATGGACTTTTTTCTGTGCTTGTGGTATCGATTTATTATATCATCCGCCTTGAAAGCTGGTGTGCTTGCTTGTTCTGGAGCAGATGTGAGTTTGTGTGATTCGTTGTCATCCCATGGCATGTTTGTAGTCTTGTCATTGTTTTGCAGTGTGCTGTGGCATTGTCCTTCATGTGCAGAGTTGTACCATTTTGTACAAGTCGTTGTTTCATTGCTGTTGTTTCTATCGTTCCTGTCTTTGTTGTTTTCGTTGCCATTCTTGTTGCTGTTTTTGTTGTTTCTGTCTTTGTTGTCGCTATCTTTGTTATGCTTCTTGGTGGTTTTGTTGTTCTTCTTGTAGTTTTTGTCGTTGTGCTTGTAGTTTTGTTGGTGCTGTTGTTGTTCTTGTTTCTGCAGTGCTTCCTGCGATTTTTGTTGTTCTTGTACCACTTAATGTTGCCTTTGTTCTTGCTGTTGTTGTTCTCGTTTCTGCTGTGCTTCTTGTGGCTTTTGTTTTTCCTGTTATGCTCAATGAGTGTCCCGTGTGGATAATTTGGGTCATTGTCACAGTTCTTGGTGCGAGTGTCCTTTGTGGAATCTGTTGCATTGAACATTTCATCTCGAGAATGGTGAGAATGATCTGATGTTGCATTGATGCTGGTGACATCAGTCATTTGTTGTGGATTTGATTCGTCGTCTTTGCTTTCTTGGTGCTCCTCTTTTGGAGTCAAATTCTTCACGATTTCATTTGACGCGGTCTCTCTGGATTCTTGGTGCTCCACTTCCGGAGTCAAAATCTTCATGATTTCAATTGACGTGGTCTCTCTGGACTCTTGGCGCTCCTCTTCCGCAGTCAAAATCTGCATGGTTTCTGTTGATGTTGTCTCACTGGACTCTTGGTGCTCCTCTTCTGGAGTCAAAATCTTCATGGTTTCTGTACATGTTGTCTCACTGGACTCTTGGTGCTCCTCTTCTGGAGTCAAAATCTGCATGGTTTCTATTGGCGTGGTCTCTCTGGACTCTTGGGTGGCCCGACTCTGTGCTTCTGTACAGAGCTGAGAACTGTCAGTCTCGCTGTGATCCTGTATGTCGAGTGTGATCACCTTGTCACTGTTTTCGCATGCAGTGGGTAGATGTACATTGTCTTCTTCTTGTTCATGTGAGCTTGGTAGACTTTCATTGGCTGCTTGCGGTTGCTCAGATACGGCGGGTTGACCTTCATGGTCTTGTTCATGCATGGTGTTCGCCAGGGAGTGTTTGCTTGCTTCCCTTTTGGAGTCTTTCATCACTCGCACTGTGGAGCCTGTCATTGTTCGCTCTGTGGAGTCTTTCTGTGCTCTCTGTGTGGCGTCGTCTTCGTCTTGGGTATTGCTGTCATCCAATGTATCGACGATCTGCCATGGCACCATGGTGTTGGATTCATCTACCACGAGTAGATTCGTGTTGAGCTTTGCGACCGTGTCGCTGATGCTGTGATCAGCATATCCGAATAACTCAGCCATGTCTGAGTAGTATTCTTCGAAAACCAAATCATCTTGGTTGGATTCATCTACCATGAGTAGATTCGTGTTGAGCTTTGCGACCGTGTCGCTGATGCTGTGATCAGCATATCCGAATAACTCAGCCATGTCTGAGTAGTAATCTTCGAAAAACAAATCATCTTTTTTTGTTTCGGATTTCTTTTTGTTCTCTTCACTTTGGGTGGTGCAGACTGCTTTTTCCAGGGTGTTGTGAGAGTTATTTTCAACTGCTGGTTTAAGTTCAGGCATTTTTCTGTGTTCTGAGGCATGAAAATTTGGTTTTACAGCTTTAAGTATTTTGTTTTCAATTTTCGGGCATTTCCCTTTTAAGTAGGCGTGGTCCGGATGTTCAGACGTCATGACGCTCGTGACGTCATGCGTAGTAACGAATTGCGCATGCGCAAATCGGCCTTCCGTCACTGTGCGATTTTGTGTCCACTGCGCATGCGCATAACAATCCGCAGGGTAGCATGGTGGTTAGCATAAATGCTTCACAGCTCCAGGGTCCTAGGTCCCAGGTTCGGTTCCCGGCTGGGTCACTGTCTGTGTGGAGTCTGCACGTCCTCCCCCTGTGTGTGTGGGTTTCCTCCGGGTGCTCCGGTTTCCCCCCACAGTCCAAAGATGTGCGGGTTAGGTGGATTGGCCATGCTAAATTGCCCGTAGTGTCCTAATAAAAGTAAGGTTAAGGGGGGAGGGGGGGGGTTGTTGGGTTACGGGTATAGGGTGGATACGTGGGTTTGAGTAGGGTGATCATGGCTCGGCACAACATTGAGGGCCGAAGGGCCTGTTCTGTGCTGTACTGTTCTATGTTCTATGTTCTAAAACTGTTTGAGACTGCGCATGCGCGGCTTGCGCATAACGATCGGCAACACAAACTTTTTTTAACTGCGCATGCACGGCTGGCGCATGCACAGAACGATAAACGGGTGGTTGGAACTGCGCATGCGCGGCTTCCGTTCCCTGCACATGCGCAGACGCAGTTTGTAGTTCTTTGTCTGCCCGAGACTGCAAAATGTGCTCTGACGCCATTTTATCGCTGATTTCAGCGTTTTTTCTTTCTGAAAGTTGTAAGTTACCTTTCCCTTTCGATCTGAACTGGATTTCAGCATTTTGGCTTTGTGAAAAATTCAAGTTATTTCTTTTTGATCTGTACTTTTCTAGACTTAAACCTTTCTGTTCTGATTTTGATTGTTTAAGTTTTGCATCACTTAGTCTCTGTGCAGTTTGGCCTCTGAGCATACCGTGCTGTTCAAATTTCTTACAGTGCTCTTCAAATTTGTTTAGTATTGTTTGTAAGCTGTTGCTGTCTTCATCTTTTGAGTATTTAAATCCATTATATACTTTCCTAGCTTCATGTCCTGCGATGAGCATTGCTATTTTAATTTTGTCTGAGGCTGCTGCATCATAAGCTATGATATAAAAATCGAACAATTGTTTAAACATTTTCCAGACATTTCTTACATTGCCAGTCGTGTCCAGCTGAGGTGGGTATCCATACCACATCCTCGAATCAGCGATGTCTTCCCAAGTCGAATGTGCAGTAGGAGATTTCCATGCCATTTTGTTCTTTCTGTGTCTGCAGCTGAGTTGTCCTGTAGTAAGCGTCTGAAGCCACTCATGGTACCACGTGTTGTTCCTCGTGTTTTAATAAAGCTCGTAGTCTCAAATGTGGAGAAGATGCTTTATTGTGAATTTGTTCTCTCTTCAGAACTTAACTTACGGCTACCTCAAATGCTGCCTGCTTGTCTCTGTGTCCTGCTACCAGTTCTGCCTTCCGTGAAGTGTCTCCTCACTTCCTGTCCCGGTGTATTTATAGCTCCCCCATGCTCCCTCTAGTGCTTGTTCAGTTGTATTGCATCTAGTCAGATCTACGATCACCACACTACGCTGAAGAGATACTTGGCTGCACTGTCAGAAAAGTTTTTAAAAAAAATCAAGCTAGCTTGGAAGGAGAAGGGGCAGAAGAGATGCAAAATCCTTGACTTCAACTTGACCCCAAAGGTAGCTAATTATCTGTAATTTACTCATTTTACCTTGCAGAGAGGGGAGGGTGGAGGTTTGTGCTGTACAAAATTAGGAGACAATTCTGTTAAAACATACAGAAACGTGCAAAGTCAGAATAAATGGGTTGGCAATGACGTGGGCACAATTCTGCAACATCTTTTGTTTCTCACCGAGTTCCGGAGCTTTGCTTAAGACAAATGCATATGCCCAGAATTTGCTCACAGGTCCATTGTAGAAGCTCTGGTCACACACAGACTGTTTGAAGCCGCTAGTGTATAGTACATGCCACATATACCATCCTGTTCTGAAAGCACCAAGAATACTGTAGGGGAAGAAAACATTTCACTGTTATTTTCACAACACCGCATATCCAAATTATTGTATATTTGTTTTAGTTATGTAAGTTAGTGAACATAGAATATTACAGCGCAGTACAGGCCCTTCGGCCCTCGATGTTGCGCCGACCTGTGAAACCCCTCTAAAGCCCATCTACACTATTCCCTTATTGTCCATATGTCTATCCTATGACCATTTGAATGCCCTTAGTGTTGTCGAGTCCACTATTGTTGCAGGCAGGGCATTCCATGCCCTTAGTACTCTCTTGTAAAGAACCCACCTCTGACATCTGTCCTATATCTATCTCCCCTCAATTTAAAGCTATGTCCCCTCGTGCTAGACATTACCACCCGAGGAAAAAGGCTCTCACTGTCCACCCTATCTAATCCTCTGATCATCTTGTATGCCTCAATTAAGTCACCTCTTAACCTTCTTCTCTCTAACGAAAACAGCCTTAAATCCCTTAGCCTTTCATAGATTTTACAGTGCAGAAGGAGGCCATTCAGCCCATCGAGTCTGCACCGGCTCTTGGAGCACCCTAACCAAGGTCAACTCCTCCACCCTAACCCCATAACTCAGTAACCCCACCCAACACTAAGGGCAATTTTGGACACTAAGGGAAATTTATCATGGCCAATCCACCTAAACCGCACATCTTTGGACTGTGGGAGGAAACCGGAGCACCCGGAGGAAACCCACGCACACACGGGGAGGATGTGCAGACTCCACACAGACAGTGACCCAAGCCGGAATCGAACCTGGGACCCTGGAGCTGTGAAGCGATTGTGCTATCCACAATGCTACCGTGCTGCCCTCATAAGATCTTCCCTCCATACCAGGCAACATCCTGGTAAATCTCCTCTTCATCCTTTCCAATGCTTCCACATCCTTCCTATAATGCGACGACCAGAACTGCACACAATACTCCAAATGCGGCCGTACCAGAGTTTTGTACAACTGCAACATGACCTCATGGCTCCGAAACTCAATTCCTCTACCAATAAAAGCTAACACACCGTACGCTTTCTTACCAACCCTCTCAACCTGGGTGGCAACTTTCAGGGATCTATGTACATGGACACTGAGATCTCTCTGCTCATCCACACTACCAAGAATCTTACCATTAGCCCAGTACTCTGTCTTCCTGTTATTCCTTCCAAAATGAATCACCTCACACTTTTCTGCATTAAACTCCATTTGCCACCTGTCAGCCCAGCTCTGCAGCTTATCTATGTCCCTCTGTAACTTGTAAAATCCTTCTGCACTGTCCACAACTCCACCGACGTGTGTCATCTGCAAATTTACTCACCCATCCTTCTACACCCTCCTCCAGGTCATTTATAAAAATGACAAACAGCAGTGGCCCCGAAACAGATCCTTGTGGTACACCACTAGTAACTGGACTCCAGGCTGAATATTTCCCATCAACCACCACCCTTTGTCTTCTTCCAGCTAGCCAATTTCTGATTCAAACTGCTAAATCACCCTGAATCCCATGCCTCCGTACTTTCTGCAATAGCCTACTGTGGGAAACCTTATCAAATGCTTTACTGAAATCCATATACACCACATCAACTGCTTTACCCTCATCCACCTGTTTGGTCACCTTCTCAAATAACTCAATAAGGTTTGTGGGGCACGACCTACCCTTCACAAAACCACGTTGACTATCTCTAATCAAATTATTCCTTTCCAGATGATTCTACATCCTATCTCTTATAAACCTTTCCAATACTTTGCCCACAACAGAAGTAAGGCTCACTGGTCTATAGTTACCGGGGTTGTCTCTACTCCCCTAATTGATAATATGCTCCTTCGTTTTCATCTCCTTCTGAAATTATCTATCTACCACTTCACAGCAAGGTGTGTCTTCTTAATGATGCACGTTTGAAGCATTCAGAGGTGTGTGGTAGTCCTGTAGGATTTTAATCGAGTACAGGAAGGTGACAGCAGGAAGAGATCTTTCCGCTCTCCTATTCCCTGTATTCATGAGGAGTTGATATGCTTCAGGGATAGGATCATGAGCTTCTTTTAGCATATTGTGATGTTGTATTTTAAATTGGACCTATTGTCATTGGTTTATTTTGAATATGTTACATAGAAGCTCATGTTTACTGTTAGATTATTTGATCGTAGAATTTTGGAGCGAATCAAACTATTTCTGAAACCTGAATGCCTCATCCCTGTTCAGTCCTTGACTTGATAATTTCAAACACAGAACCAGTTATCAAAAAAATTGGGTGATTTTACTGTGTAGATACAAACTCCGTTACTAGGGGAACATATTTTTTTGTAGGTAACAATCACTTGCATTTATATAGTGTCATGTGAGAGTACCTTCAAGAAATGGGTGTTTACTACTGCAGTGATGTCAGAGTGGGTGGAGCTGGGCTGTCTGTCAGCTTTTTACTTTCATTTCAGGCTGTTTGCTGCAGGGTATGTTTTAGTTTTGTTTTCAGTGTTGGAGCTGAAGCCAGACAGAGCAAGCGCACTGTTGATCCCTCTGCCATGAAAAGATTATCTCTTGATCATTTGGTGAATTCAGAATTATAAATGTTCTCCATAGTGAATGTGAATGTAAACCTAATGTGCTTCTGTTGAAAGGTGTTTCTTTTGTCTTCTGGATGTTGTTTGGGAAGTTATTAAGGATTACTTAGTGCTGTATTCTTTGGGGGCTGTATTTGAATTAATGGTTGCTAAGATGTTAACTATGTTTTAAAAGGTTAACTTGAGTTCATAGAATAAACATTGTTTTGTTTTAAAAAATACTTTTCCATTTATGCTGTACCACACCTGTAGAGTGGGCCGTGTGCTCCCCATACCACAATCTATTAAAAGTTGTGGGTCAGGTGAATTCCATGATACACTTTGGGGTTCTCTAAACCCTGGCCCATAACAATAGCATCTTTAATATAGGAGTAAACCCACTCCAAAGCACTTCACAGACATAAGGAGAACTCTGTCCTCCGATATTTTCTTTGTATTAAGGAACAAATATCCAAATTTCAACAAACCAAATTTGGTTATCAGGTAGCCGAACAAGATTCCAATGCAGGAGGTCAACTTACACCTTTGTTGACAAATAACGATAATGAGTGTCAATTCTCTCTCTCCTCTTGAGTCACAGAATTAGTTTGAATCCCACTCCAGGACTTGAGTACAAAAATCAAGGCTGATACTCCAATGCAGTAGTGAGGTTGTGTTGCACTACTGAAGGTGGTGTGTTTTCGCTAAACGGAGGCCCCATCTGCCTTATCGGGTGGGTATAAAAGATCCCATGGCCCTATTTTGAAGAAAGGAGTTGTGTTGGGCAATATTTGGCTTTCACTTAGCATCAGAAAAACTGATTCTGGCCATTATCATATTGCTGTTTGTGGGAGCTTGCTGTGCACAAATCAATGGCCAGATTTCCTACCTTACAACAGTGGCTATCAGTTCAAAAGTACTCCATTGGCTGTAAAGTGCTTTGGGATATCCTATGTTCATAGAGGCACTTTCCTTTTTTGACAGATTTCCTAAACTATAATGTGCTATTTTAAGGCAATAGTTTATTAAGGGAGACAGAGACCCTTCCTCCCCAACTTAATTGGGCGTGCCAAAGTGAAATCTTCAGATTGTCCAACAGATGGCTCGGTTATCACTCAATTAAATTCCTTTCACGCAGTTAAAGCAACACCAAAGTCACACTTTGTATGTGTGTGCAGTTTACTGAAATGTCATGGTGTTAGCTGGAATATTTGAGCAACATTCAAAAATGCAGGTTGTGAGAGCAGTTGCTGCAGGAAGTTGTCAAACTGCTCCAGGCAGTGAACGGAGAAAAGATTGAGCAGACGTTCATATGGAGGAAATCCAAGTTTGCAGAAACTGTCACACCAACGAATGGGGTTGCCATGTTACCGACTCTGTGCCAAGCCTTTGTACAGCTTTATCATGCCACTTATTTGGGTATTATTTAGGCAGGTAGGTGCAAGCTTAACTTGAAGAAAATGAGTTGCTTTAAATTTTAGTTTCATTTTGATAATTTCATTTAGTAGCAGACCAAACAGTGCACTTTAATCTCCTCTCCCCATAAATGACAGTGTAGAACTGTACCATTAGTCTACTGTACGAAGAGTAGGGACAGGCATATCAACACTAACCCTACAGAGTCTTTGCACATATTGATAAGACTCAAAGGTGTGGCCCGAATATTATACAACATTCTGAACTCATGTCTCTATGTAATGGGCTTCATGCTTCCAGCATTTTCTTGCCTGGTGCTCCTGAATGAAAATAAATGACTTATTTGAATCAACCTGTTATACTGGGATTATTTCTTCTCTGCTTTCACACAATACATATGTCAAATAGGAACATTTATTTTGACCTGCACTGTCATCAGCCCTGATAGAAGATTAAACATCTATGAATCACACAATACTAATAAAACCCAGCCCGAGGCTTGTGAAAGAAGGCATAATGGGGAGTTATAGAAGAGCGTAAATAGAGTTCAAAATATGACTGAAAATGGCTGATTATTCTCGTGTGAAGTCTGTTTAAATGCCAGCTGTTTCCATAAAATATGGATTTCACCTCCCCTAATATCTGAAGGAACCACGAGTCTGCAGTTAAGTATTTTAATCAAATGTAGCGAAAATCCAGAAAACTGAATGAGCCATCGAGCTGAGAATGATTCAGAAATTAACACCATTGATACTGGCAGAGGGATACGTCATATTTTACAAAGTCAGCACTGATGTACAAGGAACTGAACATTGCAAGCTTTTAATTTGCACAAATCATTCCCCCTGGACATTCCAGCGTAGACCCTGAAATTGTATATCAGGTACTTGCAGTTTAAGGACAATGTGGGATGACGGTTAAGAGGTAGTACGCATAAATAACACCCGAGGGCTGTAAGTGTGAGCTAAAGCTTCTCAGTAATTAATGGTCAAATAAGAAAGTAAATCCAAAATGGGAGATATCAACAAAGTTACAAAATCACCTTTATTCGAACAATGGTATTCAAAACAAATAACCTCATATTTATTTTTCAGATATATCTAAGGTGGGATGGGGGGGGGGGGGGGAGGTAGTTTGATTATGAAGTATCTCCCTTGATTTCCTCAGCATTGAAAAGCAGCAGATACCCAGAAGATCTATTGTAGGAAAGCAGGAAAAGTGACATCCTGTGCACATTGCAATGGATAGCAGAATAAAGAAGTGGCACCTTTAATCCAAGAGAAAGCTGTTGCTGTTATAACCTGCTCTGGGCAGGATGTGTCAAACTCTATGAAATGCCTCATCCTGCTTTATCAGAGTGATGCACAGATTTGACACTTATTTAATCTGAGTTAGACCCCTGTCAAAGTACAGATGAGAAGCAACGATGCCGCTCGTGATGTGCAAACCATTCAGGGTGTTATGTCACCTTGCATTACGTGAGAGCGAACGGACTTAAAAATATTCCATTGCCTTGAGAATGTTTGTAGTAGCAAAGGGACTGAGCACTTGCAACTGGGATTTTTATGATGTATTTAGGATCACAGCAGCCACACAAACACACCTAGATAAAAAGCTGTGATGTCAATACAGCTATCCAAATTCAGTTGAAATTCAGTCAAGTTCAATTATTCTGGTACATTTCACAAGCATCGTTCTTACAATTTCTTTTTAACCAAAATGAGACGTTGGCAAATAATTTTGACTGACAATTAAGTCAATTTTGTGATTTATAAGGATCTGTTATGGCCATTCAGAGCTAATATTTGCTAATGCTGGTTCCATGTGGCGAAAGGTTTACATTCAGTTCAGTTCTATCAAAACATAATTATATTTTTAACGGGCTGGTGGTTGAACCTGGATCCACATTAGCATTTTCTTACTAGTTAATCCAAAGTGTAATGTTTGAAAAGATCAAAGCAATTAAGTGCCTGCAAAATGACCAAGTTTTGCCTATGTCCCTCAAGGTGAGCCACGGTTAGTGCTTTTACAAGTGCTGTTCCTTTCCTCTCTTGAAAACATTAGTTGCAATTTGCAAATAAATCGGTGCAGTTGAAACTGCCCCCTTTCAGTATTTTATATTAAAATCCAGCATTTGTCAAAGGAATAAATAAACTGAAAAATGTGGACACAGATGGCTGGCTATGTTTGTTTAGGCTTTGAACAATCTCCAGGAATTAAATTGGTGGATCCATTTCCCTTTGCAGAATCTGATGATCTGTACAGGAATTCTGACAAAAATTTACTGGAAATATCAGACACATGCTGCAACCAACCTCTGACACAATCTTTATCGGATTCTTTGTTAATTACGCATCGTCTCTCAAGTTACTTCTAAATGTTACCAATTCCACTTGACACTCCAGCTTAGATGATTGGTGACCCTGAAATGACCGTTGTTATGGGCCAGGGTTTAGAGAACCCCAAAGTGTATCATGGAGTTCACCTGACCTACAAGGTTTACTAGATTGTGTTATGGGGAGCACACGGCCCACTCTACATGGCAGAGAGAACAGCAGTACACCTAATTGGTCTGGCTTCAGCTCCAACACTGAAAACGAAACTAAAACACACCCTGCCGCTTGCTCAAAAACAAAAGTAGAAAGCTGACAGACAGCCCAGCTCCACCCATTCTCTGACATCACTGCAGTAGTAAACACCCATTTCTTAAAGGTACTCTCACAACAGATATTTATATACATACCTATTTCTTAAAGGTACTCTCACATGACACCTTAATGAGCTTTCAAGTTTTATAATGTGCATCAACCTGGAATAGTGGGGCGAGGTAAAAATATTTATACTGGGCGATGACTGACTGACTCGGAATGTGAAACCAGCTCTGTGATAAATTAGCTTCTGATCATTGGTAGCTTTCCCAGGAACTGTGAGGTGGTAAAGGCACTTGAGATTGCTTCCACACCAATATTCTAATGACTGATTCAAATGATGTCTTGAATTGTTTTTACACCTGCTATCTGAAACCCAGATATTCCTGTGTGCCAACTGGTTAGTTTGCTGACACAATGTGAAAGGTTTAAATCTAGATTCTGACCCTTTATGCACGTTTTTAGATGTTCTCTGCTTTTGTATTCCAGGAATTATTGACACTTTCTGATTCATAAAACCATTTTTGCAAAAGCTGCACACACCAATGATAATGGGGGGGGGGGGGGACTGTTCAGCATGGGGCCTGAAGCATATCTGATTTTTGTTTTAGACTTCTTACATTTCCCACAGCTACAATGCTTTTACAACCAATGCACCAATCACAGCCAAGAGTTTGGGCTACTCAATTGCTTCCAGGTTGCCTCTTGGGCACATCCAAACCAGTACCAGGATAGCGCTCTACTCTCGTAGATAAAAGGCTTCCTTTTTCTTTGCACGTCTCTATGGTGTGTTATGTAATTTTGAATAACACAAGCTGCCACTTGATGCAGTTTTGAGTAAAAGATGCTCCAGACTTTGAAGTGAGTTAAAAAGTTTTATTGAACTATTAGCACAGTCGCTGGTTTAGCACAGGGCTAAATAGCTGGCGTTTAAAGCAGACCAATGCAGGCCAGCAGCATGGTTCAATTCCCGTACCAGCCTCCCTGAACAGCCGCCGGAATGTGGCGCCTTGGGGCTTTTCACAGGAACTTCATTTGAAGCCTACTTGTGACAATATGCGATTTTCATTTCATTTCAGTTCTCAATGAGTTTGACTCTCTGCTAATCTAAATGTAGTAACACAGTCTAACTTGCTCTAAGCCACGTCTGGGGTGTGATACTGAGGATACATCCTGTCTCACTCTGTAGATGTTGGTTTGTGGAAAGAGGCGGGGTGTGAGTGCCTCATCCCTTTTACAGTGAGATACCACCCCTGAGTGTTCTGACTGCTCATTGGTCGTGTCCTATTCTATGTGTTCATTAGCTGCATGTTTGCATATCATGCCATCCCGCCCCCTTTTTAAAAATGTTTTGTTGGCGTATGTGAATGTATTTACATGTGAATGAGTCTGTCTAACGTGACTGACGGAGGACAACAGAACAGAGCAAACAAAACAAGCGTTCACAAGTCCAGTCTCTGAGGCTTGCGTCTGATCCTGGTCGACCATTGGAGAGGTGGCGGAGCGGGCGACGGTGCCTTGATAGATGGAAGCCTGACTGGTGGCCTCGTGGTGCGAGGTATCAGGAGGTGGCAACTCAACATATGGAAATGGAGGCGAAAGTGGCTGCGGGCAGGCAACTTTGCGCAGTGCCCGTCGAACCCTTCGCACGATGGAGCCATCAGCCATACGTACAACATAAGAGCGAGGCGTGGCCTTTCGAACAACGACAGCCGGGGCAGAACACCCACCATGCGGTATCTTGATCCTGACAGTGTGTGATGGGGATAGCATGGCCAGGTCGGTGGCATGGGCATCATAGTTCTGCTTTTGACGGTCTCTGAGCTGCTGCATCTTCTGCAGCACCGGGAGGTGATCCAGGTTGGGCAGGTGTATGGCTGGAAGTATCATCCGCAGGTCCCTGATCATCAGGAGTTGAGCCGGAGACATGCCAGTGGACAATGGAGTCGCCCTGTACACGAGCAGCACAAGGTGTATGCCGGAAGCAGAGTCCGCGGCCTTGCAGAGGAGCTCTTTCACAATGTGCACCCTTTCTCGACTTTTCCATTGGACCGTGGATAGTGCAGACTGGAAGTGACATGCTGGAATTTGTATGACCTGGCAAACGTGGACCATTCCTGACTGCTAAAGCATGGGCCATTGTCGCTCATGACTGTGATTGGGATGCTATGCCTTGAGAACGTCTCCTTACAGGCTTTGATGATGGTCCGAGAGGTGAGGTCCGGGAGCTTCAGCACCTCCGGGTAATTCAAGAAATAGTCGATGATCAATATGTAGTCGCGACCATTCGCATGAAAGAGGTCGATGCCAACCTTGGACCACGGAGAGGTCACTATGTCATGCTGTTGGAGCGTCTCCTTCCTCTACGCTGGCTAGAACCGCTGACAGGTAGCACAGTTCAGGACCATGTTTGTGATGTCCTGACTGAGGCCAGGCCAGTAGACAGCTTGCTGGGCTCAGCATCTGCACTTCTCGACGCCCAGGTGTCCCTCATGAAACTGGCGCAGCACAAAGCTCTGGAGACTGAGCGGAATGACAATCCTGTCCAGCTTGAGGAGGATACTATCAATCACCGTCAGATCATCCTTCACATTGTAAAATTGTGGGCACTGCCCTGTCTGCCAGCCATTGGTGAGGATGTAGATGACGCTGCTGCAAGGTCTTTGGCTATCTCATCACGGATGAGAACTACCTTCTCATTTGTCGCCGGGAGAGTGCTAGCACACAGCTGCAGCTGCGATTCGATGTGCTGGATGATCTCCAGCGGCTCACTGGGTGAGGTGATGGAGCAGGACAATGTATCAGCGATAATGAGCCCCTTGCCAGCTGTGTAAACCAAGTTGAAGTCATACCTCCTAAGTTTAAACAGGATTCTCTGCAACCGAGGCATCATGTCATTCAGGTCCTTGTGGATGATGTGCCCCTTGCCAGCTGTGTAAACCAAGTTGAAGTCACACCTCCTAAGTTTAAGCAGGATTCTCTGCAACCGAGGCATCATGTCATTCAGGTCCTTGTGGATGATGTGGACAGAGGCCTATGATCCGTCTCTACAGTGAATGTTGGCAGGCCATAGACATAATCATGAAATTTAAGGGTGCTGGTGAGAAGACCCAAGCACTCCTCAATCTGTGCATATCTGGTTTCAGTGAGCGTCATCGCCCTTTATGCGTAGGCTACTGGTGCCCAGGATGATGTGTCATCTCGTTGAAGCAACACCGCACCAATGGCATCCTGACTTGGCATCTGTGGATATCTTTGTCTCCCGGTCCAGGTCGAAGAATGCCTGGACTGATGCAGTGGTGAGCTTCGCTTTCAGCTCCAGCCACTCTGTCTGGTGCGCTACCTTCCACTCAAAGGCAGTTGACTTTTTCACCAGGTTGCGTAGGGCCGTGGTGTGTGTGGCCATGATTGGAATGAACTTGCCCAGAAAATTGACCATACCCAAGAAGCGCAGCACCGCCTTTTTGTCCTCGGGGACCTGCATCGCCTCGATGGCCTTGATTTTGTTTGTGTCCGGGCGCACACCATGCTGTGAGATCTGGTCACCTAGGAACTTGAGCGTCAATGTGCCAAAACAACATTTGGACCTGTTTAACTTTAGGCCATTGGCATGTACACGGCGGAATACCTTCTGGAGACGGGAAACATGTTCTTCAGGGGTCGTGGACCATATGATCATAAGACCATAAGACATAGGAGTGGAAGTAAGGCCATTCGGCCCATCGAGTCCACTCCGCCATTCAATCATGGCTGATGGGCATTTCAACTCCACCTCCCAGCATTCTCCCCATAGCCCTTAATTCCTCGCGACATCAAGAATTTATCTATCTCTGCCTTGAAGCCATTTAGCGTCCCGGCCTCCACTGCACTCTGCGGCAATGAATTCCACAGGCCCACCACTCTCTGGCTGAAGAAATGTCTCCGCATTTCTGTTTTGAATTTACCCCCTCTAATTCTAAGGCTGTGCCCACGGGTCCTCGACTCCTCGCCTAACGGAAACAGTTTCTTTGCGTCCATCCTTTCTAAGCCATGTATTATCTTGTAAGTTTCTATTAGATCTCCCCTTAACCTTCTGAACTCCAATGAATACAATCCCAGGAACGCCAGCCGTTCCTCATATGCTAGACCCGCCATTCCAGGGATCATCCGTGTGAATCTCCGCTGGACACGCTCCAGTGCCAGTATGTCCTTCCTGAGATGTGGGGCCCAAAACTGGACACAGTACTCCAAATGGGGCCTAACCAGAGCCTTATAAAGGCTCAGTAGCACATCGCTGCTTTTATATTCCAACCCTCTTGAGATAAATGACAACATAGCATTCGCTTTCTTAATCACGGATTCAACCTGCATGTTTACCTTTAGGGAATCCTCGACTAGCACTCCCAGATCCCTTTGTACTTTGGCATTATGAATTTTCTCACCGTTTAGAAAGTAGTCTATGCTTGGATTCTTTTTTCCAAAGTGCAAGACCTCACATTTTCTCACGTTGAAATGCATCAGCCATTTCCTGCACCACTCTCCCAAACTGTCTAGATCCTTCTGCAGCCTCCCCACTTCCTCAGCACTACCTGCCTGACCACCTAACTTCGTATCATCAGCAAACTTCGCTAGAATGCCCCCAGTCCCTTCATCCAGATCATTAATATATATGGTGAACAGCTGCGGCCCCAACACTGAACCCTGTGGGACACCGCTGGTCACCGGCTGCCATTCCGAAAAAGAACCTTTTATCCCAACTCTCTGCCTTCTGTCAGACAGCCAATCCTCAACCCATGCCAGTAGCTCACCTCGAACACCATGGGCCCTCACCTTACTCAGCAGCCTCCTGTGTGGCACCTTATCAAAGGCCTTTTGGAAATCCAGATAGACCACATCCACTGGGTTTCCCTGGTCTAACCTACTTGTCACCTCCTCAAAGAATTCTAACAGGTTCGTCAGGCACGACCTCCCCTTACTAAATCCATGTTGACTTGTTCTAATCCGACCCTGCTCTATGATGATGTCGTCTACGTACACACAAACCCCTTCAATGCCTTCCATCATCTGCTCCTTGATGCGATGGAATATCTCCGATGCCGAGATGACGCCAAATGGCATGCGATTGTAGCAGTATCTGCCAAAAGGCTGTTGAAGGTGCAGAGCCTTCTGCTGGACTCTTCCAGTTTGATTTGCCAAAATCCCTGTGATGCATCCAATTTGGTGAAGAAGCATGCGTGGGCCATCTCACTCATGAGTACCACACGCTTCGGGATGGGGTAGTGTTCCCGCATGATATTCTTATTGAGATCCTTGGGATCAATGCAGATGCACAGGTCCCCCGAAGGCTTCTTTACGCACACCATCGAGCTGACCCAGTCAGTCGGTTTGGTGACCTTGGATATGATGCCTTTCTGCTGAAGATCCTTGAGCTGTGCCTTCAGGCGCTCTCTCAGTGAAGCAGAGACTCATCGTGGTGCATGGACCACTGGCCTGGCATCAGGTCGTAGCAGAATCTTGTATCGATATGGCAGCATGCCTATCCCGTGTAACACATCTGGATACTGGGCAAGGATGTCGTCTATGCCAGCCTGAAGATCCACATGGGAGGATGTCATGGTGTAAACCCTTTGAATGAGGTTCAGCTGCTTGCAGGTGTGCGCACTAGTAGGGATGCCTGGTCCGGCTTAACAATTTTAAAGCGTAACCGTGCTTGTGTGTGTCGGCTGGATACATGCAGATGGCAGGATCCCAGTGCCGTGATGGCATTCCCGTGTAATCCAGGAGCTTGCAGGCAGCTGGAAGGACTGTGGGGGGGCTTCTTAATGCGTCTAAAGTCTGCCTGTGAGAGGAGGTTGGCAGAGGCACCTGTATCCAGCTTGAACTGGATGGAGCAGTGGTTGACCTTCATCACTGCTCGACATTAGTCCTTGGAATCCGCAGCTAGGATGGATTGGACTTGCGATGTGTCTGGTGTGGCATAGTCACACGTTGTAATAATGGCCACACGGTAGGCGTTGTCCAGGCATTCATCATCTGAATCTGTTGCACTGCCGGGATCAGAATCCTGTAGGCGTCGTTGCATACTCTGGATGCACCGTCGTCGGAATTGGGAGCGCTGGCTCTTGACTGGTGGTGCAGATCTGCACAGGGCTGCATAATGGCTTGGCTTCCCGCATTTTAAACAGCATCTGCCTCTTGCAGGGCAGTGAACGGTGGCACAGTTCAAACATGTCGGTGGCCTGACGCTCCGTGCGTCATTGCACATGCGCAGTGTGGTTCTCAGACATCTGCACCTGCGCAGTGTGGGTTTCTGCCGCTTTGTTATCCCGTTCGCATCCTGCATGCGTCGGGCCCCAGGAAGAGCACGCAAAATGGCTGCTTTCATCAATGTTGTGGCGCTGCATCCGGGAGATGGCCTTCACACTCTCCGCCTCGTGGGAGGCTAGTCTATCATTTTATTCCGTTTTGTACTAGGAATAGCGTTTTTTTTTAAGCGTGCTCATCCAGTGTGCATGTTTCAATCGTGACTGGCTGGGTCATGTGCTTGATCTTCAGTAACTGCTCTCTCAGAGAATCAGAGTGAACTCCAAAAACAATTTGATCTCTGATCATGGAGTCAGTGATATCACCGAAGTTGCAGGATTGTGCTAGCAGTCCAAGGTATGTTAAATATGAGATGAAGGATTCGTCTTTACCTTGCAATCGCTGCTTGAATATGTAGTCCTCGAAGATTTTGTTGGTGTCCACCTCACAGTGGCTGTCAAACTTGTCCAGGATGGTCTGAAACTTTGTCTTGTCCTGGTCTTCGGCAAAGTGAAAGGAGTTGAATATTTCCAAGGCGTGATCACCCGCTGTGGTGAGGAAAATAACTATCTTTCGTGCATCAGATGCACCATTTGAGGTCTGCTTTGACGTAAAGCTGACATTTCTGCTTGAATGTCCACCAGTTGACACTGAGATTGCCGGAGGTCCTGAGATGGTGAGGAGCCTGAATACATGCCGGTATACATTCGCCGGTCGTCATGGATCTTGCCGAGTTGAACTAACTAGATTGAACAGACTCTGGTATCATATTGTGTTATGTAATTTGGAATAACTCAAGCTGTCACTTGATGCAGTTTTGAGTAAAAGATGCTTCAGACTTTGAAGTGAGTTCAATGTGTTTTATTGAACTATTAGCACAGTTCTCAATGAGTTTGACTCTCTGCTAATCTAAATGTAGTACTTCAGTCTAACTGAACCAGCCTTGCTCTAAGCCACATGCTGGGGTGTGATGGGGGGTGTCTCACTCTAAAGATGTTGGTCTGTGGAAAGAGGCGGTGTGAGGGCCTCATCCCTTTTTATAGTGGGATACCATCCCCGAGTGTCCTGACTGCTCATTGGTCGTGTCCTATTCTATGTATTCATTAGCTGCATGTTTGCATATCATGACACTCTATTGGGAGATAGCTAAAATTGGAAACTCAATCTTCCCCAGTATTATGAGCACAAACCTGTGCCCGATTTGGAGGTCCTTCATGTTGATATCCTCTGCTTTTTCAAGAAGCTGTTTCAAATACATTTTAATGTAGAATTCTTCTAATGAGCTCCCCATTTCTGTTAACCTGGTTGATTCCTAGTGCCTAATTTGCTAAAAATCATGTGAACTTTAGTAAATTTAGAAAACCAGAAGGTAGCACGTTGGTGCACTGGTTAGCACTGCTGCCTCAGGGTGCTGAGGACCTGGGTTCGATCATGGCCCTGGGTCACTGTCCGTGTGGAGTTTGCACATTCTCCCTGTGTCTGTGTGGGTTTCATCCCACAACCCCAAGATGTGCAGAGTAGGCTACGCTAAATACCCCCTTCATTGGAAAAAGAAAATAATTGGGTACTCTGAAAATTTATTTTTAAAAAACCAACTAGACATCAAAACTCTCATTCAATTTGTTTACTACTTCCATCAACATTTTATTTAATGCACATTCTCCCCGTGTCTGCGTGGGTTTCGCCCCCACAACCCAAAAATGTGCAGAGTAGGTGGATTGGCCACGCTAAATTGCCCCTTAATTGGAAAAAATAATTGGGTAATCTAAATTTAAAAAAAAAAAAAACATTTTATTTAAAATTTATGAATCTCTGGACAGAACAGAGAAAAATGTAATTAAGAAAACTACCAGTTTCGTGATACAAGTCAACCATTTTTGCTAACAGATTATGTTATCCTCTGACGTAAACAATTACCTTTCATCAACACACTTAGCTGGTTCTTCCTTGGGCCATTCAACTGCTTTGTTCAAGAGAACGGGGTGCTCATCCAAGACCCAGGAACTGCACCTGGCCACTACTGTTCTTGCAGCTCACCCAGTGGAGAAGCTTTCTTTTTTCTCTCTTAATTCTGCTCCATGTTTCCCCTCTCCACTCAGCATGTCTGAGATGGTAATCTCAGTGGAGAGAGGGATCTACCCTTCATCACCTCGATGCTCAATGAATACAACGATCTGTGCTGCCTACCTCCACATCATACCTTTTTTTTAAAAAAAAGAGTATAAATTGCTGGGACATAATATTCACTCACCTGAATAAAGCAAGGGTCAGTGACCACACGACTAATGGTTTCCGAAGTTCAAATTTCTTCCGCTCTCTCATGTAATATTGCCCTGCAAAGATCAATGCAGCATAAACTGCAGAAAACAGGAACGACTTGCTCCTAATAAAAACAGGGGAAAAAGTCATTAATGTTAGATTGTACATACAGAAGCCAGTGTATACCACTAGCTGATGCCCTGCTGATTTCAATTTCCAGCAAAATTAGAATAATGAATGTAATTATTCAATTTGACAGTAAATATTTTTAAGCACATACATACAATGAGGTACAGGAGTGCCACAGCGCATGCAGCACTCATAGATTGGGCCACAGAATAGCACGCTGCAGACTCTCTGCAATTTACTGATCTCAGCTATTAGAACAAAGAACATAGAACAGTACAGCACAGAACAGGCCCTTCGGCCCTCGATGTTGTGCCGAACAATGATCACCCTACTTAAACCCACGTAACCCGTATACCCGTAACCCAACAATCCCCCCATTAACCTTACACTATGGGCAATTTAGCATGGCCAATCCACCTAACCCGCACATCTTTGGACTGTGGGAGGAAACCGGAGCACCCGGAGGAAACCCACGCACACACGGGGAGGACGTGCAGACTCCACACAGACAGTGACCCAGCCGGGAATCGAACCTGGGACCCTGGAGCTGTGAAGCATTGATGCTAACCACCATGCTACCGTGAGGCCCCTAATTCTGTTACAGTAACGTTTAACTTTACCAACCTGATACTGCAGTTATTGGGCAGCTAAGGACCAATGACTTCAGTTGTTTTTCTAAGAATTATTTATTAATTTCAATTGTCAAGTGGAGGGGGGTCAAGTGGGGCTGGAATTGACCGCCCACTAGCCCAAGGGGTCTTAATATCAGACAGCAGTCACAAGTAAAATTGTGAGGCAGGGGTGGCATTCCATAGGCTCATGAGATGTGGGTTTTTACTTCCTAATTCCTAATCCCAGTTGAGTCATCAAGGGAGAGAGAGAGCAGAATTTGAAAGGTTCACCAAATAATTGGTGGAGAAACACAGTAACTCAGCCACTCTCAAACCCACCATACTCCAAATCAAACAACTTGCATTCACACCTTTTAAATGTTCCACGGCAATTTGCAGGAGCAACAGTCAAACAAAATTTAGCACTGAGGCATGTAACAAGATAGTACGATAGGTGATCAAAGGCTTAAAATTGGCAATTTTTAGGTAAGTAACACTGTAAAAATCCCAAATGTTTCCAAAATTGTCAAGTAGTTTAAATCCCGATTCAAACTGGAAGCTCCAAGTTTTTCAAGCCTGGTTCTCCATTTTCCGCAAAGGCAGGAAAATAGGTTAAGAAACTCCAGGTTTTTGAAGTAAACATAGTTTATCTTTCAGTTTTCGTTAAATGGCCTATTATTCAATGTCAAGTGAAGCTTGTTCAGCAGTTTACAGCTTAAAGTATAATTAGTCATACTGACGTGTAGGAATTCATTGCTTAGAATCTAAAGAACAGGACAGATGGACCAATTCACTGAAGACATCGCCCAAAGTCTTATCACTTTGTGGTAATCGATCTAATTGCGCAGCGTCTAAGCAGACTTGAATGGTTGTTCAACCATTTTCTTCCCTACTTACTATCTGTGCAAGTGCCTGGCCACGTGAGCAAACTGCACAAAATGTGTGTTAAAAGGCAAAGGAAACAGATATAAGGATACTAGCATCAGAAATATGCCCGGCAGCAGCCGGAGGCCCAAAGTAGAAGTTTCCCACTGGTGCCACACTGAACAAATCCAGTTGTCGATCTTTTTCCAACTTTTAGCTGCCCTTGAGTGATAATTACTAAAGGTACAAATTTGTACTCTTCCTTTCTTGGAAAATATTGCTTCATTCACAGCACTACAATTGTTTTAGAATCTGGTTTTATATTATTTTTGCTGCATAAAATGCTTTTTCAACAACTCCAACATCAGAAATTGTCCCAAGGTTCCTCACAGGTAGTTATAAGGAGAACCAGTACTGAGATGAGGAG
The DNA here is from genome assembly GCF_902713615.1 of Scyliorhinus canicula. Classification (NCBI taxonomy): domain Eukaryota; kingdom Metazoa; phylum Chordata; class Chondrichthyes; order Carcharhiniformes; family Scyliorhinidae; genus Scyliorhinus; species Scyliorhinus canicula. The sequence goes on from NC_052167.1 coordinate 12,522,304, forward strand.
GCATTTGGTAGAGGGGAGGGATAAGGAGGGGTGACTAAGAGCTTGGGTTGAGTTTGAGCTTAATCAAAATGATAGAACATAGAACATAGAAAAATACAGCACAGAACAGGCCCTTCGGCCCACAATGTTGTGCCGAACCTTTGTCCTAGATAAATCATAGATTATCATAGAATTTACAGTGCAGAAGGAGGCCATTCGGCCCATCGAGTCTGCACCGGCTCTTGGAAAGAGCACCTCCACCCTATCCCCATAACCCAGGAACCCCACCCAACACCAAGGGCAATTTTGGACACTATGGGCAATTTATCATGGCCAATCCACCTGCCCTGCACATCTTTGGACTGTGGGAGGAAACCGGAGCACCCGGAGGAAACCCACGCACACACGAGGAGGATGTGCAGACTCCGCACAGACAGTGACCCAAGCCGGAATCGAATCTGGGACCCTGGAGCTGTGAAGCATTTATGCTATCCACAATGCTACCATGCTGCCCCAAAATAGAATGGTTCCCTTCACTTAAAAAAATGCTTGTTACAAGTAGGCTTCAAATGAAGTTACTGTGAAAAGCCCCTGGTTGCCACATTCCGGCGGCTGGTACGGGAATTGAACCTGCGCTGCAGGACTGCCTTGGTCTGCTTTAAAAGCCAGCTCTTTAACCTGTCCCAAACCCGCCCAAAAACCCAGAAAGGTTAATCTTCCGAGAACACCACAGTCCAGCAATCAAAATTACAAAAGCTGGTTTGATGCATTAAATTCCAGCACTCCCTCACACAAAGGTTTCTAAGTGAACCACCCCCTCAGCTGCTATGAGTGAGGAGCTCCCCCTGCTGCACAACCTAACAATTTAGTTCTTCAAATAACACAGACTGGGTGACTACAATACACAACACCTTGGCTCCATCGCAAGAATGAACCCAACCTTCTGGTTGCTTGCCATTTCAACTCAGCATCTTGCTCTTATGTCCACACGTCTGTCCTTGCACTGCTGGCATGCTCCAGCGATGCTCCAGCGATGCCCAATGCAAACTGGAGGAACAAGACCACATTGTCCCAATAGGCATGTTACAGCCTTCTGGACTCAACATTGAGTTCAACAACTTTAGATTGTGACCTTTCTCCTCCATGTTGAGTTCCCTCCCTTCATGTTTTATGCTTCCTTGATTTGTCCCAATGTAAAAACCACCACTCAGCTCCACAGGGCCTTCTGTCACTTTTTCTTCCACTGGGCAGTGACCTTTGTCTTCTATTAACACATTCTGCTATCTTATCTTTATGCCACTATTGGCACTTCTTTAGCCTGTAATTCCACCAATGGCACTCCCTCTGTCTTGTGTCCATGACATATTTGTCAATCTCTCCTCGGCTCCAACCTATTCCTGACCTTCTATGCTGCCCTGCCTCTCTCTCCAACTATAAATTACATTTCTACCACTCTGCAGTTCTGAAGAAAAGTCATATGGACTGAAAATGTTAACACTGTGCATGATCTAACGGAAACGTTTCTCAGTGTAATTTCAGGCGGGTTTAGCTGGTGTTTCTCCCCGGCTCTGTCATCGGGTTTCCCACCACTATCTAACCACACTAAAGTCACTTTTTTTGGGCACTGGGGAGTTTCTCTCCGGGCTAGCCCACACTTAGAATTTCTTCCGTCACAATTTTGAAAGAGTGCCCCGAACTCCAAGTGAGCTTCAGGGTCCCCCACAACCCCGACCCATGGGCAATTTCACCCCCCCCCCCCAAAACATGTGAGAACAGCCTGTTATGGGGTCAGTGAGGGGTCCCCCCTTTTCAGGCCTTCCCATTCCTCTTTTGGGGCCCCTCTCCACTCCCCCCCCCCCCCCCCCCCCCCCGCTCCTGACCCTTGGCAGTGCCACTCTGGTACTGCTCCTGCCATCCTGGCAGTGCAACCAGGCACCTTGGCAGTGCAGATCTGACAGTGCCCAGGTGCCAGGGGAGAGCCAGGGTGCCACCCTACCCTGTCCATGACCACTCTGGAGTCTCCAATGGCTTGGGAGACCCGCAAGTGCCGTTCTGCCTGGTTTGCGTGGACCAGTACTATATGGCTCCTGGCTGGCGAGTAGGCCGATAGATGCTGAGAGTCAGTTAGATCCAGTGTTAGCAGAGTTAAGTGGGTTCTTAAAGCCGTGCAAGACTGGGCCCTGCCTATTGTGGACAGATCTCAGATCAAGATGCCTTGCGAGATGCACCGTCTTCGGAGAAGCCTGGGGGAGGTCTCTCCAGGCATCTACTGGTCGCGTCCTGCACCGATTATGGTGGGACTCGGCCAGTAGATCACACTCACTGTTTCTCTCTCCACAGATGCTTCCAGACCTACTGAGTTTATCCAACATTTTCTGTTTTTATTTAATTCTTCAAATGGTAGCCTTAAGGTTCTGTTCAGAACAGTATTTGACTTGTTTGTTTACTTGCGATGCTTGACAGCATTCTTTCCCCGCCACTGTCACTTTGCACGAGGCAAGGTTGATGTCAGCCTTTTTGCGGTGAAGGACAATCTCCAAGTTGTTTTTTAACGACTGGCATTCGAACCTCATGGAAACAAAACAAAACTATCACGTGTGAAGTATGACAATTCTGCAATGATCGAAAAAAAAAAGCACATGGGCCAGATGTTTCTGGTCTAGCATCTGAGGCTAATGGATCACCTGGCTCCCTTTTGGGCATATACCCCTCCTTGCCCATTTTTTCTGTATTGTTTGCATCCTTCAAGCACAGGTAAGTAGCCAACGTCTTTGTGACCCTTACTGAGTCAGCTCTGACTGGGTGATGGCACTCTCCCAAGCCAATGTTGCCCCTCCACAATCATCGCTAAAACAGATTATTTGATCACTTAGCTTCTTGCTGTTTGTTGGCCTTTGAGATGTGCAAATAGAATGGCTGCTGTATTTCCCTACATTAAAACCTGTGCCGACACTTCAAAGGTACTTCACTGGCTGTGAGACCATGTTGAGTACATGAAAGGTACTAAAATAAAAGCAAGTCCTCTCTTTCTCAAAAGCAAGACAATCATCAGCAGTTATTTTAAAGCTTTCCTGCTGGATGAAGATGGTGTAAAATTAAGATAATTTAGAAACATAGAAAGTAGGAGGATGTGTAGGTCATTCAGCAAGCTCCACCATTCAGTACGATTATGGCTGATCCTCCATCTCAATGCCATATTCACGCATTCTCCCCATACTCCTTGATGCATTAAAATCTGAAAAATTATCCATCTCTTTCTTGAATACATTCAGTGACTTGGCCTCCACAGCCTTCAGTGGTAGAGAATTCCATTGTTCACTCCCCTTTGAGTGAAGCAATATTTCCTTACCATTCAGGACAAAAATGAAGAAAAGTTTCTTCATTCAAGTGATGTTTGCTGAAGGATAAATATTGAACTGAAATCTGAGGTGAAATCTCTTCTCTTTGAAATAATACCATGAGATCCATCTCGAGTAACCTCAATGAGTATATGTCTTTACATTTCCAGTGCTTCATGCTTTCTGCTTCCTCTGGTCTTTCCTGGCCTGTTATAAGCTTTTCCTGCCTCACTTACTGGAATTATTTTCAACTAATTAAGTTAATAAGCATGTAAATGTTTCCAGCATCTGTGGCAGAGAATTTCACAGTTTCACTTTCCTTCGAGTAAAGAAACTTTTCTTCACTCAGTACTAAATGGTAAGGAAATATTTCTTCGCAGGAGAGTGAACCTGTGGAATTCTCTACACAGAATTTATTTTGGACCTTCAGAGGACACCACAGTCCAGCAATCAACTTGTGAAAAATGGTTAGATAAATTAAATTCCAGCACTCCCTTACATAAAGGTTTCCATGTACAGGCCTTAACATGTTCTGAATTCTTTTTGCTTCATTACTTATAGGTCTCAACTTATTTTTCTGAAGGCAGGTTAAAAAAGAAGTGATGCAACCCCCACCAAAGTTTCACAGTTGTGGGTTCAAGACTCTCATATTAGCTCTGAGAAGTCTCTCCACCCCACTATTAAATCCCATTTGGATGAATGCATGCAACAGTATTAATTGTATCAGCAGCTGTAATGTAAAATTTAGTCAGGAAAGCATCAGCACTTTTTGAATTCCACTTCATTTAAGGTATCAGGTGTGTAACATGCACGTCATGCTGAGACTGCAAACTGAAGCAGAGAAATTATTCTGCAAGCAGACTGACTGCATCTAGAATTAGATTATACTGACACAGTAAACTTGTCATTTGCCATATTCAGAGCTTTTGCAAAGTATTGCAAAGCTTTTACTTTTTAAAAAAAAAAACTCATTTTATTCAAACTTGTGCCAAAGTAGGTTACAGCAAATAAACACCCTGGGAAACATTCTTCCGAACAATTAACTATACAGTTTGTACAGATTTTTCTCCTTTTTCACCCCCCTAGCCCCCTGCGACGAACAGCTCCTCAAACACGGTCTCAAACATCCCCCACCTTTTCTCAAACTCCCCTGCTGAGCCCCTTAACTCATACTTTATCTTCTTTATTTGCAGCAAGTCATACAGGTCACCCAATGAAGCCGCTACCCCCGGTGGCGATGCCGATCGCCACTCCAGCAAAATTTGTCGCCGTGCCATCAGAGAGACGAAGGCTATGACATCGGCCTTCCTCGTCTCCATGAGCTCCGGCTTCTTTGAAACCCCAAATATCACCACTGAAGGGTTCGGGTCCACTCCCTCCTCCGCCAGAAACTTCCCCAATTTTTCACAACCCCAAAACATGTGCATATGATTCGCTGGCCCCGCCCACACCTCTCACTCATCTGCTACCCCCTGAAAGAACCCACACATTCTCGCCCGAGTCATATGCACCCTGTGCACCACTTTAAACTGTATCAGGCTCATCCTTGCACAAGAGGTGGTCCTGTTTACCCTTTACAGTGCCTCACTCCATACTCCCCAACTGATCTCCATTCCCAACTCCGCTTCCCATTTGTCCTTGATCTTCACCACCCACTCACCTCTCTGCTCCCCCAGCCACTTATATATATATCTCCCCAATTCTTCCCTCCCCTTCCACATCCGGAAGCAGCAGTTGCTCCAGCAGGGTGTATCCCGGCAATCTCAGGAACCCCTTCCAAGACCTTTTGTGCAAAGTCCCTTACCTGTAGATACCTGAACTCACTACCCCTCGGCAGCTCACCCTTAGCTCCTCCAGACTGGCGAACCCTTTCTCCAAATACAAATCCCTCACCTTGACCAGCCCCACTTCCCTCCACCTCCACTATCCATCCACCCTGGCTCAAACCCATGATTCTCGCACAGCGGCGTTAGCACCGGCACCCCTTCCACCCTAAAATGCCTCTTCAGATGATTCCATATCTTCACTGTGGACTGCATCACTGGGCTCCATGAATACCTACTCAGAGCCATTGGCAATGCTGCCGTCACAATAGCCCTCAAACTAGACTCCTTACAAGATTTCTCCTCCATCCTAACCCACTCTACCCCTTCTCCTTCCCATCACCCGCCGCACCTTGTCCACATTCGCCGCCCAATAATAATGAAGCAAGTTTGGCAATGCTAACCCCCCCTCCCCCCCGCTGCCTCTGCCTCTGTAGCAGGGTCCTCCCCACCCTCGGCACCTTCCCCGCCCATACAAAGTCAGAGATGATTGTGTCCACTTTCCGAAAAAAAGCCTTTGGTATAAAGATCGGGAGAGACTGAAAGATAAACAAGAACCTTGGCAGAATGTTCATTTTCACCACTTGGAACCTCCCCGCCAACGTTAGTGCAGTGTATCCCACCTCTTAAGATCCTCCCTGGCGTCCTCCACCAGCTTTGTTAAGTTCCACTTATGGAGCCCCGTCCATTCCCTCGCTACCTGAATCCCCAAGTACCTAAACCTATCCCTTGCTACCGTAACTGGCATCCCCCCTAAATTAGCCCGCTGTGCCAGCTCATTCACTGGGAATACCTCTCTTTTCCCTACATTCAGCTTGTATCTAGAGAACCCTCCAAACTGCCCCAATAGGCCCATAATCTTTCCCATACTCTCCAACAGGTCCAAAACATACCGCAAGAGGTCATCGGCATAGGGCAACACCCAATGCTCCCTCTGTCCCCTCATTATCCCCTGCCACTCTGCGGACCCCCTCAGACCCATCGCCAATGGCTCTATGGCTAGCGCAAACAGCAGCGGTGACAGCGGGCACCCCTGCCTCGTACCCCTGTGTAAGTCAAAGCTTCATGAGCTCATATAATCCATCCTCACCCTCGCTCTTGGCGGCACATTCAGCAACCACACCCATGTCACAAATCTCAGCCCAAACCTAAACCTTCCCAAAACTTTGAGCACATACTGCCACTCCACCCGATCAAATGCTTTCTCCGTGTCCATAGACACCACCACCTCCAGTACTAGAGCTCTCAACAGATTCATCACCACATTCAACAGCCGTCTTATATTACTCTACAGCTGGCACGCCAGCACGCGGCTCGCTTTCTCCCCATACTCGTTTGGCACCCCTATTGCCCATGCAGTTGCCCTACCGCCCTCTCCTTTGTTAGCCTGTCAAATTGCCCCAGCAACTTTTTCCTCATCGCGAATCCCTCCACGGTGGGCCCCCTTGAATATTCCCTGTCCACCTACACTATCGCGCTCACTAGACGGTCATGTTCCGCCCTCCTTTCCTTATTCGCATGAACCGTAAATGAGAATTTCTCCCCGGACCACTGCCTTCAGTGCTTCCCAAAAAATGCCCGCCGACACCTCCCCATTCTGATTGAACTCCACATAATCTCTAATTGCCAGCCGCACCTTATCACAAAAACCTCCATCCGCCAACAACCCCAAGTCAAACCTCCACCCCGGCCTCTGCTCTCGTCCCGTACCGAACCAAATATCCAGCCAGTGGGGTGCATGGTCCGAGATAACTATCCCCGCATACTCTGCTCCCTCCACCCTAACCAAAATCTCCCGACTCACTACAAAGTAATCAATCCTCGAATACACCTTATAGATGTGTGAAAAGAAGGAATACTCCATTTCCCCTATTGCAAAGCATTTACAGCACAGAAACACATCATACAGCCTCACTGGTCTATGCTCCACACAGGCCTCCTCCCACCTTACTTCATCAAATCTCATCTATATAATCTTCTATTCTTTAACCCCGCAAGTGCTATCTGGCTTTTGTTATCTTGAGTTAGTGAGTTGCACATTCTAACCATCCTCTGGGTAAAGAATTTCTCCTGAATTCCCTGCTGGATGTATTAGTGCTATATTATATTTATGATCCTCGTTCTGGTCTCCCCTACAACAGGCAACATCTCTATGTCTGCCTTATCAAATAGTTTCATAATATGGAAAAAATCTCCATCAAGTCATCCTTAAGGGACTGAAACCTTGGAAGATAATGGTAGCCTCGTAACTGATGACTGGTGCCAGGATACCAGGCATTGCGCTACTTGATTCACTGCTTAATGTAAAAGAACAGAGAAGGAGTGGAATTCCTTTTGGTTCCAGTACAGAGCAGAGTTGACATGTTGCACTCGCAAAGCATAGAGTAGAAGGTACCCTGCACAATGGGGGACCTGTAATCCTGGTTAAGTCCGGAGCTCACTCCACATGCTTAGCTTTGGCAAGACATAATTAAATGTAGTTAGCTCTCGTTGAGTAGAGAACATCAATGACCTCACTTATGCAACAGTGGATGACAAACTGCAAGATGTTGCAAATATCTGTGTGGAGTCTGCCCATTCTCCCCGTATCTGCGTAGGTACTCTGGTTTCCTCTAAGTCCCGAAAGACGTATTTGTTAGGTGAATTAGACATTCTGAATTCTCCCTCAGTGTACCCGAACAGTCACCGGAGTGTGGCGATTAGGGGTTTTTCACAGTAACTTCATTGCAGTGTGACACTGATAAAGATTATTATAATATCTTCAGCTACAAACAAGAAAAAGATATACATATCTGTCATGATTTCACCTTCACAGTCATTAGCATTGTGGTCCTTGCCCTACTCTGAGGTTGCAGTTGAGGCTACAGGAGGTGGCATATTGAAAAGAGTGCAAACATCTCATTGTTTAGGTTCAGGTCAGAGAATTGATCACTGGACACCCTGGGCAGATATAGCCTTCTGTTGGAGCCCTTCTCCTTCAGCCTAGCCTGCTCTGCTGGTCTCTAATCAGTCTCCCAGTTGTGGTGTAAAGGCGAATGTTTAGCATTGTACCAATGTCTGAGAGCAACTGTTTTGTGCAGAAGCTTTGAAATGAGCAAAGGTCCTTCAGCACCTGCTTCACCATTCTCTGTAGGCCTTTTCAGCTTGATACACCTACAGAAAACATCAAATGTTTATAGAGTCGTAGCAACATCCAGAAGAAATCAACTGGCAACTAACCTGCAAGTAGCCAACGATCATTTTAAGTAGAGTTTCCCACTGATCATGTGATCTGCCTGTTCTGTATACTTCTGGCACAGTTCCCATCACCGCCATACAAGTGTGCATATATGCTGCAAATGCGATTTGGGACTTGTAGCAGCCGAGCAACAGGTGCGGCAATGAATCCAATTTCTCTTTCTTTTCGTTCAGCAGTGTCCAAAAAAAAGCACTTCATAAAAAGTGAATAGTACTAGCTCAGTAAGGTCAGCTTTGATAGCTATTTGTTTTATTTTCAGTCACTCTGGATTTTGGTACCTTCCTTATTTTTAACTGCAGGAGCATCATTACACTTTGCTTTGTTACGGTAGACCTTCATTTAAAGTTGCACGTCCTCTAAAGGTCAGCAAGTCTAATAGTGGAGCTCCCCATATTAAGTATAACATCTATGGGGAAAGATTATCTATTGAGGGGATTTCCTCTTCACATTTAACTATATCTATGCATTCGACAAGGTGCCGCTCAGAAGGCTGCTCCATTCGATAAAGTTGCATGGCGTTATGGGCAATTTATTAGCATGGATAGAGAATTGGTTAACTGACAGAAAGCAAAGAGTGAGGATAAATGGGTGTTTTTCTGGTTGGCGATCAGTGGGCCGCAGGGACCAATGTTGGGTCTGCAATTGTTCACAATTTACATTGATGATCAGGAGTTGGGGACCAAATGTAATGTGTCATAGTTGGCAGATGAATGGCAGAGCCAAGTGTGCAGAGGACACTGAAAATCTGCAGAGGGATATAGATAGTTTAAGTGAGTGGGCAAGGGTCTGGCAGATGAAGTTCAATGTTGGTAAATGTGAGGTCATCCATTTTGGTAGGAATAACAGCAAAATGGACTATTAGTTAAATGCTGCTGTGCAGAGGGACCTGGATGTCCTTGTGCATGAATCGCAAAAAGTTGGTTTGCAGGTGCAGCAAGTAATTAAGAAGGAAAATGGAATTTTATCCTTCATTGCTAAAGGGATGGAGTTTAAAAGCAGGGATGTTATGTTGCAGCTGTATAGGGTGCTGGGGAGGCTACACCTGGAGTACTGTGTACAGTTTTGGTCTCCTTACTTGAGAAAGGATATACTGGTACTGGAGGGTGTGCAGAGGAGACTCACTAGGTTGATTCCATTGAGAGGATTAGCTTATGTGGCGAGACTAAGTAGACTGGGGCTAAACTCATTGGAATTTAGAAGAATGAGGGGGGATCTTATAGAAACATATAAAATTATGAAGGGAATAGATAGAATAGAAGCAGGGAGTTTTTTGGAGGTTGTTTCCACTGGAGGGTGAAACTAGAACTAGGGAGCATAGCCTCAAAATAAAGGGGAGCAGATTTAGGGCTGAGTTGAGGAGGAACGTCTTCACCCTGAATCTGTGGAATTCCCTGCCCTGTGGTGCAGTTGAGGCTACCTCGTTAAATGTTTTTAAGGCAAAGGGTGGATAGATTTTTGAACAGTAAAGGAATAAAAGGTTACGGTGAGCCGAGTCCACAAAAAGAGCAGCCATGATCTTACTAAATGCCTGAGCAGGCTAGAGGGGCCAAATGGCCTACTCCTGCTCCTAGTTCTTATGTTCGCTTGATCATTTTGCAGGCCTCCAAATCCATTGTTAATGCAGAGGTAACCAGGAGGATAGGCACAGACACGAATACTGATTTTTCTTTCCTTCCTCTATGTTGATCAAAATGATAAGGCAGAAGAAGCAGAGGGGTTCTTCCCAGTATCCTAACCAACATCATTGAAACAAGTTATCTGGCCATCTTATCTGGCTATTTATGGGGCTTGCTCTGTGCAAATTAGTTGCCGTATTTCCCAACACCAGTGGCCACACTCGATAAATATTTCAGCGGTTGTGAAGCACTTTAAGACACTCAGAATATGAAAGGTGCTATATAAATAAAATGTATTTGTCAAAAATAAGACTGTGAATGCTGAAAATATGAAATAAAAACAAAGTTCTAGAAATATTCAGTAGGTCTGGCAGTAACTTTTCTTCCTTTGCACAAAGAGCTTAAGTTTCTCCCTAAGTGATAAATCGCAGTAACTGAAGTCCACTGGCTTTTTACCCATGTTTCATCAGGGGCCAAGACCTTGATTTTAGCCAAGGAAGACTGGGAGCTATTGAGAGAAGATGTGACATTTCTCTGCTGAAAAAGAGATGTTGAAGCATACTTGCTTGAGGCTGGCGCAGGGGGACAGCAACAGCAGAGGTCTGCAGAGAGTTTCTTTACCCTCTTGACTAGGGAAAGAGCGCCCGAGGACTGCGGAGAGGGAAAAGGAAATAAACCTTAACAAGAATTAAATTTAGAAAGACATAAGGGAACAGGACTGCCAACTTACCAGTGCTCGGCTTCTGCAGTATGAAGGAATTTGTGTCATTTTTTTAAAAACTCAGAATATAAAGTGAACAGCCAAGATAGGCCACGAGAGGCTGAACAGACAAATATACTAGGAATAGACAGCACAGCAGACATATTAAATCTGAAAACTGTAGGAAGATGGAAGGGGTGATTTTAGGATCTGTAAAAACACATTAAAATTGGAAGTGCTCTTGCTGCCATTACCTGGGGCAGGTGATTAAACATGGGTAAAACTTTTAATAAGCCAATACTGAAAGAGTGGTAAGAATGTGGAAGATGCTGACGCAAGTAGTTGCGGTAAAAAACTAAACACGTTTATATAAGTACATAAAGGGGGGGGAGGCATACAAGGATATATTGATTCGGTTAGATGTAGAGAGGTGTGGAGCATAAAAGAAAGAATAGCTCAATTGGGATGAATGCCTGCTTTTGTTCTGTAGTTGTTATGGAAGAATTTTAACTTCCTTCTTGATGGGCAGAAGAGGTTTCAATTATTAGAAGTTTGAAACCAGAGTCCAAAACATTGCAAAAATGCTTACATCCAATTTAACCATGATGGGTTAGGGGTGGGGGTTCGGAGTAATCTGCTCAGGGGACCTGGGTCAGTGATTTTAATAACATTATTGAGGTTGGTTCCCTGAAATTTCATGGCTGTCAAATTCGAAATGGCAGTGGACTGGGTTTTCCAGGGCTTGGGTAAACCTGGTATTTAAGGGGATACGGGAGCCGCTGGATCCAGCAGGCAAGTGCTTATCCGGCACTGCATGTGAGCCAAGACAAGTATCTCTTTCCAAATGCCTCAAAGCAAAGTGCAGCTATATATTCCATGATCTCCCCCCCTCCCCCCCGGCCCCCCATAAGCTAAATTCAGCAGAATATCTGCTTCCATCGGTCTCTCCCTGCTGCAATCTCTCCACTCCGCAGTCTCTCTCCCTCCTCGCTCTTAGGCTCAGAGGCTACCCACTGTTCCCCAATCTTCCTGATCACTGGGACTTATTCCCAGTAACCCTCAGCTGCCGTCTTTCCCGTGGGCCAGATTCTCTATCTGGATGGCTGTTGACAGGAAATTGAATTAAAATATTCAAATAAGGTCCTACTGTTAATTTTGGCAGGACCTCAACCTTCCCAGTATTTCCGGGCTTCCCTGCTCTGACACTGCTGTCTTCCTGTAAATATCAGGCCCATTTCGACGTTGAAAATACTGTATGGTACTGAAAAATGAGATAGATGGGCTGAAAAAGGCATAAAGCAAAATAAAATATGAAGCACTTCACATCTTGATATGTAGTTGTGGAAATTTTTCTTCATGTGCCCCCAGCATTGCACAAATCAGCAATGCTGAAATGGTCGATCAGCAAAACTCAGTGATGCTTAACTGCAAAGAAATAGGGATGAGTCAGGCTGTGGGAGACTGTGTGTTCAGTGAAACTAATCAAGTATAAAGACACAAGGGAAGGATCTGGTGGAGAGGTCTGTACCATATTAAAAAAAACGAACTGCACTACTGTGCAAATGGATTAAAAACAAATAAATGAAACACCAAAGGAACAACATTACTTCACTCAGATTGAGAGTTCGATAATGCCCCATCTCCTTTAATAAATAGAGACCATGCTACCCTCTTAAAAAACTTCATGTCCTGGAGTTTCTGCTTGAATGCATTGGTTTGTTCAGCTCCATTCCCCTGATATCAGAGTAAGCAGTTCAAAAGATTATGGGATTTTTAGTGCTGTTGTTGGCGCAACATGAATTTCTGTGGTCTTTCTCACAGGTTTACAAAAAACACTGCATTAGAAGCTCACAAAACATGGGCACATCCAAAAGATTAATTAATCACCATTGGGAGTTTCTATTAAATAATCTTGCTTGCTGGCCTTCGAAGACACTCAAAATTAAGCAGGAACGGGTGCAAGGCCATAACTAGGGATGTTAGTAGGGATGTTTTGAAAGGTTTTGAATTGACTCTTTCTTAATTTTCTGAGGAACTGACTACTGCAACACAAAAATAATTTTAAAATAGTTTTGGACTTTTTTTTAATTAAAAAAAAATTAATTGGCCAGGATTTTGAGCGGCTCAGCAGGAGAAGAAGGTAGATCAGAAGTAAGATTTGTCTCGTTTCCGGAGCAAATTTGCTTCAGTTAGTCAATTAATGGTGAGCAGGTTGGATGGCTGATCATTCACCAGCCAGAGGCAGAGAGTGAGGCAGCAGACATATTGTCAGTTGATACAGTCGGGTGTTTACAAGACCGCCAGCATTGCATCAGACCACCTTTGCCGCACCTTCAGCCCGGCAAGTAACCCGGTGCCCTTCAGTACATCAGGCTCTGAAGAACTCCTGAGAAAAAGCATTTGTGGACATGGCAGACGAAAAATTCCAGGTGACCCTACAGTTCAGTGATGACTTCATGTGATATCAAGAAATGGCTGAAGGCACTGGACACTGCAAAATCTATGGGTCCTGAAAATATTCCAGCAATTGTACCGAAGGCCTATGTTCCAGAACATGCCATGCCCTTAGCCAAGATATTCCAGTACAGCTATAACATGGCCATCTACTCAGCAATATTGAAAATTGTCCAGTTCTCCTGTACACAAAAAGCAGAACAAATCCAACCCCATTAGTCTGCACTAGAGTATCAGTAAAGTGATAGGTCGAGTCATCAAGTGTTATCAAACAGAACTTGCTGAACAATAATAATAATCTTTAATATTGTCACAAGTAGGTTTACATTAACACTGCAATGAAGTTAGTGAAAATCCCCAAGTCGCCACACTTTGATGCCTGTTCGGGTACACAGAGGGAGAATTCAGAATGTCCAATTCACCCTACATCAATAATGCTCCATTTGAGTTCCACCAGAGTCACTCTGCGCCTGATCTCATTACAGCCTTGGTTCAACATAGACAAAAGGGCTGAATTCGGAGGCGAGGTGAGAGTGACTGCCCTTGACACCATGGCAGCATTTGATCAAGTGTGGCATCAAGGAGCCCTAGAAAAACTGAAGAGACAATGTAACTATCGACCCCTAACATTCAATGGCATTACCATCATTGAATTCTCCACTATCAACATCCTGGGAGCTACCGTTGACGAGAAAAGTAACTGAATGATGCGCTATCAATCGTACTAAAGACTCGAATGGGTACAATAGAGGCTTTATTACAGCAAGATGTTTATCCTCCGACTGCAGCTGGTAGAATGGCTGCTCAGGAGAAGTCATGCATATTTATACGGCTCCATGTGGGCGGAGCTAGCCGGCAGGGGCTACCGGCGAACCTGTAGTATAGGTACTACTATACATCCCCTAATATAGGCACACACACAATTACACAGTGGATCACCACATTCTCCCCCTGTTAAAAATGAGTCTGGCGGGGGTGGCGTGGAACTATATACAGAATTGTGAATTTATTTACAGAGGGGAGGGAAAAAAATGTGTCCATCTTGTGACCTGGTGCCCATCAGAGGTTAAGTCTGTCCGGTGGTCTGACGGTTCGCTGGGAGCGACGTAACAGTGGTAGTGATGTCTGTACAGGCGGTGGCGGCGTCGACGGCATCGGTGCTGGCGGTGTTGGTGCTGGCCAGTAGCTGGATGACTCCTGGAGCATGCCGAAATCTTCCTCGTCCTCTAGCGTGGGCAGGGGAAGGAGGGATGGACCTGGTGGGGCTGGTGTTGGGAGCGCGGGTGGCGTGTGGGTCGGGAGGTGTGTGGGAGTGGGAGTGGCACCCAAGGGAGCCAGGTCCCTGAGCGAGACCGTATTCTGGCGGCCGTCGGGGAACTCCACGTAGGCATAATGGGAGTTTGCGCGGAGCAGGTGTACCCTGTCCACCAAGGGGTCCGCCTTGTAGAGCCGGACATGCCTACGCAGTAGAACCGTTCCTGGAGGTGCGAGCCAAGTCGGGAGCGACACCCGGGATGTGGACTTTCTAGGGAAGGTAAAGGCACGTTCATGGGGTGTGTTATTCGTGGCAGTGCACAGTAGCGACCGGATGGAGTGTAGTGCATCCGGGAGGACCTGCTGCCAGCGAGCGGCTGGGAGGTTCCTGGACCGTGGGGCCAGCTGGACGGCCCTCCATACCGTCCCGTTCTCCCTCTCTACCTGCCCATTTCCCCGGGGGTTGTAGCTGGTCATCCTGCTGGAGGTGATACCCCTGCTGAGCAGGAGCTGACGCGCAGCTCATCGCTCATGAATGAGGATCCCCTGTCGCTGTGGATGTAGTCGGGGAAACCGAACAGAGCGAATATGGAGTCGAGGGCCTTGATGACGGTGGCAGACTTCATATCCGGGCATGGGATGGCGAATGGGAACCTGGAGAATTCATCGACCACACTAAGGATATATGTGTTGCGGTCGGTGGACGGGAGGGGCCCTTGAAATCCACACTGAGGCGTTCAAAGGGGCGGGACGCTTTCACCAGGCGCACGCGGTCTGGCCAGTAGAAGTGCGGCTTGCACTCCGCACAGACCTGGCAGTCTCTGGTGACTGTCCGTACTTCCTCGACGGAGTAGGGCAGATTGCGGGCTTTGACGAGGTGGTACAACCGAGTGACCCCCGGATGGCAAAGGCTGTCGTGCAGGGCACAGAGCTGGTCTACTTGTGCGCTGGCACATGTACCTCGAGAGAGGGCGTCTGGGGGCTCGTTGAGCTTGCTGGGGCGATACAAGATCTCGTAATTATAGGTGGAGAGCTCAATTCTCCACCTCAAGATTTTATCATTTCTGATCTTGCCCCGCTGTGTGTTGTTGAACATGAAGGATACCGACTGCTGGTCAGTGATGAGAGTGAATCTCCTGCCGGCCAGGTAATGCCTCCAGTGCCGCACCACTTCAATGATTGCCTGGGCCTCCTTTTCAACAGACAAATGTCGAATATCGGAGGCATGGAGGGTGCGTGAAAAGAATACCACGGGTCTGCCTGCCTGGTTTAGAATGGCGGCAAGGTCGACATCTGAAGCGTCGCTCTCTACTTGAAAGGGCAGTGTCTCATCTACTGCATGCATCCCGGCCTTGGATATGTCTGCTCTAATACGGGCGAAGGCATGTTGTGCCTCGGCCGTGAGGGGAAATTGAGTGGGCTGTATCAGTGGCCGTGCGTTGTCCGGGTATTGTGGGACCCACTGGGCGTAGTAGGAGAAGAACCCCAGGCAGCGTTTGAGGGCCTTGGGGCAGTGGGGAAGGGGGAGCTCCATGAATGAGGGGGCGCATGCGGTCGGGATCGGGCCCCAGGAGTCCGTTTTGGACTATGTAGCCGAGGATGGCCAAGCGGTTAGTGCTGAACGCGCACTTCTCCTTGTTGTAAGTGAGGCTGAGGAGAGATGCAGTGTGGAGAAATTTGGCAAGGTTGGCCTTGTGGTCCTGCTGGTCATGGCCGCAGATGGTGACATTACCGAAGTACAGAAACGTGGCCCGCAGTCCGTACCTGTCAACCATTTGGTCCATTTCTCTTTGGAATACCGAGACCCCGTTAGTGACGCCAAAGGGAACCATAAGAAATTGATAGCGGCAACCGTTCGCCTCGAAGGCAGTGTATGGACGGTCCGACTTGCGGATGGGGAGCTGGTGGTATGCGGATTTAAGGTCAATCATTGCGAAGACCCGGTACTGTGCAATCTGATTGACCATATCAGGTATGCGAGGGAGGGGGTACGCGTCGAGCTGAGTGTACGATTGATGGTCTGGCTGTAGTCCACGACCATCCTGTGTTTCTCCCCAGTTTTAACCACTACCACTTGGGCTCTCCAGGGGCTATTCCTGGCCTCAATAATACCTTCCCGAAGCAGCCGCTGGACCTCGGACCTGATGAAGGCCTTGTCCTTGGCGCTGTACGGTCTGCTCCTGGTGGCGACGGGCTTGCAATCCACAGTCAGATTGGCAAAGAGGGAGGGAGGGAGGGTCAACCTTGAGGGTCGTGATGCTGCAAACGGTGGGGTAGGGGCCTGCCGAATTTGAGGGTGCGACTCTGGAGGTTACATTGAAAATCCCGGCCCAGTAATAGTGTAGCACAGAGATTGGGGAGAACGTACAGGCGGAAACCACTAAATTCAACCCTTGCACGGTGACGTTGACCACACAGAAACCTCGGATCAGGACAGAGTGGGATCCGGAGGCCAGGGAGATCCGCTGGTTGGCGGGATGGACCGCGAGGGAGCAGAGCCTTACCGTGTCTGAGTGGATGAAGCTATCGGTGCTCCCGGAATCTAGTCAGCAGGAGGTCGCGTGGCCATTGATTAGCACCGTCGTCGAAGCGGTGGCCAGGTTGTGAGGAAGGGACTGGTCCAGCGACATCCAGGCAAGCAGCGGGCAGTTGTCCGAGGAGTCCGATGAGGAGTGGCAGCGACCCGGGTCCAGTGGTCCAGTCCCGAGGGGGAGACAAATTGGCGGCGATGGCGACATCCGAAGGACCTGTGGGGGAGAAGATGGCGGCGCCCATGCAGCGCACGTTGCGGGCGCGGGGCAAGGTGGCGGTGCCCACGGGCCGCACGTGGACCTGGGGGGAGAAGACGGCGGTGCCCATGGTGCGCACGTTGTGGGGGCGGCGCAAGATGGCAGAGCCCACTGGTAGCACGTGGCCCCGGGAGCAGAGGATGGCAGCGCCCATTGTGCGATCGGCTGGGGGAAGGGAGCGAAATTGGGCGCGATAGCAGCAACTGCGCGGGCCTGGCACACCGCCGCAAAGTGGCCCTTCTTGCCACGGGATTTGCAGGTGGCGGTGCGGGCTGGGCAGCGCTGGCGGGGGTGCTTCTGTTGGCTGCAGAAGTAGCCGCGGGGACCCCCAGAGTCCCCGCGGTGTGGTGGGCAGCGCAGGTATATTGCGCAGGAGTGGCCCCAGTTGGGAGGGTTGGTTGCGGGGTCCACGAGGGGTAGGATGGGTGGGCCACGCGGCGAGCGAGGTAGGAATGGACATTACGAGAAGTGACCATCATGGAGAGCGCTAAAGCTTTCGTCTCCGTTAGGTCGAGCACGGCCCCTTCCAGCAGTCGTTGCCGGATGGAGTCCGATGCAATCCCCGTCATGAATGCATCACGCGTGAGGAGATTGTAATGTTCCGTGGCCGTGACGGCCTGGCAGCCGCAGTCCCGTACGAGAGGGATAAGGGCCCGCCAGAAGTCTTCAATCGACTCACCAGGTAGTTGTACGCGAGTGGCGAGTACATGCCTTGCAAATAGAGCGTTCATCTTCTGGACGTAGTTTTCTTTAAGGAGGTCCATGGTGCCTGCGTAATTCGGCGCATCCTGTATCAGCGGGAACACGCTGGAACTCAACCTTGAGTAGAGAACCTGGATTTTCTGAGCTTCCGTCGGCTCGGGGGTCGCTGAGTTGATGTAGGCCTCAAAGCAAGCCAGCCAGTGATTAAAGTCCTTTCTGGCGTTTGGCGAGTGCGGATCCAGCTGCAAGCGATCTGGTTTGATCCTGCTGTCCATGATGCGGAAAAGCTAACTGTAATAAATTGATGTGCTATCAACCGTACTAAAGACTCGAAGGGGTACAATAGAGACTTTATTACAGTTAGATGTTTATCCTCCGACTGCAGCTGGTAGAATGGCTGCTCAGGAGAAGTCATGCATATTTATATGGCTCCATGTGGGCGGAGCTAGCCGGCAGGGGCTACCGGTGAACCTGTAATATAGGTACTACTGTACATCCCCTAATATAGGCACACACACAATTACACAGTGGATCACCTCACTGAACCAGCCATATAAATACTGTCGCTACAAGAGCAGGTCAGTGGCTAGGAATCCTGTAGGAACGAACTCACCTTCTGAATCCACAAAACCTGTCCACCATCTCCAAGGCACGTCAGGAGTGTGATTGAATACTCTCCCCACTTGCCTGAATGAGTGCAGCTCCAACAATGTTCAAGAAGTTTGACACAATCCAGAGCAAAACAGTTTACTTGATTGGTACCCCTTTTACAAACATTTATTCCCTCCACCACTGACGCACAGTTCCAGCACTGTGTACCATTCACGGAATGCACTGCAGGAAGTTATCCAAGCTCCTTGGGCAGAATTTTCCAAACCCACGAACACTACCATCTAGGAGGACTTGGGCAGCAGATAGACCGGAACGCCAATACCTGGAAGTTCCCCTCCAAGTCTCTCACCATCCTGTGAGTCAAAAGCCTGGAAATTCTCCCCAATTACTTTCGGATAGCTCATCCGTTGTCTGTCATACTTGCCACAAGGTAGCATCTGTCCGCTGTGCTGATAGCTGTTTGAGGTCTCCTTTTCAGCCCTCTGCTGCTTCCACATCCTGAGGTTGAATCTGCAGGTGGCCAGAAGGTTGCTGCTCTACCAATCCACATGTCCGCAACTCCCTTCCTCTTAAGGTTCTCCTCGCTGGAAGACCCTTCTCCTAAAAGGACAATGCCCACGGCATTTGGTTGTTCTGAAGGGCCACCTTGCCAGGCGCATCACTGCCCACCTCTGTCCCATCTCAAGGCCCTTTCAACTGATCTCCTGCCAGGAGCTTACTGGCACAATGGGGCCCCAATCCCAGATCACTGTCTTTTCCGGTTCTTCTCCTCAATGTTAAACACAGTGGTTATGATGTATGAGACTTCCTAAGAAGGCAATCACACAGATGCTGATTGCAGCTATGACCTCAGCTTCCATTGCGACCCTGCCAAGACACTGATGTTCCTGTATGCCCATGTATGCATGTACCCCATGCACTCCTCATGAAATTTGTAAAACTGCAGTCAATTGGATCCTTAACAATGTTGACTAGCTATAAACTGCTTATTATAAAAAAAAGATTGCTGTCCACCACTAGTAAAATGTGATCTCTGTATAATGACGTCAGTGGTTGACTCCAACACATGCACTTTTACGACCCCCTCTCCCCCAACATTTCCAGTGACGTATATTTCAGAGCCATAAAATCCTGGAAACTTTCTGTCATATAAAATGTGATTACTCAGATGGTGGATTGAGTTAAAACACTTTTTTGTTTAACTATCCCATTCTCAGCAGTATCAATCAAGCTGTCACTCATATTATATATATATCAAGGAATATCTTTTAAAGCAAATTGCAAAACAAAACGTTTTCATACACTGCCTGATTTCACTGGACAATGGCAGATTTTGCATTTGGCGAAATGCAAATAAGTTTGATCGGAAACCGGAGAGGAAAAGAACACTTTTCAAAATAGACACACGTTGCATCAGAATCACCAACTGCATCCATGTGGAAATTCTACCCTCCCCCCCCCAAGTATCACATCACACCATTAACCAGAACGCGAGGTGTGGGGGCAGGAAACAAGATTGCCATGTTTTTTCTCTCGTATGCTTGCAAGTTCATTGAGCTTGAGTATTTTGTAATATATCCTATCTGTAACATTAACATCTATTCCCAACATGCTTTGTGTCCACTCAAGTGCTGCATGTGATCAGCCGTCACATTTTTGTTTAAACATACATTTAGTTTCAGAGGAAGGCAGAAAGTGGAGCATGAAAAACCCCACATACAGAGGATTGTACAGGAGCCCAACATAAACATTCCTTAATTTTTGGTCATCTTAGAATCGATCATCATCTATCGCTTTAGTTCAGAATTGCATTATTAGTAGAGGATTTCTATTATGATGGTACACAGTGGCAGTGGGAGGCCAGTCAGATGTGGAAACAGTCCCACATACAGTTAAGA
Organism: Scyliorhinus canicula; assembly: GCF_902713615.1. Classification (NCBI taxonomy): domain Eukaryota; kingdom Metazoa; phylum Chordata; class Chondrichthyes; order Carcharhiniformes; family Scyliorhinidae; genus Scyliorhinus; species Scyliorhinus canicula. Next base: position 12,542,707 of record NC_052167.1, read on the forward strand.
ATGATTTCCTTTGTTCTCTTCTGCTTTGAACAATTCCCCGAACAAGATTCTTCATAAGCCTCTGAAAATTGTGCCAGCTTCTAGGAAGTGCACAAAAATAATCATGATTGATTCATTGTTGGATACTTATAAGCAAATCCTTCATCAAAATTTTCCCTCCTCCCCACCCCGCTCCAATTTCCATTTTTCCAAGCACAGACCAGGTGATGCGTGAGGCAGTTACAGGACTGTTTCCACATCTGACTGACCTCCTACTGGCGCTGTGTACCATCATAATAGAAATCCTCTACTAAGAATGCAATTCTGAACGAAAGCGATAGATGATGATCGATTCCAAGATGAACAAAAATTAAGGAATGTTTATGTTGGGCTCCCGTACAATCCTCTGCTTTTATTCGTTTGCAATGAATTACATTTATAATCTGGATTAGGGAAAAGTCACTTTCATGATTCCTTTGCATGACTGAAAACAAATGTATTCTCACAGCTGTAAAGACATTTACTTCTCCATGACCTAGATGTATTGGACAGCGTTCAGAAAACTGACATCTATGATTCTGGAAATTGAAATGAAAAATTAAAGTGTACATTGACGAGACTAAAACCAAAAAGTGGGGCGTCAACCTGGCAAAGCTATAGCACAAAACCACACAGCGTAAGCAGCAAGCAATAGGCAGAGCTAAGCAGTTCCACAAACAACCGATCAGATCTAAGCTCTGCAATTCTGCCACCTCCAACAAGATCTAGACTATATGCAGTCTTGGGCTGACAAATGGCAGTAACATTCGCGCCATAAAAGTATCAGGCAATGACCATCTAAAACAAGAGAGAATCTAACCACCTCCTCCTGACAATTTCAAAGGCAGTCCCATCGTTGAATTCTTCCAATATCAACATCCATTGACCAGAACTTGAACTGGACTAGCCATATAAATACTGTGGCTACAAGAGCATGTCAGAGGCTCGGAATCCTGCAGCGAGTAATCTACCTGCTGACTCCCCAAAGTACTGTCCACCATCTACAAGGCACAAGTAAGGAGTGTGGCAGAATTCTTTCCATTTGCCTACATGAATGCAGCTCCAACAAAACAAGAAGCTTGACACTATCCAGGATTAAGTAGCCTGCTTGATTGACACCCCCTCCACAAACATTCACTCCCTCTACCATCGACACATAGTAGGAACAGTGTGCACCATCTGCAAAAAGCACTGCAGAAACTCACCGAGACTCCTTAGACAGCACTTGCAAAACCCACGACTGTTACCATCTAGAAAGGCAAGGGCAACAGATGCAGAGGAACACCATCACTTGCAAGTTTTATTGCAAGCCACTCACCATCCTGACTTGGAACTATGACACCATTCCGTCACTGGGTCCTGGAACTCTACACCTAACAGCACTGTGGGTGCACCTACACCACATGAACTGCAGGGGTTCAAGAAGTCAGCTCACCATCACCTTCTCAAGGGCAATTAGTGATGGGCAATAAATGCTGACCTAGCCGCCGGCACCAACATTCCACGATGAATAATAAAAAAAATACAAAATAGTCGAGCCTTGTGCCAGGCTAGAACTTTATGGAAAATAGACTGTCATGCAATTTAGTTAGTGCTAAATTAATGGAATGCCATTAAACAGGAGTTGGGAGATTATCTGCCAACAATCAGGATTGAAGGTACTAAAGATAAATTTAGGCCCAAGCGATTAAAAAAATTAAGGAGCTCTAAAATACACATTATTCATGGTAACACAATTTTTGCTTGCTGTAAGTTTGATCTGTTTTTAATTGCCTGCCCCAGGCAATGCAAAGTCCGTTAAGAGCAAACTGCTTTTAGCCTTTACTCCTTCAGAGAATGTTCCCTAGGATGAATGGATATACCCCGCTCTGATAATTAGTAACGCCCCAACATCAGAACAGTATTCCTTATTGTGCCAATGTGACATATTTAAGCGTAATCAAAGGTGCTATACAAATGTTCAGCTTAAGTATTTCATTTTCATGAGTTAAAAAGGGCTCTGTATTGCTGAAGGAGTTACTGTTAATGCTTGCAATCCCGAAATGCGCAAGGGTATCAGAAGCAAAGGAAACGAGTGGAGACATGGGCTTCAGGTGAGTTGGCCTTACTCTGTTCCACAATTCCCTCTGCCTGCTATCTCCCAGCTAAATAACATTTAATGCACAAAGGTCTTACATGAACTATGTTCAAATTAAGTGAATGCGTGTTTTCCCCGAATTTTCACTGAGAATACACATTACACGTGGTGGGCGAATTTAAAACTGGATCTGGTCTTGCCCCAGACTTGTGGAGTACTGGACAGCCTTCTTCGAGGCTATGTCCAAAGTGGTGGGGGTGAGGGTGGAGCCATGCCCGATAGTGGCGGTCTTCGGGGTTTCAGACCAGCCAGATCTATTCCTGGGGAGGAGGGTGGACGCCCTTGCCTTTGCTTCCCTGATCGCCCGCCATAGAATCCTGTTTGGCTGGCGGTCAGCAGCACCACCCAGAGCTGCAGACTGGCTGTCCGACCTCTCGGAATCTCTCCAAATGGAGAAAATCAAATTCGCCATCCGAGGGTCGGACGACGGCTTCAACAGAATGTGGGAGCCATTCATGAAACTGTTCCAGGACCTGTTTGTGGCCAACGAACAGGGAAAAATGGTCGGGAGTCGGGGGAAGGTAGCCGGGGCATGGAGGGGAGAGATGGACTGGGGGGGGGGATGGCTAAACCTGAGGAGGGAGGGGCGAAGGGGTGGGGGGGGGGGGGGGGGAAGACAGCTAAACCTGGGGAGAGGGAGGCAAACCGTGGAGGGGGGGGCAGGGAAGCGGGAGGGAGAAAACGGGATGCCAAAACGTGCATGACATCTCCAGGAGAATAAGGAAACTGGAGATGGAGGATGGGAGGAGCGGCAGGAGCGGAGGCAAGTGTGGGACGGCAGTGAGACCCGTCCGGGAAGGGCGGGCGACAGCAACACACAGCACAACCAAATATCGCACGCTGTGATTTTCTCCCCAGCACCCAAAGGTGTGCTGGCCCCTGGCCCCTGCCCCCCCCCCTCCCCCCCGCAGGCAGTCGCCTACTTATGTGGGGTGGGTAATTTTGCCAGATGTACAGAGATGCCGCTGTCGAGCTGGTGCACAATACCCCACCAGTTATTCCATTTCATATGTTATTGTATTTTTTTTTATGTTGGGGTGTGCCCTTCTCCTCTAAATATGTGTGTTTCTTATTCTGTGTACATAGCGGTAATTATACCTTGTTCAAAAAAACCCAATAAAAACATTTATTAAAAAATTTTTAAACTGGAGATGCCAGGAGGCTGTGTTGTGTACCTTGGCTTTGATCTTTCAGATAGAAGCCATTGTACTTAGCTGCAATTGAATCCTATCATTTATACTCACGGTATTGCTTTCTTGTGTTATTTTCTTTTCTTTAATTTTTTGCCTGTGTGTTCTCTGAAAAAATTAACTTGCAGAATTGAGAAGATGCAATTTTTTCCTCAATATCCTTTTCAGGAGAAAAGGGATCGATCTGAGGAGGAATTGGAAGTTGGTCTGTTTATATAAAGGCCAACTGGCCACATCTACCATTAATCAATCTTTAGAGCTGTTGTTGAGCCAATAACCTGCCCCTGCAATGAGCATCTTCCTTGCATTCATATAGTGGGTTTCCTCCGGGTGCTTCGGTTTCCTCCCACAAGTCGTGCTTGTTAGGTGAATTGGACATTCTGAATTCTCCCTCTTGTGTACCCGAACAGGCACCATGATGTGACGACTAGGGGATTTTCACAGTAACTTCATTGCAATGCTAATGTCAGCCTACTTGTGACAATAAAGATTATTATTATTAAACAAAAGTTCACACCAAGTCATATGAGGTGGTATTAAGGCAGAAGGCCAAAAGCTTGGATAAAGATCTAGGTTTAAAGGAAGTGAGGTAGAGGCAAAGAGGTTTAGCCAGGCCTAATTCATGCTGGGAATTCTCTCAAAATTAATAAGACTGTACTCCCATTGTCGTATGATAAGAAATTGGTAACCATTTCACTCACTCCAAACCTACCCTGTCAGCTCTGAGCCAAACCAGAAAATGAACCCCATCATGTTTTGGACTGTTTTATATTGGGATCTCTTGTTGTACTTTACCCTAAAAAATTAAACTTAATTGTTTTCTTGTGGAATCTAAAATCTATCATATGCTTCCCAAAGTTCTAAGATGGTAGCTTTTTTGTATCCAATCAATTTTCTAACACAATGGCATTCTGGAATTGTGCCATAAAAGCTGTCTGGAGAACGCAGCTGATGCCTCGCCAAAATATACTTAAGCTTGTTTAAAGTCAGAGACCTGCATTAGTAATTTTTACATGGTTATGCATGCTAAACATTCAACCTAGTGTGAGGAATTTGTCAACTCAAGTTACTTCAGATAAAGGTTTTACAATTTTTTTGTGTGTGGATCGATAGTGTGTGGTTTGTTGACTGACATTCTAACCTCCTGTGCCAGTCACATGGGACAGTGAGAAAGAACAGCAGCAGTTCATTATGTTTCCGATATTACAGCAGTGACTTGACTTCAAAAATAGTTCATTGGTTGTGAGGTACTTTTTGATGTCCTCGTGTTATGAAAAGTCCTATTTAAATGCAAGTTTGTTCTTTCTATTAAATAACCTGGCCATTAGTCACAAATATAAGTGCAGCCCCTTTGATCATACTGTATCCTTCCAGATTGCCAATCGTATCATCTTTCCATTGCAGTACCTGTTTTAAGTGAGTCTACTGTATGACCAATTCAACCACCTTCCTGGCAACCAATTCTATTTCATCGCCCACGTTAGAGGGTGGGGTTGGGGTTAAAGAGATTTCCTCTGTGCGCCATATGTAAATGTCTTAACTTGTTTGGTAACAGCTCCAGTGCTGAAATGCCTCCTGATTACTATCATTAAGAATTATGAATGTGTGCCCTCTTTTTTTGCTGCCCAGGTGTATAAAATGTTCTGTTCCAACTTCATTTCCTCTATGTTGTTATGTACCTTGAAAGGCTTCTCGGGTTCCCTCAGAGGTGTCGCAGCCCTACAATGCTAACTCGCTCTTAAGAGCTCTTTTTTTCTGATACACTATTGAGCTTTGACAATCCCTTCCACAGAGAATCTGGAAACTAGATGCACTGGAGCTGCAGGGACAGCGCTAACTTCGACCACTTGTCCCAATGTCAGGTGAATTTTTACACCTGGTTACCTGCACTTTTTTGGTCGAGCAAAGGCAGGAGACATCAGAGACTTTTTTTGGTTAATATTTTACATTATTAATGTTTAGCATTTATAAATATGGTTAATAATAATCTAATAATTTTTATTAGCGTCACAAGTAGGCTTACATTAACACTGCAATGAAGTTACTGTGAAAATCCCCCAGTCGCCACACTCTGGTGCCTGTAGGGTAAACTGAGGGAGAATTCAGAATGTCCATTTCACCTAACAAGCAGGTCTTTCGGGACTTGTGGGAGGAAACCGAAGTACCCAGAGGAAACCCACACAGACTCGGGGAGAATGTGCAGACTCCGCACAGTGACCCAAGCCGGGAATCGAACCCGGGTCCCTGGCGCTGTGAGCAACAGTGTTAACCACTGTGCTACTGTGCGTCCAGTAAATAAACTTAAAAGAAAGATTATATATAAATTTTAAACTTTGGTTTGTCATGAGGCTATTAATTCCATTAAAGGAACTATAATGGATAGAATGCTGTGATAGCTCGCTAACTAGTATGATTGTCCACTTAAGTATTACTGAATAAAGTGAGTTTGGAGTCACAGTAAATAAATCAAATTAAAAATTACTTTAAAAGAATCATAAATAACAATAATGCCTTTGTAAAAGAGAGAACAAAAAAAACTGCTTAAAAAATGTCTACATACCGTTACAATACTTGTTAAATATGTTTCCTGTTGTCTTGAATCCAAGGGTGGGATTTACCGGCTGTTCACCCCAGCGGCAAACATCCTCTATGTACTCCAAATCACGGAGGAGAAATTCCGTTGACAACGGTGGGACCGGTAGATCCTGCTGGCGGGCCACCTCTGAAAACCACGCAGTGGGTGGTCGGTAAATCCCACCCAGATCAGCTATTTAAATGCTTGCTCTCAATGACCATTCCCAAGCTGGCATTGTTATAAGGGGGCGGGGCTGCATTCCTCCTGCACCACGCTAGAGTCTACGCAGATCGGGCCGCTGGAGGATGCCGAATGGAAAGGAAGGTTCATCACATAATCAGAGTGTAGGCAAGTACACATTTTTCCCTTTTAAAATCACCGGCCCATGGCTTCCCACCGCTAGCCAGAAGTTATGGGCCAATATCCCAGTGACCATAACTGTTTACAGTGCTCCAAGGGTGGTGTCTGGTGCAGGTTACAGCTTCATCAGGGCTTCTGATTATTTGAAATTACCTGAATGGCAATGTAACCTAGCATCCTATCTGCTTTGTACAAGAGCAGAAGTATCCATTCAACCTACGTTTATATTTTGATAGCCATGGCAACTCCATCGTTTTAATTCAAATTCCCTGCCTTTTCCCCGTCTATCCTTTACAGCCCTAATTTCGGAATGAAAAAATCTACTTCTGTTTTAAATATCTCCAATGGTTTTTGCATTTATGGCCTTCAGTGACAGTGCATCTCATGTTCTTCCCAATTTCATGAGAGGTTTCTCTCTTTCTGGGTTTAGCTCAAACTCGAGACAAAAAGGTTTCGGATTCCCTACAGCAGTGTTTTTCAAACTCTTTTCCCCCGGGACCCACTTTTGCCAACGGTCCGCCCTTTGCGACCCACGCTGGTCGACCTTTGCGACCCACGCTACATACACTTACCCTTAATGCGAAAGGGTACCCTTTGGTCCTCATGATTTCACACCAATCAGGTTCACAGGAGGATAGGGCAATGAGCACATCAGATGCAGACTTCAGCCAGTTCCTTTGTGCTGTCCTCATCTTTGTGAGAACGGAAAATCCAACCTCGCACATGTAGGTTGTTATGAAGGGCAATAGCAACAAAATGCTTATTTTGCTCAGCACTGGATACTCCTGGGAGATGCTATTCCAGAATGTTGACAACCTCATGGGCTTTTGGCGTGTATTTAATGTGCTACCACAGATCAGGTACAGCAGCTTAGTCTTTTCATTTGGAGTCAGCTATAAGTTATTAACTGACTCTGGGGTCTCAACCTCAAAAGGCATTTTTCACCCACCACTTCTTTTTCAAAATCTGAAACTTCTCTTCTCATACTTCCTGCATATAACACACATGGCTTTATCTCTTTATTTGCATTGGCATTATTGATAAAACCATGCCTCAAGAAATCATCTTTATACTGCTTTAGTCCCGAGTTAAGTTTCTTCTTTGTAGGCATTTAACCGGAGGCTCTGAAGTGCAGTACAGAACTAACACTAGCACTGCTCTGTCTTGCCGTGGATTCTTCTGAGCAGCTCTCTCCAGCAGATTCAGATGTGAAGTGCTGGCCAGTAGGGTACACCGCCTATTTGTGTTTTTGGCTGTCTCTTAGAACATAGAACATAGAACAGTATAGCACAGAACAGGCCCTTCGGCCCTCAATGTTGTGCCGAGCCATGATCACCCTACTCAAACCCACGTATACACCCTATACCCGTAACCCAACAACCCCCCCCTTAACCTTACTTTTATTAGAACACTACGGGCAATTTAGCATGGCCAATCCACCTAACCCGCACATCTTTAGACTGTGGGAGGAAACCGGAGCACCCGGAGGAAACCCACGCACACAGGGGGAGGACGTGCAGACTCCACACAGACAGTGACCCAGCCGGGAATCGAACCTGGGACCCTGGAGCTGTGAAGCATTTATGCTAACCACCATGCTACCCTGCTGCCCCTTCTTACTTGTAAGAAAATTAATCACCTTCATAGTCTTTTTGCCTTGCTTGCTAGCAGTTAGAAAAATGGAAGAAGCTCGCCTCCGTGATTTGGAGTACAGAGAGGATGTTTGACATCAAGTGTACGTGTAGGGCATGTGACCTGCGCATTGTTGTCGCTTCACGCTGAAACACGGCGCGCAGCCTCATTTCTGCTCATTTAAAAGGTGGCAGTGGACACCATTCTCAGGAAAATGCCGGTGTACTCCATTGGGTGCTTCTCTGTTGCCGGGTCAAAATCCTGCAACTCCTTTCCTAACCATAGTATGGGTGTATCTTCACTACACGGACTGCAGCGATTCAGGAATACAGCTCACCACCACCTTTTCCAGGGCAATCAGGGATGGGCAACAAATGCTAGCCTTATCAGTGATAACTGCATTCCAAAAAAAAATGTAGTAAGCATTGAAAGTGCTCGATAACTACGTTATTGCTGACTTTCAAAAGTAGTCTCGATTAATGATTCTTTTGTCACAAAATGCAGTTGTGTCTTGGGGCTAAGTGAAACACAGCCATTGCAGTGCCTCCCTCCTAGAATTTGTCTTTCTGAACCAATCACTCGACCCAGCTTAGTCCCAAATTTGGTTGTATAGGTTTTTTTTCCTGAGAGTGCCTTCGAGAATGATGAAGTGATTTTAAAATATGTTTTGTAAGTCTCATCAGTTTGAAGCTGTGCTTCCAGGTGAGGCTTTTCTCAAGGGAGAAAAAGGACATATTGTCCTTCTCACCTTGTGAGCATAGTTTCTACTAACTGCAGAGAACCATATTTATTTATTAAAAAATATTTGTTGGATGTAGTATTACTCTAAATATGAAATTTCTGCCTTTTGATAAATGCTTCTATTATAGAAACAAAAAAACTCCTGCAGCTGACAATAATAACATTTTTCTTTTTATCCAATATGAGAATAACCTATCACACTGAAGGTATGCAATTCTGAGGATGATCATGGAATCCCCTTAAAAATTAAGAACAATTCACGACATTGAGGACACATGTTCTGCATTGATGACTTTTAACTACACCCTTGAAAAGTGGTAACGCCTTCTCAATCCAACAATAACTCTCCCATGAATTTTCAAAAGTATTCGGATAGGATTAATTCTAAAACTACCACATTAAAAATTATGCATTTTAGATGGCACATCCCACAATCCTAACTGTTGACTGAACCTGCACATTAACCTTCAGAGAATCGTGAACAAGGACTTCCAAGTCCCTTTGTGCTTCTGATTTCCTAAGCATCTTCCCATTTAGAAAATAGTCCATACCTCCATTTCTCCTTCCAAAGTGCATAACCTCACACTTTTCCACATTGTATTCCATCTGCCACTTCTTTGCCCACTCTCCTAGCCTGTCCAAGTCAGTCTGCAGCCCACCCGCTTCCTCAGTACTACCTGTCCCTCTACAGATCTTTGTATCATCTGCAAACTTGGCAACAGTGCCTTCAGTTCCTTCCTCCAGATCATTAATGTATATTGTGAAAAGTTGTGGTCCCAGCACAGACCCCTAAGGCACACCACTCGTCACCGGCTGCCATCCTGAAAAAGACCCCTTTATCCCCACTCTCTGCCTTCTGGCAGTCAGCCAATCCTCTATCCATGCCAGGATCTTACCCTTAACACCATGGACATTTAACTTATTTACCAGTCTCCGATGCGCCACCTTGTCAAAGGCCTTCTGGAAATCTAAGTAAACCACGTCCTTTGTCTCCTTTGGTTCTCCTTTGTCTAACTTCCTTGTTACCTCTTCAAAGAACTCTAACAGATTTGTCAGACATGACCTCCCCTTGTCCTATTTTATTATGCACTTCCAAGTACTCCGCGATCTCATCTTTAATATGGACGCTAAAATCTTACCAATGACCGAAGTCAGGCTAACCGGCCTATAATTTTCCATCTTCTGCCTCCCTCCCTTCTGAACAGTGGTGTTACATTAGCCACTTTCCAGTCTTCTGGGACCTTTCCTGCCTCCAGTAATTCATAGAAATTCAATATAATTCAATAATTCCTGAAACATCATCACCAATGCCTCCACAATCTCCTGAGGTATCACTTTTAGAACCTTGGGGTGTAGTCCATCCGGTCCAGGTGATTTATCTACCTTCAAACCTTTCATTTTCCCCACTGCACTCACCTCTGCCCCCTGGTTCTCCTGGAGCTCGAGCATCCCACTGGTGTCTTCCACTGTGAAGACTGATGCAAAGTAACTATTCAGTTAATCTGCCACTTTGTTTCCTATTAATGCTTCTCCAGCTACATTTTCCAGTTGCCCAATGTTTATTTTTGCCTCTCTCTTACCTTTTATATATTGAAAAAACCTCTTCCTATCTCCCTTTATATTACTAGCTGGCTTGCACTCATACTTCATCCACTCCTCCCTTATTGCTTTTTTAGTTGTCCTCTGCTGGGCTAAATCGCTGGCTTTGAATGCAGGCCAGCAGCACGGTTCGTTTCCCGTAACAGCCTTCCCGAACAGGCGCCGGAATGTGGTGACTAGGGGCTTTTCACAGTAACTTCATTTGAAGCCTACTCGTGACAATAAGCGATTTTCATTCATTTTCATTTTTCATTTCACTTTTAAAGACTTCCCAATCCTCTGGCTTCCCACTAATCCTCGCCACTTTGTATGCTTTTTCTTTAGCTTTTATGCTGTCCTTGACTTCCCTCATCAGCCATGGATGCCTTGTCCTCCCCTTAGCATGTATAACAAAGCATTTTATTCACTAGCTTAGCAGCTACTTCAACTCTTGTGCTCTGATTGCACTTCTGGGGATAACTCCTGTGCTTCTGACACGTGGCCTCTTTTGTAGCTGCCTCATCACATTATCACATGAACATTCAAGTCTACAGGTCTGTTATCCAATGCATGTTATTAATGCGTGAACTACGCAAACACGCATTTTACAAGTTTGCAGCTCATTTGAAAATTCAAAGCAATAACTTAGGATTTCTTGTACTGCACTGGAAAGCAGACCTCGTTCTGTTAAATATATCTTTCAACCTCCCAGCATGACTTTTTTTCCCACTGAGAACTTGACAACTGAGAATGAAAAAAGTAATGTGTTCAATGTAAAAATTTATATCACATCAGAGGGACCAGCAAGAGATAATGTAGCACCTTTTGATTTGTTAAAATAAGTGTTGCAACAAACTTCAAAGATAATCAAACACGTGGAAACCTAACAGTATAATTAAACAGCCCAATTTATATTTGATTTTACCCAATTAAGTTGATTCATGACTCTTTTAATTTAAACTATTCTATGGTATTATGGCAAGAAATCTATGTGGAAATGCATTGAATCAGCAGATATGATAACATAATTCCTAATTCACATTGGTATTTTAAAACAGGTTTACTAGTTCAAAATAGCCTTGACATAAGAGAGCACTTTATTCCGTGGAATTTTATCTTTATATCCAACTTCCAATCATCTTTATACTCAACTGGACTATGGAAACGAAAATTTACTCAAAATCAGATTTTCCTGTAAAAATCTCAAAGACGAGGGGCGGGATTCCCCGACCCCCCGCTGGGTCGGAGAATCAGCAGGGGGCGGCATGAATCCCGCCCCGCCGCTGGCTGCCAAATTCTCTGGCGCCGGTTTTCGGGTGTGGGCAGGGTTCACGCCACGCCGGTCGGGAGCCGTTGGCAGCGCCCCCCCCCCCCCCCCCCCCCGGCAATTCTTGGGTCCCCGATGTGCTGAGCAGCCGCCTGTTTTCGGCCAGTCCCGCCGGCGTGAAATGTACATGGTCCATCACGGCGGGACCCTGGCTGGTAAGCCATCTACCAGAGTCCTCGGGGGGAGGGGGGTGAGGGGGGGTGCTTGAGGGTCTGGCCCCGGGGGGAGGCCCCCATGGTGGCCTGGCCCACAATCGGGGCCCACCGATCTGCGGGCGGGCCTGTGCCCTGGGGGCCACTCTTTCCCTCCGCGCCGGCCTCTGTAGGGCTCCGCCATTGCCAACGCGGAGAAGAAACCCCCTGTGCATGCGCGAGAACACGCCGGCGGTTCTGCACATGCACCAGAACACACCAGCGGTTCTGCAGAAGTTGCGGAGGATTCCGCAACTTCCGGGCGGCCCGACGCCGGAGTGGTTCGCACCGCTCTTGATGCTGGGCCATCCGGCCAGTTGTGGGAGAATCCTGCCCAAGGATTCAAAATAGGGAAATAATGTTATATCCCCAGGCGGATAGTCACAGTCTCTTTCTTAAAGCCCTGGTCATCAATGTTGAGTGGGTGGGTGACAGCCATTATAAAAGAGTTGGTTATCCTGGCACACTTGAGACAGAGGGCTCGATTTAACTGAAATGAAATAAGAGTCCAGTATCGAGGGCGTTTAGTCAGGTATTTCCTGGCGCCAGCAGCGGCAAGAATAACCCCATTATTGAACGGCGATCTGCTTCTTTTTGGGACCTTGGCTAGGAATGCCCCACCGAGGCCACACATAGTCCCATTTCCTGCACTAACAAACTCCGCTTCTCAGTACAGGAAGAGATCGGGCGTCATTCTCAAGACCTCCCACCAAGGCCTCGGAGGCCCCCCTCCCATGCCCACTGCATCTTTTATTTTTTTATTCTTCTCCTTTTTCACATTTTCTGCCAAATTTACACCCAACAATAAACAATAATCAGTAACGAATGTAATGTCAATCCCCGTTTCAATAACAACGATCCCATCCCCCCACCAAACCCCAGACATTGGCCCGCATGTTAACATAAATAAATAACACAAAGGAATCAGGAATCACCATTAACACATACAGTCCCCCTCCCCACAACCCTCCCAGCCCCCAACCCCCCGAATGTTTGATGAGATCCAATTCTCGAAAGTGCATAATGAATAACGCCCATGAATTGTAGAACCCCTCCATCCTTCCCACAGTTCAAATTTGACCTTTTCAAGCGGTAAGAATTCCAGCAGGTCCCCCCCGCCACGCCAGGGCAGGGTGGAGAGGTTGATCCGCCATCGGGCGATCAACGAGGCGAAGGCTACATCTGCCTCCGCACCAGTTTCTAACCCCGGCTGGTCCGACATCCCGAATATGGCCTCCCGGGGGCCCGGGTCCAGTTTCACGTGCACCACTTTAGAAATTACCCTAAATACCTCCTTCCAATAATCCTCCAGCTTTGGACAGGACCACATATGAACGTGGTTTGCGGGGTCTCCCCCATAACGTTCACACACATCTTCTACCCCCTCAAAGAGCTGGCTCATCCTCGCCCTTGTAAGGTGTGCTCTATACACCACTATCAGCTGTATCAGCCCCAACCTCGCACACGAGGTGGAGGCGTTCACCCTCCGGAGCACCTCACACCAGAACCCCTCCTCCATACCCTTTCCCAACTCTTCCTTCCACGCCCAACGCATTTGGCAGCACGGTAGCACAAGTGGATAGCACTGTGGCTTCACAGCGCCAGGGTCCCAGGTTCGTTTCCCCGCTGGGTCACTGTCTGTGCGGAGTCTGCACGTTCTCCCTGTGTCTGCGTGGGTTTCCTCCAGGTGCTCCAGTTTCCTCCCACAGTCCAAAGATGTGCAGGATAGGTGGATTAGCTATGATAAATTGCCCTTCGTGACCGAAAAGGTTAGGAGTGGTTATTGGGATTACGGGGATAGGGTGGAAGTGAGGGCTTAGGTGGGCCGGTGCAGACTCAATTGGCTGAATGGCCTCCTTCTGCACTGTATGTTCTATGTCTAAGTTTTTTTTTTAATTAGTGGGACATCGTGTTTCTCCCACCCACCCACCTCATAAGGGCAGAGCACCCCTGGGCCCGATCCCTGGTGCAGGCAGTGCCGCCTGGACACTCTGGTAGTGCCAAATATGCCACCCAGCTTTTCCTGTAAAAATTCTCAAAGATTCAAAATATGCAAATCTCATTAAAGTTATATTCCCAGAGTGCCCACATGTAGTGCCAGGGTGCCCAGGTGGCATCAGGAAGTTGGGGTACCACCCTGCCCAGAGCCTAACCATGCAGGAGCTCCCAATTGCCAGGGAGAACCCCCCCAAGTGTTGGTGCATCTGGTCCACATTGGTGGAGAGCAGTACTAACTGACACTCGCTCAGGGTCTCCGATGCCCAGGGGTTAGATCCCTCACCTTGGGTAACCGGCCAGTGCATATTGAAGTGAGCCTGCCTTCATGCTTTAATATGCAGATTTCGGTCCCACCCATTGTGGGCGGGATCCAGATCACGAAGTCTCGTGAGTTCCCGTAGCGAGCCGGGTAAGTCTCACGCGAGGCCTCTGGGGAGATTTAGTAGCTGTGTTGCATGCCGAGGCGGATATGGAGCAATGTCTGCTGAAATTTGCATGTGGATACCCAGGAAATGCGAAGACTCCTGATGAGTTCTTTTTTGCAAAACATAATGTGATTTCCACAAGCAATCTATGTGTTTGGCTAACAAAAGACATCTCTGAATGCAGACATATTGGCTTTTATTTCAAAATTGTGACTGCATTTACTCACTCTAAGTTACCATTAAATGTATGATATAAACCATTTTATAAGCTTGAAACGAGAAACATTTTCACCACAGACCTCCATCAGCGAGTTATACCCGAGGTATACAAGATGATAAAAGGTATGGACAAAGTAGATATGGAGCGGATGCTTCCTCTTGTGGGGTATTCTAAAACAAGAGGCCTTAAGGTAAGAGGTAGCAAATCTAAAACAGAGTTGAGAAGAAACTACTTCTCCCAAAGGGTTGTGAATCTGTGGAATTCGCTACCACGGAGTGCGGTGAATACTGGGACAATGAGTAAATTTAAGGAGATGGACAGATTTTTAATTAGTAGTGGGTTGAAGGGTTATGGAGAACGGGCAGGACGATGGAGTCAAGGCCAGGATGAGATCAGCCATGATAGAATGGTGGAGCAGACTCGACGGGCCAAATGGCCTAATTTTACTCCTATACCTTATGAACTTATGAAAACCGCTAATAACGCAACAAACCAACATTACTCCAGAACGGTAACAGGCAAAGTCTGGGGCATAAAAATATATTTTAAAAGGTATGTGGACTGATAATTTCTACGATCAATGGTCAACGTCAGTCGGAACGTCTTAACGATGATTCCAGTTCTTAGTTCATTCAGTTTATAGTACTGTTTCTCATTCTTATTAGGAAGTGCGCAGTTCTCCTCTGCTGCAATACATTTCCTGCTCTTTCTTTCTCTTTGCACCTCCTCCCTCTGCCCCATTTCACAGTGTCTCCTGCTGCTTTTCATTTTCAGCCAAGTCTATTGTATAACTTCCTGGCACAACAGTGACTATCATCACTTTATGCAAGAATTGAGACAGGTGGGCAAGGTGGGATCCAGCAACGCACCTGATTCTGAGCAATGGCCAATAACAAGCTAAATACAAGTTTCTTTCCAGCTCATTGAGGGATGGTCCACATTTTGTTAAGGCACAGGATCTGGAACAGGCCAAATAGAAGCAGCTGGAAAGCCCAATCGTGACTGCAACATTCAATGAAATAGGTTTTTAAAAGAATACGCTGCAGAGGGGGGGGGGGGGGGGTCATTTATCCATTGGGACACAGTTGCTGTTAGGTGAGCAGAGTTAGTGGAACAAGTGGTCAGTGAAAGCTCAGTCAGCTAAGGGAGTAACAATGGGGCCAGTGGTGGGTTATGCCAAGCACTGTGAGTGCAGCTGATTGTAAGCAAGGAGACAACTGGACGTGGGATTAAAATACTCAGGAATAGAGATGAGTAGCAATGAGGATCAACACCCTCAGGAGCAGATGCAAAGGTGGGGTACAGTAAGCATTGTGACTGCAGCTGATTGCAAACAAGGACACAACTGGACATGGGAATAAAAAAACTCAGGGTTACGGGGCTTCAGGGATAAGGTGGGGGCCTGGCTGGGGTGCTCTTTCGGGGTAGGTGCAGGCTGGATGGGCCAAATGGCCTCCTTCTGCACTGTAGGGATTCTATGTTCTCCTTCACCTCAATCCCATTCCAAGAATCAGCAGCAAGCCATGGTGGCATTACCCACCATTGCATCACCAGGTCACTAATGGCCCATTTGAGAAAGCAGGGCAGTACACACCATTTCAAACAGACGAGGCTTCGAAAGCACAAAGGGAGGATTCTCTCAGGTGCAGGGCACCATGGATGCGCCCATGTGACCATCAAGGCACCATGTGAGCAGACAAAAAGAGGCTTGGACTCTCAAAGAGCACTGTTCAGAGGAAGCCAGGATTGCCAGGAGAAAGTAACACTTCCCACTAAGTGCAGAGCATTTCCTAAGTATTAGGAAATTTGAAAATATGTCTTTCCCTTTAATCACTGAAGGCTAACATGCAGCAAGCTATTAGAAAGGCTAATGGAAAGTTAACTTTTAATCACAAATCCGAGTACAAGAGTAGTGAAGTCTTGCTACAATTGTATAGATGCTTGGTTAGACCGCACCTCAAGAACTGTGTGCAGTTTTGGTCTCCTAACCTCAGAGAGGATATTGTTGTCAAAGAGGGAGTGCCAGGAAGGTTCACCAGACTTACTCCAGGGATGGCGGAACTGTCTATTCTCACTCAGGCCAATATCCCCAGCATCACAGCACTGACCATGCTCAATCAGCTCCACTGGGCTACCCACATGCCGAACATGACACGACCGAAATAAGCGCTCTCTCTCTCTCTACTCAAGAGCTTCAACATCGCAAGCGAGCCCCAGGAGGGCAGAGGACACCCTCAGAACCTCCTTGGAAAAGTGCAACATTTCCACCAACACCTGGGAATCCCTGGTCTCCGAGCACCCGAAATGGAGATAAAGCATCCAGGAAGGAGCTGAACACCTCGAGTTTCATTGCCGAGAGCAAGCTGAAGCCAAGCATCGACTGCAAAAGGATCGCGTGGCAACCCAGGCATCCCAGTCACTGCCCCTCCAACCACCGTCTTCCCCACCTACAACACGTCACACATTGGACTCCTCAAGTCACCAGAGAACTAATTTTCAGTGTGAAAGCTAGTCATCCTCTAAACCAGGGGACCGCCGAAGAAGAGGAGTTCCAGGGAGCTTAAAATGCTGGAACTGACCAGAAGATAGCAACTTAGGGGGCAAGCAGTACAGAAAGAGTAGAAGAAATGAGTGGGTTAGTCAGCAGATTATAGGTTGGCACTAGATAATACAGGAGGTGTTGAGAGAAAGATAAGACAAGAGCACCAGCTGAAATGGGACACAGGGAACACGAGCCAGCCAATATCTGTGTATCCGTATAAGGAAAACTACATGGAGATAATTGTACATTAATATTGGTGCAAAACAGATGTTGCTCACACTTAAAATCCTGTGATGGTTGAAACACTTTAGTAGTAATAATGAAAATGTTTTATTAGAAAGAAAGCGTTATTTTGAACAGTGTTTAATCACTGGGGACAAGCAATGGGTAAAGGAAATGACCAGATGGCGGAAGAGCGCGCCTGCCGGAAAAAAAAATATCAGTGGCCTCGGGCCAACGCTATTCATCTGTGCCAGCTGCAAAAGGAACTGCCGCTTACAAAACGGCCTCTACAACCACAGCAGATGATATTCAATACAGAAGTGGCACAGGGCTAAATCGCTGGCTTTGAAAGCAGACCAAGCGGGACAGCAGCACGGTTCGATTCCCGTAACAGCCTCCCCGAACAGGCGCCGGAATGTGGCGACTAGGGGCTTTTCACAGTAACTTCATTTGAAGCCTACACGTGACAATAAGCGATTTTTATTTCATTTCATTTCAAGTGGCATACACCCTGGGCGTACTCCATTATCTCCAGAGAGATGGAAGAATGCCTAACTAACTAACTGATTTAATCAGGATGACCCAAGTGTGGTGTAATTGTATGTCGCCTACTAACTAGTCATGCTGGTAATCCAGCCCCTGCTTCAAAAGTCTGGTCATCCCTGCGTTCCAAGAGATCCTTTACTTTTTTCTGTACAAATCATTTTGAGTTACGAATTGTTCCTGTGTCTATTATATATCCCTCTGTGGGGAAAAAAGTATGGTTAATCACAGAACTAGTCATCACTTTTAACAGGCCTGTTACATGAGTTTAATGAAGTGTTGATGAATGTTTTAGCATTAATTCACACCCTATTCAGATGTGCACAGCAGAACATCTGGGGGCAGCATGGTAGCATTGTGGATAGCACAATTGCTTCACAGCTCTAGGGTCCCAGGTTCGATTCCGGCTTGGGTCACTGTGCGGAGTGTGCACATCCTCCCCGTGTGTTCGTGAGTTTCCTCTGGGTGCTCCGGTTTCCTCCGACAGTCCAAACATGTGCAGGTTAGGTGGATTGGCCATGATAAATTGCCCTGAGTGACCAAAATTGCCCTTAGTGTTGGGTGTGGTTACTGGGTTATGGGGATAGGGTGGAGGTGTTGACCTTGGGTAGGGTGCTCTTTCCAAGAGCCGGTGCAGACTCAATGGGCCGAATGGCCTCCTTCTGCACTGTAAATTCTATGAGAACAGTGGAAATGACCGCAGGACATGAATTGAACATTTTTGTAAATACTCTACAGATATAAACTGTATTCCATGGCTGTGTGGCTGCTTACATCTGTGAATACTCACATTTATCCTAATAGCCCAAGGGTATCCAGCCTGCGGTCCTGGGGCTATATG
Organism: Scyliorhinus canicula; assembly: GCF_902713615.1. NCBI lineage: Eukaryota > Metazoa > Chordata > Chondrichthyes > Carcharhiniformes > Scyliorhinidae > Scyliorhinus > Scyliorhinus canicula. The sequence goes on from NC_052167.1 coordinate 12,561,247, forward strand.
TGAATCCGTTAGCCAAAGCAATTCAGCTCACAAAGCCACAGCAATTTGATCAAAGTTGTTCCAATGCTGTCTGCACACTGGTTTATTCGGTTTACACTTTGAGGTGTGAGGTTTGAAAAGGGCAACTTTTAGTAGTTTCCTGAAAAATCCTGAAGCGAATACCAAAATGTATTTGCACCAGCAACTTCACACCCACACCCAATTCCACATGTTCACTAATGTTATCTCCCGGTTTTCCCATCACGCGCCACGTTGCGATCTGGATCCAGCCACGAGCAGGACCCAGTATTGCACAGTTAAGTGACTTGAGAAACCCTTAACTCTGCTGACACCGAGGCCAGCATGTGGCGCAGTGGTTAGCACTGGGACTGCGGTGCTGAGGACCCGGGTTCGAATCCCGGCCCTGGGTCACTGTCCATGTGGAGTTTGCATATTCTCCCTGTGTCTGCGTGGGTTTCATCCCCACAACCCAAAGATGTGCCGGTTAGGTGGATTGGCCACGCTAAATTGCCCCTTAATTGGAAAAAAAGAATTGGGTACTCTAAATTCTGCCGACACCAGATCAAACGGCCACCCGAAATCTACCGGCCTCGCCGAGTAAACCCCAGCTGGGTGGCATTTAGCACTGGTCTCCACAAACCGGGCCAGGCAGATCTGCACCCGAGGAAGTGATCGGAGGCTCCTGGGTGGTTGGCCTCCAGGCACGGCGACACCCTGACACTGCTGTTTCCACCTGGGCACCTTGGCACTTCCCAGGGTGCCAGGCTGGCATTTTGCCTGTGTCTGGGTGCCCTGCCCATGTGAGGTGCGTTGCAGCCCCCCGAGGATCACCTTATAGGTGAATTGGGGCATTTAGGGAGGGGGGGGGGGGGGGTGGAGGTCGAGAGATCGCTATTCAAAAGGCATCCCGATCTCTTCCTGCACTGAGGAGCTCCAATAGGTGCAGCCTCGGGGCGGCCAAACAGACTCTAATTTTTTTTCTGTTAGATCGCACCCCATATTTAGTTCTATTAAGAATAAGTACAAGCAGGAGAAAAGTACAGAGTGGTATAGAATGACATAACATAAGTATAAAGAGAATGAGCTGTGTAAAAGGATTTAAAAAGTCAAAGGTGTTCAGAAATTAAAAGAAGGTGGCACAATTGGGGACCTAAAATAGTACAGATAAAATAAATTCAGAATATTATTTTAGAGTACAATAGAAAACAGGACAAGAAAACACATTTAAATTAGTGAAACATACATTTAAAAATATTAGAATATCTTTACTCTGTGATAGCACTCGAATAAATAGAGAAAGGAAGGCCAGCCAGAATCATGAGGATCATTCACAATGCAGTTAGATGGCAAGGTGGAAGGATTAGCATGCACAAGGCATGAGGACCAACAGACTGAACATTCTTGAACTTAGTTCTTATGGGTGTTTTATCACTTAATCCTTGAACTTAGTTCTTATGGGTGTTTTATCACTTAATCCTTGAACTTAGTTCTTATGGGTGTTTTATCACTTAATAGTTCAGATGTACTTTGAAGAGACAGTGTTTGGTTTCACCACATCTGATTTGCGCAATTGAAGGAGGGCTGTGGCCACTTCTCTCGTGTCAATGACTCATCCACGATTAAAATTACAATATGTTTTTGCTTGTGCAATTCAGGGTTGTATGCATTTTCTATATTGCTGTTATTTACAATTACAACTATTTGCAAACAACAGCCATGAAACAAGCTAATGAGAACTGAATTGACTTCCCCATAAAACTGCACCTCTTCTATAATAATAATCTTTATTGTCACAAGTAGGCTTACATTAACACAGCAATTACGTTACTGTGAAAAGCCCGTCGTCGTCACATTCCGGCGCCTGTTCAGGTACAGAGGGAGAATTCAGAATATTCAATTCACCAAATTCATTTTTATTCATTTATTCGCAACATTGCAATCACAGAACATTAAAAGAACCTCAGGCTGCGGTCAACTTTTCATTCAATAGACAGTGGCAGACACTCCAGACAACTGTCCAACGAGACACTCCAATGCCAACAGTCAATGCTTCTTCAAGAACCTCAATTTTACTATTCTGGGATAGAACAGCAGTGATGCCAACGTGGACATCTATTTCCCCACAATAAGGTATAGCCTTTCTGTATCAAAACACGTCTCTCCAATCGTGAATGGCTGTTTACTCAATCACTTGCTTTTCACACAAGATTTCTATCTGATTTTGGCTGCCATTCATCCATAATTAGCCATAGTCCACGAGGGGCCGTAGACATCTCTGTTCCTGTGGACAAATTCATTGGTTCTTCTCCATCCAGGGGCTGGTTTAGCACAGGGCTAAAGAGATGGCTTTTAGAGCAGACCGAGGCAGGCAGTAGCATGGGTTCAATTCCCATACCAACCTCCCCGAACAGGCGCCGGAATGTGGCGTCTAGGGGCTTTTCACAGTAACTTCATTTGAAGCCTACTTGTGACAATAAGCAATTTTCATTTCATTTTTCATTTCATCCAGTTGACAAGGACTCTTCTTCAGAGCGACATTTCAAAAGCAAAATCCTCGTTTCAGCCTCATTTAGGGGCTAGCTCTCACACCCATATGGCATAATTCTCCACACCAGGGCCAAACTTTTACACTTCCATCACCCTCTCGCCCCCGACCCCCCCCCCCCCCCCCCCCCAACCAGCCTCCCCACACAACCACCGTCAGGGACGAAGGAGCTCCTTCCCTCACTGTGCCCCCCCCCCACCCACCCAACCTTTCCTTCCCCAGTCTACCCTTCCAACACATTCACTACCCTTTCTTCCCCGGGTACCCCTGGTACTTCCTGAAGTGGTGTCCCGGGATTTTGTCTCATGCACGCCACTGCAGTACCTCATCCGGCCACTGCAGCGCTGTGCACGGGAGGGGGTGCTGGAGAGCAGTCGGCCAATCAAATTGGTGAACATTTCCCCAAGGTGGGTCTGCTGACAGAGTTCAATTGACCTCGAAAGGCAGCAGGCCTGTCAGAGTGGGCGGGGATACATTCCCTGCTGACTCTCAGGATGACTGATGCAGTGGGCGGCATGATGGTGCAGTGGTTAGTACTGCTGCCTCATGGCGCCGACGGCCCGGGTTCGATCCTGGCCCTGAGTCACTGTCTGTGTGGAGTTTGCATTCTCCCTGTGTCAGCGTGGGTCCCACCCCCACAGCCTAAAAAATGTGCAGAGTAGGTGGATTGGCCGCGCTAAATTGCCACTTAATTGGAGAAAAATAATTGGGTACTCTAAATTTATTTTTAGAATGTCTGTCAGGCACAGAGAGCTCACCATTCTGAAAATTCAAACCCAGAGATTTTACAAGTTGCTTTTTTAAAATGCAGCTTAATACTGGACGCCGTATTTCATTCAGCTGAAGAGTTGTAGAGCAGGCATTGCTAACCTCGTCTTCATTTCAGTGCTGCTGTCCATTTATTGTTACAGAGGGGGAAAAGCAAACATGTTGGAAAACATGAAACCTGCCTAAAATTCACAGCTGTTCCCTGCCTTTCTAGAATCAGCCCTGATATAATGGTGTAGCTTGTTACGAATATTCTCACCAGTCTGTTTATCCAGGATCAGTGCAGTAATCAATTGAATGAAGAAACAGCGATGCAAGCTGAATTAATGTCTGCAGCTTGGAACTGACCTTTAAATAGGAGATAGCATTTATGGGGGGGACATTCTTCCTGCAATGCCTATTGGCCGCAGTGCTACAAGATTAGGAAATTACTGTCTGTGATACACTAGAGTAACAGGATTTCAGCACCAACTTCCTAATTTCAATTGGAAATAAATAGCTTTAAACAAGAGATTGTTTATTATTAGTCAAACCTCTGTTTAATTGAAACATTTAGGGGGGGGGTTTCTCCGAGCCTCGCGCTGGTGCGGAGAATCGCCGCAACCGTGCCACGACGCTGGCACGCGATTCTCAGTGGTGCGGAAAATCAGCACCATTTGCGCCAGCGCGTTTGACGCGGTGCCAGCTGCAGGCTGCTGGAATCGGCAGGGCCGCTGATTCTCCGGCCCGAATGGGCTGGGCAGCCACGCGGATACGACAGAGTCCTGCCGGTGCTGTTTGCCCCTGGTCGCTACCGGCGGGAACTCTGCGCGAAGGGTAGGGGGGGCGGCCTGTGGAGCGGGGAAAAGCGCTCCTACACCAGGGGGGGGGCCTTCGATGGGGTCTGGCCCACCAATTGGCGGGCCCACCAATTGGCAGGCCCACCTCTTTCTCACCCCCCCCCCCCCCCTCCCGGCCTGGGCCTACTTTGTTGCGCGGCCGGCCCCTGAAGACCGACGGACGCCATGTTGAGTCGGGGCCTGCGCGCTGAAGAAGTTCCCCGCGCATGCGCAGGTTGGCGCGGCCCAACTGTGCATGCATGGGTTGGTGCAGTGCCCATTTGGCGCCGGGAAGGGAGGCTGGAGCGGCATGAACCGCTCCAGCGCCGTACTGGCCCCCTGTGGGGGACAGAATCGGTCGTCCCCGTGCCCATTTTGTGCCATCGTGAAACGCGACGGCGTTCACAATGGGGCGAACACTTCGCCTCCATTTTGGAGTATCGCCCCCTTAATGTTCAGAAAATATTGATAGGCTACCACACCGAATACAATTGCACATAATGTTACACTTCAAAAATTATGGTTCAAGTTCATTCAAGTAAAATGGGTCACAAAACTGAGGGCAGAATTCCCCTCTACCAAAAGGATTAAGGGCGAGATTCTCCCAAAACGGGAGAAATCGTAAAGCTGCCGTAAAACCCGGGCGGGTTTTACGGCAGCGCACCCCTTCCCGACGGGGGACCGATTCTGGTCCCCGGTCGGGGCTAGCAGCCCGACGCCGTAGGCTCCGGCAAGACGGGCTTAACGAAAATCGTTAAGCCCGCTTACCGGAGTTAGCGCCGGCTGACGCGTCATATGACGTCAGCCGCGCATGCGCAGTTTGGAAGACTCCAACCCGCGCATGCGCGGGTGACGTCATCGCGTTTTTGCGCGAAACCCGCGCATGCGTGGGCCGGGTTGCCCCTCAGCCGCCCCGCGAATGGATACTGCGGGGCGGCGGAAGGACAAGTAGTGCGCGGGCATCGGGCCCGCTGCCCGCGATCGGTGCCCACCGATCGCGGGCCCATGGCACCCTTGGCACGGCCGTGGTACTGCCGTGCCAATCGGTGCCATGGTTATAAAAAGCGAGTTGGTGACGCCGTTTTTACGAACGGCAAGACCAGGTGTGTTTGCCGTTCGTGAAAACGGCAGAAAGGGCTGGGACTTCGGCCCATCTAACAGCTGTGAATCGCTGCCGGCCGTAAAAAAACGGCGGCAGCGATTCGGGTCGGGACTTCGGCGGGGGGGTGGGAGAATAGCGGGAGGGCGGGAAAAATGTCGGGAAGGCCCTCCCGCTATTCTCCCACCCGTCGTGGGGGGCGGAGAATTTCGCCCTAAGTGTTTCAGGTAACAAATTTGATATGAATCACGCCAGCTGTTCCGGCACGATTCCCATCGCTATCCTCCCATACTTAAGTAAGTTCTCTGGAGTCAGGGGTGATCTGCAGCCAAAATGAGATGTGTGGGAACCAAAGACACTGGCAAGGCTGGATCCTCAGGTGCCCTGATCTCAGAATAACTCTAGAGCAACCTCACCTCCCCAAACCTCTCGTCGCCAATGGAACTTCAGGGTACCCTCCCCGGCATCAACCCTTTCTCCCCCCCACCCCCCCAACAGTATTTTTTTCAGTATTGCTTTGCTGCTTAGTCATTGGTTGAAGGATAAATGTTTGAAAAAAACGATTGAATAGTAATGTGGAACCCTTTACACCCACCTAAGAGGACACACAGTGCCTCAATACGTCTCATCCAAAAATAACACCTCAAGCAGTGTGGTTCTCCCTTGGTACTGTACTGAAGTGTCAGCCTATGTTGTATGTTGAATCTAAAACCCTCTGACACAGAGATACCAATGTTACACAACTGACCCCTGGTCGAATACTCTTTTACTAAGACTATACAGAAAACGTATAGCACAATCCAACAAATCCAGTTCCGCTATCTCAAATTGTTAAGGACAAACGTAAACTTTGGGCAGCACAAGTGGATAGCACTGTGGCTTCACAGCGCCAGGGTCCCAGGTTCGATTCCCCACTGAGTCACTGTCTGTGCGAAGTCTGCACGTTCTCCCCGTGTCTGCGTAGGTTTCCTCCGGTTTCCCCCCACAGTCCAAAGACGTGCAGGTTAAGTGGATTGGCCATGATAAATTGCCCTTAGTGACCAAAAAGGTTAGGAGGGGTTATGGGGATAGGGTGGAAGTGAGGGCTTAAGTGGGTCGGTGCAAACTTGATGGGCTGAATGGCCTCCTTCTGCACTGTATGTTCTAAAAAAAAACTTATGGTGAAATTAGTAGGTTTCTCTTTAGTAGCGATAGAGGTGATTCAGTAGACAATCGGCGCGATTTACATATGTACAGGGAGGAAGGAATTATGCATAAATCTAGATTCCATCAGTAAGTCATTTGCTCTGTATTTGAATCAGAATCGGCATGAAATCCTCCCCGAGAATGGGTTTCAAGTTACACTGACATTAAATTCAGGATCAAATTGAATATAATGTCCCATTGATTAAGTTTTATAAACGAGTGCAGCATCCTATTTGATAAACAGGTTCAATTGAAATCCAGTACACAATCTTATTTGGATCTTTACTTGGATATCCTATTACATCGCATCTCCACCAACACACAAGTTTTAAACCAATGATCTTTTCACTTGTACACACTTTGTGTGAGATGCCATCTTTTAAAAGATATCTTCCAGAAATATCCCAGTGCACTCTCAAATCGGTGCAAAGACTTTTTCACAGGTGTCCTGGGTTAGATGGATTGGTCATGCCAAATTGCCCCTCAAGAGTCCAAAGGTCAGGTGGGGTTAAGGGATAGGGCAGTGAATTGGGCCTTGGTAGGGGTGCTCTTTTGGAGGGTCATTGCAGACTCGATGGATTGAATGGTCTCCTTCTGCACTCTAGGGATTCTATGATTCTAATATTTACCCCTCAACCAACATTTATAAATCAGGTTAGCTCGTAATTATCTCATTGCTATTTGTAAGATCTTGTGCACAAATTGGCTTACAATTTGTAAGCACAAATTACATTGCAACAGTACCTAACTGCATTTCCAAAGTACTTCATTAGCTGAAATGGTTTTGGGGCATCCTGTGGTCAGGAAAGGCACTATATAAATGCAAGTGTTTTTCCCCCCCTTACTGAACAGCCCAAAGCCAGTCATACAGATTTAAAATTGAAAGTAGATCCTTATTTTTTTTTTGCAAAGTATGTTCAAAACGACAGCTTTACAAAGGAGATTCTTGTAAAATGTCCATTTTATGTCACATGCTGTATTGAGAGGTATTCTGAATGGAGCAGAACAAACCCATATGTTGATTATGGTGCATCTACTGTTGTACTATGTGTTACAAAATCTGAAACTAATTTTTATCCATATTCTAGAATTAATCGCAAATTTTCAGAAATTGGCTTACTTTCACAGAATAATTAAAAAAGAGGCCAGATCACCTTTCGGTACACCATAGCTACGTTGAATTATTGAATTGTTAGTATTTTGAATAGGAGCACTCAACTTTATGGGTTGAAAAATACATCTGATTATTCATTAACAATTCCATCCAGGTTGTTGTTTGACCTTTACAAATAACACAAATGGAGGGGGGGGGGGGGGCGGCAGGGGGGGCGGGGGCGGAGCGTTAACATTTGTAATCTGAAAATGAAACTCAGCTATATAAAATACACTGCACCATGAATAAAAGGCAAGTGATTTAGGAATAAGCAATAATCACCAATACTAAGAAAACATTCAATGTTTTGGATTTTAAAAAAAATCTTTGTCTATATTTTATGAAGTTGGAACTTGATCCTATACAACTTTGTACTTTCTATAGAATCCAATTACTAACCCTTCCATTTCTCATATGACAATTAAACGATTGTGTTTTCAAAAATGAGCAGAACTAATATTTTTTTTCTTGCTGCCCAAGAACCACGCTGTGCTTACAGAAGGGAGAATGGGACAGGACTGATTGCCTGTCAAAAAGACATGTTGATGTTAACAGAAGTTGCCTATAGTGGAACAAGTATTCCTACTGCTACAGGTAACACATGCTGGGAAACCATTGAGTGGAAACTTTTAAAAGCTAAAATAAAATGTGCAAATTAATGATTTAACAGCTCCTTCACAATCAGTTCACTCTCTTCGATAGTAAGCAACGTGACCTAAATGCAACACTAACTCCTGCCAACGGAAGATGGCTGCAGATGCTTCTGCACTTATACAGAAATCCAATGTCATCATTTCTCGGCCTTTTGGTTAAGATCAAGTGTCAGATGAAGCCCAAGATGATGTGCAATGCCTTTTCTTGTCAGCTTGGATCTAGTATGTCTCTCTTTTGGGGACTATGAATTCGATTCAATGCGAGTTGTTTTTTGGAGTAAGCAATGAGATGGATTAAGGGTTTGCCCTGTCCAATGTCCGCTTTGGCTTTGTAACTCCAACGTTGTCATTATGCTGCACTCAGGTTGCCAGGACAATGGCACACATGCGCCAATGATATCACTGCATCACAAGCATGCAGATGGTGGTTGGATTGCGCATGCTCAAATTCCAGAATTCTGCATTTTAAAAAAAAGAAGCTGTGGAGAGAGGCAGGCCTGCTTTATCTCGGCTTCTCCACCGGCAGGCTCTCCATGCATTCACAACAGAAGAGGCCACCGAGTTGCGCAACCAAGTCATCAACGGGCACAGCCACCATGAAATCTGGAATCTGTGGGGAGTCCTCCTATTCCTCCCTATCTCTGAAACTTTGTCCAGCCCCTATAAGCCTCAATAACATGCCCCAGACCCCACATCCTTCCCTATTTCTGTGACGTCCTCCAATCCTTGCAACCCTCTGTGATTTGATTCCTAGCCTCTTAGCTTTATTCATTGCTCTCAATTGGTGCCCATGTTTTTAATTGTTAAGTCTTCCATGCCGAGAATTAACCTCCTTTGAATGATTGCAAATGCATATATTTTACAATTCTGCTCCAAGCGCACATTAAAGAACGATGCTGCCCAACCATGAGGATTTCAGTAATGTCATCTTTGGTCCTGGTTGCTGCCTCGCACTTCAAATGTAGCACGCTTGAACTGTGCATGCATAGTATTGGGGGGAAACACAGCCCAAATGGAAACAGACAACATGAATTGAGGGGAAATGGGGAGGTTGCGAGAAAGAGATGGTTGGGAAGGTGTGAAAAATTGCCAATGTGACCTTACGGGAGAAGGCAAAGAGAGGAAGAGTATCAGTGTGAACAGAGAAAGAGGCAAAGGAGTGCCTAATCCTGTAAACAATTTAAAATCAATTTACCAGATTTGGCAACATCAAGATGTATCAATATTTCACTGCCGCTTCATGGCGTCGAGGACCCGTGTTTGATCCCGGCCCCGGGTCACTGTTGGTGTGGAGTTTGTACATTCTCCCCGTGTCTGAGTGGGTCTCACCCCCACAACCCAAAGATGTGCAAGGTAGGTGGATTGGCCGTGCTAAATTGCCCCTTAAGTGAAAAAAAGAGAATTGGGCACTCTAAATTTATATTTTAAAAAAGGTGTATCAATATTTAGCCATAATTTGTTCACTAAAATAAAATAAAATTCTCCCCAAATGTTTTAACAGAGCACTAATAATGGTCAGGAAAGACAGAACAGATGGGAGCATTTTGGTCTGGAGAAAAGGCTGACCTAATGAAAAGTTACTAAAATTACGAAAGAATGATGACAGGGTGGGCATTAGGTTTCCGCTTGCAGCGGAGTGCATCATAAATACAAGACAGTCACTAATAAATCCAATAAGGAATTCAGGAGAAACTTTTTTATCCAAAGATGATGGTACGTGGAACCTGATCTCACAGGGGGCAATTGAGGTCAACAGCAGAGATGCATTTTACGGGAATCTGTATAAAAACATAGAGGAGAAAGGAATAAAAAGATATGATGATCAAATTAGATGAAAAGAGTGAGAGAAAGCCTGGCTGGAGCATAAACATCGGCATGGGCTAAATAGTTTGTTTCTGTAAATTCATTATAATTCTATGGTACTGTGTCAGCCTCAGTAGGAATGTGATAAAAATTCAATATTCTAATCACCCTCAGTTTTGGCAGGGAGGGAATCGCCCGACATCTACTTCTGTTCTTATAATGTTTCTGAGAATACGCCCCTAACGATTTACCAATCAGTATAAACAATCTTTCACTATTTATCCGCTTAAAACCTTTATGGCAGCTCCATCCCATGCTTTTCCTCCCACACCCTTTTTGGTTCCAGTGGGAAACAACTGAACGTTTTGGGCATTTCATCATAACCAGTAACTCTCATTCCTGACAGCATTTTGGTGAACCTTTCCTGTTCCTTTTCAACGGATGCAATATTCTCCTGATAACAGTGTGTCCAGAACCAGGCTTGACAAGCTCCCCCGAAAGGGCATGAGAATGAGTGTGTATGTATGTATGTATGTGTATGGCGCAGAGGTGGCACTGATAATGCAAGACTATGAAATCATGCACATATGGCCAATCTGCCTCTGTCCACAATTGCATGTAATGCTGCACCTGTGACCTAACTAATATAAACTCAACATCATACCCTTGTTTTATATTCATTGTCACGATTATAAAATCCAGAATCCCATTTGCTTTTTAGTCAATTTCTACCTGCGCTCTCAATTTTTTATAACCTATTTCCTGAGCTCTTTGCACCTTCATCTTTGTCTCCACTTTGTTTTTTTTCCTCATGTTTACAATGTGAATTTAATCAGATCATGTGACTACTTCACAAGCGCTCGCCTGTATTCAATTCACTTAATAGTCCTATAAAATTACTCTTGTACGTCAGGTAATCAGTTTCAAAAACTGTCACTTATAAAAAAGGATGGGAAGTAGAGAGATTGCCTGAATATTTCCGATCAACAACCAACCAACGTGGAAATTTAGCAACTAAGACTCAATAGCAGAGTTTAAAGTCACCTCTTGTGTACTGTCTGGCTGTGCACATTTCTCACCTTAAGCATTTTTAAACTGCAGAAAAGCCATTATTTTCGAACAGATTGTGCAAATTTCTAATTAATTGGCTGCTACAAAACAACATGTCAATATCACAACTGAAACTCAATTAATTTGTATACATTTCAGTAATATGAAAATTGAGATTTTTAAAAAAATATTTTCAAAGTTGTTTTCTATCTGGCCCAGGTGTCAAACAGCAAGATTTGGGTACAAGCTCGTGCTGTGCTTTATAATTCTGAGAACGTTATAATATTATTTCAGGTGTTTACCCTGACAATTGTTATTATTCATGTGTTGGCTTAGGAAAACAAAATTGTGTTAGACATACAATTCTGATTTCCTTTCTTCGTCTGTGATAAACTGATAGAGTTGAATAAATTTTAACAATGCTGCCAATTAAAAAATAGATATTAATTTAAATTCTCAACCTTCGAGAAGTCTTGCAACAGGCACACAGAAATTATTCCTTTATTGGTTTAAGCTTCTCTTTATTTATTTCTTTACAAAAGCTCATGCAATAAATAGATCCGACAATAGAAAAACATGCTTCCTTACAATACTAACAGAATTTATTATCAAAGCATTTCTACCTGTAGCAGGTACAAGTGTCAAAGTACTTTACTCTGGGAACAAAGAACAAAGAAATTTACAGCACAGGAACAGGCCCTTCGGCCCTCCCAGCCTGCGCCGATCCAGATCCTTTATCTAAACCTGTCGCCTATTTTCCAAGGATCTACTTCCCTCTGTTCCCCACCCGTTCATATGTCTGTCTAGATGCATCTTAAATGATGCTATCGTGCCCGCCTCTACCACCTCCGCTGGCAAAGTGCTGGCACCCTCTGCGTAAAAAACTTTCCACGCACACCTCCCTTAAACTTTCCCCCTCTCACCTTGAAATCGTGACCCCTTGTAATTGACACCCCCACTCTTGGAAAAAGCTTGTTGCTATCCACCCTGTCCATACCTCTCAATTTTGTAGCCCTCAATCGGTCCCCCCTCAAACCTCGAAAACAATCGTAATCTACTCAACTTTTCTTCATAGCTGGCACCCTCCATACCAGGCAACATCCTGGTGAACTTCCTCTGCGCCCTCTCTAAAGCATCCACATCCTTCTGGTAATATGGCGACCAGAACTGCCCGCAGTATTCCAAATGTGGCCTAATCAAAGTCCTATACAACTGTAACATGACCTGCCGACTCTTGTACTCAATACCCCGTCCGATGAAGGCAAGCATGCTGTATGCCTTCTTGACCGCTCTATCGACCTGCGTTGTCACCTTCAGGGTACAATGGACCTGAACTCCCAGATCTCTCTGCACATCAATTTTTCTCAGGACTCTTCCATTGACCGTATAGTCCGCTCTTGAATTAGATCTTCCAAAATGCATCACCTCGCATTTGCCTGGATTGAACTCCATCTGCTATTTCTCTGCCCAACTCTCCAATCTATCTATATTTTGTTGTATTCTCTGACAGTCCTCCTCGCTATCTGCAACTCCACCAATCTTAGTATCATCTGCAAACTTGCTATTCAGACCACCATTTATGTATATCACAAACAACAGTGGTCCGAGCACAGATCCCTGTGGAACACCACGAGTCACCCTTCTCCATTTTGAGACACTCCCTTCCACCACTACTCTCTGTCTCCTGTTGCCCAGCCAGTTCTTTATTCATCTAGCTAGAACACCCTGAACACCATACGGCTTCACTTTATCCATCAACCTGCCATGGGAAACTTTATCAAACGCCTTACTGAAGTCCATGTATATGACATCTACAGCCCTTCCCTCATCAATTAACTTTGTCACTTCCTCAAATAATTCTATTAGGTTTGTAAGACATGACCTTCCATGCACAAAACCATGCTGCCTATCACTGATAAGTCTATTTTCTTCCAAATGTGAATAGATCCTATCCCTGAAACTTCTTTTCAAATTCGTTTTTTGCACAATTCCATATCCCACTCACCTTGCAACAACTAAGAGCTAAATCTTTGCCTCGGAGGTGGGAAACAGGAGCTGGGTCTATTTCGAGTCAGAAACCCACCTCCAGCGTGAAACTGATTAAAGTTCAGATTATAGCCAGTGGGGGTGGGAACAGAGGGAGATCAAATGAAGTGTGGGACTCATTTAGACACCCAGCGACAGCCTGCACGAAGGCTGCTGGTTGCTCTAAGGGAGAGATCTGCTGATTCTGCCAAAGACGTCCACTGCAGCAGAGGGAAGAAATAGGTTACGGAGGCTTGATATCTCGGACAGGTGAGACCCTCACTTCATCAATGCTGGCCTGGACCTAAGGCTAGAGGCCTTGGGGAGAAGGTGTCCTCTTTTCAGAGGGTGGCAGGAGGCCATCTTGTTATGCAGCATTGGCACCCCTCAATTCAGCCTCACACCCTGTCTCCAGTCCATCTTACTTCCTGCTCCTCCCCAATGAGCTGTCCCCTACCAGGCCTCACTGTCCTCAAGGTCCACAACTCTCTGGAGGATTATGTTACGGAAAACCAGCAGACCATCATAATGACCACTTGCAGGAGGGAACTGCAGGACTCCACCCGAATTGCATCTTCAAACGTCCAACAGCCTGTTCAATGACTATCCTGCTGAGCAAATGGCATTGGCTATAACCTCTGCTTCTGTTTGGGACCTCCTGTAGATGGATCAGTAGCCATCCATTCAAGGAATCAATTGCACTTGTCCCCGAAGAGCCATCTCCACACTGTTGAGGGTGGGGTGTAAATCTGAGGCAACCTGGACTATCATGGCAACTACCAAGAAATAAAATGCAGATATGCAGGAAGCGTTTGTTTTGGTTGCAGACCAGTTGAATCTTGAGGGAAGGAAACCCTTCCAGTTGATGGCTCAGCCATGATGGTCACATGCACCTGTGGAAATTCCTTTGAGGCCATTCTGTCGTTAAATTAATGCGCTGTCCATCTCTGGCAAAGAGGGCATCAATGATTAGTGAAAAGGTGGTGTGCAGCATTCTGAGGTCTTCAGTAATGAGGGAACAGATTCTGTGATTATGTACTTGAAGAATCATAGTCTACTATGGCACAGGTTCTCAGACATCTCCAAGTAGCTTCTTCTTCAGCAGTCATCCTTCTATTGAGGGTTTGGCCTCTGTTGCCTTCCTGCCCTTGTTTCCTCTCCCATGCCCTCCTGATGTTCAGGGTTCTGCCATTCCTGTGAGGGGTCTTGTCCCTCATCACCACTGGGCCAAAATCTGGCTGACAAGGCCCTATTGCTTAACTTTCCTCCTGGGTTGATAGCTGCACAATTGTGTTTGGCACCTTGCTCCTGCTCTTCTGCCCCAGCAATGTCATTGGAGTGCTGATCCCGTTCAAAACCCAGGCACAGCGCCCAATCTCCCTACCAACCCCAGTGTGACAGTGTACCATTAGGGAAGATGGAGGGTGGGACAGGAATTCCAAGGGCGTGCCAAGGGCGCCCTCCTTCTAATTGTCCAGTATGCCTTTGCCCTGTTGACCCTCTTATGGGGCCGGGGTGGTGACCTGGGACAGCCATGCCTAGCTTCCCTGTGTACTTGCTTCTCCCCAGCTGTACTGAAATCTGTATGCCTCTTTATAAATCCCACCCTTCCCCTTCAGCAAGCTCTAATCAAAGGCCTCAATGGGAATGAGGGGAATTCCTGTCCCACCCTCCATCTTCCCTAATGGTACACTGCCACACTGGGGTTGGCTTCTTGAAATCAAAACGCCACCTGACATTGGTATTTTCGGGGCCCTCCCAAACCTCCGTTTTTGCCTATGGGGAAGAAGGCCTGGAAAGTTTAGCCCATAAACTCTGAGTCACTTTGTGTAATGCTGCAAAAGCCCTGCTAGAAACTATCAGTAGCACTGTGCCAGTATGAATCCAGATATCCTATTAAGATCCAGCGATGAAATTAGACTTCTCCAGCCCCGTGAAATGGGTCCGTAGCAAAACCGGAAGCGGTTTTCTTTAAAACCGCATCTAATCTCCTTTCCATAGAAGTTCACAGAGCATTAGTTGAAATTTGTTTGGCGACTTGTCGCCTAGACGCAGTCACCTTTATTTAGTTTGGCAATCTTGCCAATAGTTTCCAAGTCAATAGGAAACAAAAACTGGCGTAGTGCAAAATCAGCTATCAATTTGTACAAGCTGGATTAGACCAATTTCATCCCCTCCACCCCCCAACCCCAAAGCATATTATTAACGCTGCAAGCAGACTTCATTTGAAAGACAGTTGTGCTAGATTTTGAGATATTACAGTTTTTAATGCAAAGAGCATTGCACCATTAGCGAGAGTGTGGGAAGAACTGAGTGCAATTTCTCATTCAAGTTAAACAGAATGATCCCAGAGTAAAACTTCAAACAGTAAACTCTTTTCCAGTTATACTTTCCATGTAAACATGATGAATGAGGGCAACTAAGATTGCCACAATCAAAAGCGTACATCAGCACAGCCTCAGTTACAAAGCCACCAATAGAAGCTTAAATGCAATGCTCTTTTAATCACAAATAGAATAGCACATCACATTGCTGATGCAGTCATTGTCAATTTGAAGTAATTTGCAAACTACAGTTGTCTCTGCTTGAAGTAATCTCAGCTTCTGTCAATGGACAATCAAGAGAACACTGTGATTACATCAAATTGGGCTCAGGGGTCCTTTAAAATTTGACTGTTGTCCAGCGTTTTGACTTTGAGTGCTCCATATGTCTGGAAAATATAGTATTTTATTCATGGAAATCTCTCAAAAATAACTGAACCGCAGGGCCATTTTACAATTCAGCTCCAATAAATTAATTCAATAGGATTTATGTGGTTAATAAACATGGAAACAAGTTTGCCATTTTGTTATCTATTTTGGCATCAGCTCTTCTAATTGAACCATAAATAAAAACTCTGTTTACTGTCCCTCTAATGATGAATAGTTGACCGAGGGATTCTACCTATCCTTAAAAATCAATTTCCTACATTGTTGATTAATAAAAGGAATGATTGCAGAAATCAGGATCAGTATTTGAAATCTTTCCATGTCTCTATCCAAAATGATATTAGTTAATTCGACAAGTTCTCTTTTAAAATGATTTTTGCTCTGAAAAATATATGGACAAACAACTCTAGAGACCACTTGCAAAAGGAGGTATTCTGGAGAATTAAAATCCAGTCTGTAAAGAACACACAGAACTGGATTATTCCCTTGCAATTGGGAAGCGCACGTTGGGCCATTTTCCAATGTCGTTATGCTCGTAAATTATGAAAGTGAGCCCGTAAAATTTTGCTTTTTGAAAATCAGGTACGCATTCTGCATTCAGGAAATATAGATGTGCCTTTGGGTCCAGAAAGCGCTGGGTATAGAGGTGGGTGCTTCCCATCACAGGCCTAATAAAAGGCCCAACTGCAATGGAGCATTAATGCTTTGCTTGCCTAGCAATCACCCTGAACCCTGGTAGAATAGTGGAGAAGGAAACTAAACTTTGACTGCTAAGAACTCAATACTCGTGGAATTTGGCTAAAACACTGTTGGTCCGGGAAGTAAGCCATGATTAAACAAAACTCCCATAGTGAACTGAAAACCCATAGTTGTACACTTATCATGCCTCTCAACACCCATCTCTGACCATTCTCTAGCACCAGTTTTTTGCTGCTTTCCCCCGCATTGTAACAAAACAAACATCTCACACCACAGCCCTGCAAGTGACCACATGAGCCTAGTTCAGCTGCTGTACCTCACAATCAGACCTCAAACCCTCTCAACTCTCCTGACTGCAACCTCAGCAGGGAGGCAACACACTGACCACCCCAATGCTTAGACCCAACATTACCTCAAACCAACTGAGAAGTAGATCTGCGAATGGACGGGTCTATGGCAGTGAGGAGCATGATCATGTCCACCCATGAGCGGTTAACCTCATGGAAAGCCACATGCACTGCAAGAGCAGCGGGATTTCCTGTGCCGTGTGCAAAAGCAGAGTTGAGGGCCCTGAACAGGACAATCTCGCAGGTGGCCCAACTGTGGCTGGAGGGGATGCCAGCTGCACCCCAGCAGCATATTCCTTCAAACCAGTGTCACACCACATCAAGGGCTGATAAATTTACAGAGGAGATTCCTTGCACTGAGGGAATCTCACCATCTTTGGCTTCCTCAGCTCCAGTCAGGGGAAGCATCTGTGAACCAGGACCAATTGACAACAGCTGCCCCTGCAGGTTTGACAGCAGTGCAGTTGAATGAAAGGTCCCAAAAGTTGCCAGCACAACAAGGCCAACAACTGCCATGGTCCCCACAGCCCAGGGTGCCTCCATCTCCTCCAAAATAACAAGGAAAGCACTGCTTAGGAGTGCCCGAGTACAGTTCCCTGATCAAAATGTTGTCCTGCATGAATCCCTTTTCAACTTGCAACGCACAATTCTGCTCTGCTTCCCCTTGCCCTTTTTCTTCTCTTCCTCCTCCCCCTCTTCCTCAGAGAAGATGGGCCCTTCCTCAGGCACTTACTCATTGAATGTCATATACCTCATCAGTATCAGTCTGTGTAGCATGCAACAAGCCAGTACCCCTCTGGAAAACCTGGCAATCGAGTATTACTGGAGAGCACCCGGAGTACGAGATCATTTTGAAAAGGACTTTGGCCTGCTCAATGGGTGTTCTGGTATGGAGATGGCTTTCATTGCATCACTGCTGTGCCTCTGTCTGTGGATGTCTTAATGGTGTTAGCAGCCACCTCCTCAGAGGGGCGCCTCGGCACCCTGTGTCCATCTGCGGAGATCTAGGGTGGGATGATAAAGATGAGGTAATCTTGACACGCATTATCAATGGGTCGCAGCAGCTCCCTGGGTAACAGGCACATATGAATATCTTACAGTAATCGCACACCAGTAAACATTTAAGCAATGTCATCTGGTGGTCTGGATTCTCCATTGGTGTCCTGATGGTGACATGCATACAGTCAATGACATCCTGGACCTTGGGGAAGCTGGCTATGGTGAAATCATGTACCTTTAGGATTTGCGAGGTCTCATTCGTCTGGTAACTTATGAACTTGCCCACCCTTGAAAAGAGGGCATCAGTAACTGCATGGATGCAGCTGTACGGAACTTGTTAAATCCTTGTCTGTTCAGTGTTTCTATTTTTGAATTCCTGTCCTGCAACATAGCAGATTTTGTTTTATAAAATGCAGACTTTGGTCATACTGAAAACACCCTTGGTTGAATGTACCGGCCCAGGCCTCCCCTTGATGCTGTGGCATAGCCCGCAAAGTCATTTTGATGAAATTGGCAAACAGCCAATCAGTGCCAATGGGATTCTGGGACATCTTTGAATCTCGTTTGGGATTGGTCGAGCTTGTCGGAGAGTTGCTGGAAGATTCTCAAACAGCCAAGCCGGTTCCATTTTTTCTGTCCCTTCTGTGCAAACTTGGAAAGCAGCAAATAGCAAGTCTCTCTCTATCAATTTCCGACCTGGCGATTTGAATGCTACCAGCCAGCCTGAAAAAGTAACTTCTGCCTTAAATTCTCCAGCCAGCCACCACATGCCGATCTTGTGTGTGTCTGGGTGGAGAGTGGACGGGGTTTGGGGAATAATTAGATTAGCAGACCATTGTTCCATTCTTACCATTTTATGTTCATCCTTTTCCTTGTTATTAATAAACAGTTTTTAAATTTGCTTCCAAATCTGGTACCTGTAACTCATGAAGCAGTCAAAGGTCAAAGATCTCAGGAAAATACACAAATTATTATTTAATTCTACTTTTGTTGAGGCTCCAGTCTGTGGGGCTGGAATTGACCATGCACTGCCCAGAGTGTTGTAACACAGCAACTGAGCCCTGGAAAGAGCCTGAGGCAAAGAAAGGCCACAGTGACCTTTGGTGCAAGGGGCAACATATGTAAAATCCTTACAGTGCAGAAGAAGGCCATTTGGAGAGGTGGCATGGTTGCATAGTGGTTAGCACTGAAGCCTACGACACTGAAGACTCGGGTTCAAATCCTGTCCCTGGGTCACTGTCCATGTGGAGTTTGCACATTCTCCCCGTATCTGCGTGGGTGACACAATGTGTAGATTAGGTGGATTGGCTATGCTAAACCCCCACTTAATTGGGGAAAAAAAATTGGGTACTCTAAATTTATTTTTTTTAAATAATTTTAATTTTTTTTTAAAAGGAGGCCATTTGGCACATTAGGTCTGCACCAACCCTCTGATAGGGCACACTACATAGGCCCACTGTCAGTCCTATCCCCGTAAACCCACCTAACTACATATTTTTGGACACTAAGGACAGTTTAGCAAAGCCAATCCACTTAACCTGCACATCTTTGGACTGTGGGAGGAAACCAGAGCAACCGAGGAAACCCACAGACACGGGGAGAAAGTGAAAACTCCACCAGTCATCCAAGTCTGGAATTAAACCCAGGTCCCTGGAGCTGTGAGGCAGCAATGCTAGCCACTGTGCCATCATGCTGCCCTACATCCCTGTATGGATCAACCAAATCATCGTAGAAGGGCATAGAGGAGGGTGATAATTTCCCTTGAAAGACAAAGCCTTCTTCTGCTCTGCCATCTCCAAGTAGCTTAGCCTATTCCAGTAGAACTGGTGCTCCAGATATTTGTTTCCTGTCCTTCTCAGTCTTCTTTTGCTATCCAAAGAGGCTTTATCTCTTGCTGCTTAAGGACCCTGCATCTTTTGGATTTGCAGCATTTTTTTTATCATGGAGACATGACGCCTCTTCACCTGAGCGTCGGTCGCAGTCTGGCACATTTCTCGCCCTAGAGAAAATGGCATCTATCAAGGCGGCCATTGGAAGATTGGAATTGTGGCCAATGTGACCCTTGCGATGTGGGTTTAGTCAGCTGGTTAAAGTGTCCTGCTCATGATGCAAAGTTTGTGGATTCGATCCCTGTATTTTCCACACAAAAGAAAGGAGTATCTTGCTGGATCAAGAACACACCTTCCGCAAAATGCTAGGAACTGTCACAGGAAACTGGCAGCACCAGATGGGGAAAATCCAGCCACTTTCACTATTTCCCTCAACTTCTCTCATGTTCATTTACCCCTCCATAAGAATTCTTTGGAGTGGACTCATGCAGACGTATTTTTTCTCTAAAATGGAAAATGCCATACCATTTTTCAGCATTTTTATTTCTAAAAAGGACAAAAATATCAACTTTTCGTTGACAACAAACAAATGAAGAGAAAATTACATTGCTAATCATTCATAACTAGATGACTTTATGCAATCTGTTTTTAAGAGATCTTGAAGGAATAGTTCATGCTGTCATCAATGTAAAGAACAGTTTTAACCAAATTTATAGGGAGTTACTTATATCAAAATGTCACACTGAACAATCCCCCAGTGAGGGTCTGCTGCATGTCACTAAGAGAACACACTTAATGATCAGATTTGGCTTACTGACATGTTTCAAAAATATGGTCCATTTCAGTATTTGGAAGATAATATTTCACTGCACGATGCCTTAGTTCCCACTTCAAATCGACACTCCTCCCCTTCCCATCCAATCGTAGAATATGCAACACCTGCCCATTTACCTCCTCCCTTTCAATCATTCAGCGTCCAAAACACTTTTTCCAGATGAAACTGCCATTTACTCGTACTTCTTATCAGTTTAATATTCTTTATTCAATGCTGATGATGCCATCTCCTCTACAGGAGATCAAATTGGGTGAGAACTTTGAAGAATGCCTCCAACCAGCCTCAGTTTCTGCCCTGACCTCTCTATCCTCAGTCTCCTAGATTGTTCCAATGAAGCTCACTAAGTTCAAGAAAGAATAATTTTTATCAGTGTCACAAGTAGGCTAACATTAACACTGCAATGAAGCCACCTGATTTTTCAATTAGACTGTTTACAGCCTTCCAGACTCAACACCAGGTTCAATAATTTCATATCATAACATTTGTCCCATTTCTTTCCAGCAATAAAAATTGGTAATGATTCTGCTATGCCCATTTACTCTTTTCTACGATTCTCATTTATTTCAGGAGAGGCGATGGCAGAGTGGTATTCTCACTGGATGAGTAATCTAGAAACCCAAGGTAATTCTCTGGGGACCTGGGTTCAAATCCCACGAAGGAAGATGGTAAATTTTGAATTACATTTTTAAAAAATCATGGACTTGAAGTCTATTTTGACTATGAAACCATTGTCGATTGTCATAAAAGCCATCCAGTTCACTAATGTCCTTTAGGGAAAGACATCTGCTGTCCTTACCTGGTCTGGCATACATGTGACTCCAGATCCACAGCAATGTGGTTGACTCTTAAAAGGCCTAACAAGTCACTCAGTTCAAGGGCAATTAGGGATGGGCAATGAATGTGGGCGCAGTCAGCAACATCCACATCCCATGAAAGAATTTTTAAAATGTATACCTCCTTCAGAGCATCTGGTTTATCAGTTCCATGGCCATCTCCTTTTGTCTTGCACCATCGTACTCTATCATTCAATCTCTCCTGTCTTCACTATATCACACACCTTTCCTTTCATTCTTCACCCTGTCCCGTTGCCATTCTGTCTCTGTACTTGCCTAAAACCTAATCTGTCTCCACTTTTTTCAGTCCTGACGAAAGCTCATTGATCTGAAAGGTTAATTCAGTTACTCTCTCCACAAGTGCCGCCTGACCTGATGATAAAATATAAAATAGAAAATGCTGGAAATTAAGTTATTGCGGTACTTCACAGCTGGAATACGAAGATCTGCTTACAGGTGATAACTAAAATCGCTGCTTGACTTTGTTGGCACAGGAAATTTTGTTTCAAATCTATAGAAAATTCCTGTTGACAAGGAAATGGCTCTGAAAGATATGACTGCATCAATGCCTTATGATGAATGTATTTTTATCATAATGCATTGGCACTAACTACATTTACCACATTTCATCACCCAGTCTTTCTTTGCTTTGCCACTAAAATATTTTGATTATGCAAAGCTGCTTTTAATCTTCAGCTAAATAGAATAATTTGTAATGCTGATTACTACCACATTAGATTGAGCCTTATTAAAAATTATTCAAAATAATGTTGATAAGCATTTTAATTCACCCCCCCGCTCCCATTTCTTTTATTTCATACGTGGGGATATCACATTTTTGTATTACAACAAGCCATTTTGTATTCATTATTTTTCTCCACACTTCAAAGATTTATACTGTCATTTCCTCTCTTGAACTGTCAGCTAATTAACAACTGAAGTGATATGAACAAATCATTTTCCCACACGAATTGATCCGGATTGGATATAAACATTAAAGTACAAGATGGAATAGGTACAACTGCAAGAATATGTAATCCATATGGGTGGAGTTAAGAAATAAACAAGAGGAAGAAGACACTGGTGCGAGTAAGCTATAGGCCCCCCAAACAGTAGCTACACTGTAGGATGGTGAATAAATCAGAAGATAATGAAGATAGGTAAAAAATCATTGATGACTTTAATCTTCATGTAGTTTGGGAAAATCAAATTGGCAGAGGTAGCCATGAGGAAGCATTCATAATCTATTTGGGACAGTTTCCTAGAACGATAAGTTGTGGATCCAATAAGGGATCAGATGATTTTGGATTTGGTAATGTGTAATGAGGCAGGTTTAATAAACAATCTCAAAGCAAAAGATCCCTTAGGAAGCAGTGACCTTGGTAGAATTTAGCATTCAATTTGAGATTGAGAAAACTTGGGTCAGAAACAACTGCACTACACTTAAACATGGGTAATTAAAAAGGAATATGGGCAGAGTTGACTGGGAAAGGAGTTTAGCTGGAATGACAGTTAATCAGTATTGATAGATGTTTGTTAATCAGTATTGATAGATGTTTATGAAAGTAGTTTATGACTTACAACAAAGATATATTCCAGTGAGGAAGAAGGATTTGAGAAAGGGGATAAATAAGCCAGGTTAACCAAGTTGAAAGAAAAAACATCAAGTGGCAAAGATTAGTGGTAACCCAGAGGATTGGGAAAGTTTTAAAAGCCAGCAAAAGATGACCAAAAAATAATAATGAGGGAGAAGATAAACTACAAAGGTAAACTAGCAAATAATATAAAAAGACAGCAAGAGCTTCTTTAAATATATAAAAAGAGGCCAAAGTGAACATAGAACAGAACCCCAAACCGTTCACCCTATCTATAACCCCTTATAATTTTATAAACTTCTATCAGGTCGCCCCTCAGCCTTGGTCTTTCTAGTACCACACAGGAACAGGCCCTTCAGCCTTCCAAGCCTACGCCGATCACGTATCCTATCTCGACCAACTACCTGTATCCTTCCATACCCCGTCTGCTCATGTGTCTATCTAGATAAGGTCGCTAACGTATCTGCCTCAACCAGCTCACTTGGCAGTGCATTCCAGGTCACCACCACCCTCTGTGTAAAAACCTTCCCCTGCACATCTCTACTAAACCTTTCCCCCTCACGTTGAACTTGTGCCCCCTTGTAATTGTGCCCCCTTGCAATTGTCATTTCTGCCCTGGGAAACAGCCCCAAACCGTTCACCCTATCTATAACCCCTTATAATTTTATAAACTTCTATCAGGTCGCCTCTCAGCCTTGGTCTTTCTAGGGCGAACATTCCCAATTTATTCAATCTCTCCTCATAGCGAATACCCTCCATACCAGGCAAAATCCTGGCAAACCTTTTCTGTACTCTCTCCAAAGCCTCCACGTCCTTCTGGTAGTGTTGTAACCAGAATTGGGCACAGTATTCCAAATGTGGCTAACCAACATTCTATATAATTGCAACATCATTTAAGAACTTTGAAACTCGATGACGTCCAATGAATGCTTTCTTTACCACCATT
Organism: Scyliorhinus canicula; assembly: GCF_902713615.1. Lineage (NCBI taxonomy): Eukaryota > Metazoa > Chordata > Chondrichthyes > Carcharhiniformes > Scyliorhinidae > Scyliorhinus > Scyliorhinus canicula. The sequence continues at coordinate 12,585,137 of NC_052167.1, forward strand.
GCCACCCAGGTGTTGCCATTTTTAAGGATCTGTGGACCGGCACGCCCAGATCTCTGTGTCTATGCTCCTAATGGTTCTGCCATTTATTTCATAGCTCCCACCTGAATTGGATCAACCAAAATGCAGCACCTCGCATTTGTCCGGGTTAAATTCCATCTGCCATTTCTCCGCCCAATTTTGCAGCCTATCTCTATCCTGCTGTATTCTCTGACAATCTTCATCACTATCCGCAACTCCAGCAATCTTAGTATCATACGCAAACTTGCTAATCAGACCAGCTATGTTTTCTTCCAAGTCATTTATATATATTACAAACAGCAGAGGCTCCAGTACTGATCCCTGCGGAGAACCACTTGTTACAGACCTCCATTCAGAAAAACACCCTTCTACTGCTACCCTCTTGTCTTCTATAGCCAAGCCAGTTGTGAATCCATCTAGCTAGTTCACATCTGACCCCGTGTCATTTAATCTTTTGCACCAGCCTGCCATGAGGGACCTTGTCAAGTGCTTTACTTTAGACAACATCCACAGCCCTTCCCTCGTCAATCATTTTTGTCACCTCCTCAGAAAGTCAAATGAAATTAGTGAGACATGACCTCCCTCGTACAAAACCATGCTGTGGCTAATAAGACCATTCACTTCCAAATGTGCATTGTTCCTATCTCTGAGAATCTTTTCCAACAATTTCCCTATCACTGACGTCAAGTTCCCTGGCCTGTAACCAGGGTTATCCTTGGTATCATTCTTAAATAACGGGACAACATTGGCTATCCTCTAATGCTCTGGGACCTCACCTGTGGTCAACGAGGAAACAAAGGTTTCTGTTAGAAGCCCAGCGATTTCATCTCGTCTTCCTCAGTAATCTGGGATAGATGTCATCTGGCCCTGGGGTTTGTCTACCTTAATGCTTTTTAAGACACCTAATACTTCCTCCCTCGTAATAATGATTCTCAGTGCTACTAACGCACTGAAAAGCGATTTAAATGTCTGAAAGCTTTTCAGTGTGTTGATGAATGACGAGTTAGCAAATATGGCTGCTTGTGCCACATACCAAGGGGGCATGCCTTGGCTTTCCCTGTCAATCCTGCACTATGGGGATGGACTCCAAGAACAGCTAAACTGAAGAGGCCCGGTTCAGAAGTCCAGGCCAGAAATGCAGAGGTCCATCGTTGGATACGAAAATCGAAGCAGAGTGACAATTCAACAATGCCTGCCACTCCTCAGAAAACTCTGCCCATGATTTATAAAAACATTTGGACAGATCGAAAGATACTGTGAATAAAATTGAGATTATTTTACCTCCAGAATAACCCCATTGTCAAATCATATTGTGCGTCAGAAAAAGCACTACTTCAATTCAGCAGTCTTCAATTCTGCAGCTAATTTACAGATAAAGCGCAGCATCCTGCTTAAATCTAATTTTCAAGATTTCCTCTGAAAGCGATAATTTCACAGTACTTGCACCAGATGAAATGCTGTGTTTTTTTTTATTTCAAAGTTCTCATTCCCACTTATTTGTGTTTAATATGCAGTTGGCATTCACTGCCACTCCAAACCAATCTATTTATTTGTCTTGTGTGTTGCTGGCAGGAGGGAAAAAATGTTAAAAGGCTAGACTGTAGATTTTGACTATTAAACTTACATGGAATAATAGGACTGGTTCCCAGGTTTTGAAAAACAGTACTGTAACTGTAAAATAAATTGAAGGACAGACTTTGGGACAGAATTACATGGAAAACTGTCCTCCAAGATTAAGATAGTCTGCAGTCACGCAATGCATTTTAAGCCAAAATGCAGCATTTGTTTTAATATCACACATCAATAAAAAAGAAAACTACTTAGAACAGCTTTGACAAAGAGTCATCCAGTCGTTAGCTCCGTTGTCTCTCCAGATGCTGACAGGCATGCTGAGACTGTCCAGCATTTTCTGTTTCAGATTCCAGCATCCGCAGCAATTTGCTTCTTTTTAAAAAACTTATAACGAGTAAACATTCCAACCAATGGTCAAGTGTCACGTCCTTCAAACTTGTGCGGAATCTAAAGTTAGAAATCACTGTCCAATATCAATAATGCATCTTATAAAGTCGCATGAGGCGATCATTCGGACCATCAAGTCTATGTCAGCTCTCAGTGGGGCAATCGAATCAGAACCTTTTCCCACTCGATCTCCATAGCCCTTCAAGTTTGTTTCCCTCAATTACAATGCTAAAGGAACTGTTCACGATAATTCTAATTCCCTATAATAGTGAAAAATAATGTATTCAGGATGTAAATAAAATGAACACCTATCTGCGAATCCAACAGCAACAAGTGAGACTGAATTACCACATCCCTGAAAAGAGATTAGCCTGTAACTGTAAACATGAAAACAAAATTGGAAACACTCAGCAGATTTGTGGAAAAGCAGGAAATAACTGAGGTCCTGAGGAAGGTCCTTAAGAACTGAAACATCATCTGACTTTGGTTTCCCCACAGATGTTGCCTGATCTGCTGCCTGATTCCAGCTCTTTTTAAATCTTAAGATTTCCATTTTACTTTGTGTGAGCTTGTGGCTGGGTTGCCGCCCGATATTCAGAAGCCTCAAAAATTGCAGCACTAAAGGAGCAGGAGGAAGAACAGCAATTGTCTCATACTGTTGTGGCACTGCAAAATCCAAAATATGTTATTTGCCCAGGTCGCAGAATTATTACTCCAACTAAAACTTTCTTTCACGGGTATTTTGTGATAGAATTGCAATATTGATGATTCTGTCATTAATAATGCTCTAGTGTAAAGTCCCTGCAGTTACTAATGTTTCATTTTATATGAGTTATACAAGAGTAGAAATATGCAATGCCTTAAGCTTCTCCAAGTGAATTTCATTTATAATTATAACCCTACAACAGATCCCATTGGTACCAAAAATTGCCGCGATGCAATGTAAATTACAATCCTTTTTCTTTTTTGTTAGATGAGCCCAGCTCGACAGTCGCACAATATCAATCAAAGTTTTCAGAACTAGAGTTGGGGAAAGTCTTCTGCCAATGTCATATTAAAATATAAGTGTCACCACTGATGTCGGAAAGAAATAAAAAGTTGAAAATCTAAACTTAAACATTTCAGAAGTCCACAAGGTACAAGCAGAGGTTGCCATGTAATTCTTTGGGACAATTCCACTTGTACAGATCCCTGCATTAACCCACTTGTGATTTCTTCACTCATGGATTACAAAATCAGGGTCACTTATGGATTATCTACATCCCACAGTAACCTCAAGGTAGTCGCTTTATCACGCCTGAGATATTATCTTGTCCAGAAATAGATTTAATGACCAGACATTATGGCTGGCCAGGAATTGAACAGTAATGTTATTTATCTGCAGACAAACAATATTCTCCGTTTCTGATGTGATGGATGAGTGCAGGATGAAATATGTACTGCATTGTAACTAATGTCATACTCACATGGTTTGGTTGCTAAGTAAAATGATTTATATCAACGTTCACCTTTGCTGCAAAGTAGCTGGACACAGGACACAAGACTGTCCATGAAGTTACCATTCCAAACACGTTCATCTAATAACAGGTCATATAATCTACTGAGAATTGGGGGCTATTAATGCAGCATCAAGAGACACCATTTGTCATTTCAGAGGGTATTTAAGAGTCAACCACATTGCTGTGGATCTGGAGTCACACGTAGGCAGATTCCCTTCCCTAAAGGGCACTCCTAAAGTGAACCACATTTTTTTTTACGACAAATCGACAATGGTTTCATGGCCGCCATTAGAATTTTAAATTCAAGATTTTTACTGAATTCAAATTTCACTATCGGCCGTGGTGGGATTTGAACCCGGGTATTACTCTGGATCTCTTACCAGTACAATGACAATGCCACGATGCCACTGCTTTCCCATATGACAACATTTATTTACATTTTTAAGGTAAATTACCCAGGCTGCAAATTATCACAGTAACTGCAAATTTATCTGCTGCCAGGTAAGACAATTAAGGGCCCACATAACCATCCATATTACTTGACAAAGGTAAAATACCGCAGAACCTGGAAACCTGAAATAAAAAAAACAAATGCTGAAAATAATCAGGCCAGCAGCCTTGATGGAGAGAGAAACTGTTCTAAGGTTTTAGGTCGATAAAGGGTTACTGACTTGAAATATGTACTTTCTTTCTCCCTCAAAAGATGCTACCTGGCCCAAGTATTTCCAGCATTTTCTGTTTTAAATTCTGCACATTACTTCACTCCATCTAGGTAAAGTGAGAGTTAGCAATCAAAGCTCTCCTGTATCACACAGGATACTTCAATCCTGGCTCCTGAATGACACCAGTTGAGCAATTAGTCTCATCATATGGACTCGACTGCCTGTTGCTGTAATGAATGTTTTTAACTGTGTCTAATGTAGGCGCAGCCTGCATTATTATTTTTTTTGGAGGGCACCCACCCCCTCTTTCGATCTCTTCACCACTCTCCAGGCACCAGTATACACCCTGATTAGCCCCACACTGCCAAATGAAATTAGGTCACAGACCTGAGCTTAAGTTGCAAGGGAGGCTTTTGAGATGCAGAAACAAAATACACAAATAGGTTCATGGGTCTTCCATCAGCTGCTCCTTACTCTTCAGAAGATGGATCACACCACCCCCCCCCCCTCCCCTCCCCAAACCCCCTTATCCATCCCATCTCATCTACCAATAAATGTTGATCAGACCAGCCCCATCCCAGATCCATTCGATAAAAACGTTAGTAAAGTGCACGTACGTCTGAAACGAGATGGAATGCACCTGCAATGCCTGCCATTCACTCACCAGTTCTCCTGCATCCATTCTATGGCTCCCCTCTCATCGAACTGTTTCTCAAAGTCATACTCCTGAAGAGAAATCACTGACATGTTCACGTTCATCCTCTCGCTCTTTGGTTTCCTCGATGTCCCCCCCCCTCCCACCTCACCCCCACACCCCCAATTCCTACACACAACTGTTTGATTTTTTTTCCCTTCCCTCACCCCACACAAAAAAAAATTCAAGAAAGAAATAAGAGGAGGGATATTTGGAAGGAAAGAAAGAAAAGAGAGGTGGGGAGGGGGGGGTTTGTGTGGAAGAAGCGGTTGGGGAGTGTTGTGGTGCTGAAGCGGCGAGATGACTTTGAGCGGCGCCGATTAAAGGACAAGAGGGGCGGGCGGCGCGCGCGCGCGCGCGCGGTGGGGGGGTGGGGGGGGAGGGATGGGGACGGGACCGCGCTGCGTCGCCAGCTCCGCGCGCGCGCGCGCTGTCGCCGGCTCTCCCGCCCACACCCGCGCGCGCCAGCGAGCGCCGCATGGAACCCCGCCCAGTCAGCACCTACCACCCACACGAAATAGAGGGGGGGGCGAACCTCCTACCTCACTTCACCTTCCCTCCCTCCCACCACATCCCCACTCAATCTTACCGATATTCATCTCTACAAAATATGCAAGTGTTGTTTCATCCCCCCTCCCACTTCTTCCATCCCTTTTTTAAACCCCTCGCCCAGCCCACCCCAAAGGCGTTGCCACCTTTTTTTGGGGGGGAGGTGGCGCGGGCCTGATTGACGGTTTGCCCGGGCCGGGCCGCGCACTGCTCCAGTCAGGCTCGCTGCCCTGGGCCGTGGTTGACGGAGCTGCTGATGCTGAGGGGACGTGTGTGAGGTGCAATCAATACTTTAAAAAATTACCCTCATGAGGGCCAAAATGCTCTTATGTTTATAGGTTTCTTTTTATAAGGGCGTTTGACCCTGATAAAACACTTAAACTGCCCGATTTTGCTCCGATTCTGTGGAAGTGGGCTACCTGTTGAAAGGACTGATTATTTTATCTCGTTTCCCACTGACGAATACTGTGCCACAAGGCTAGCTTATTTATTTATTTATATTTATTTATTTTTAAAACCAGTCCAGTCAATGGTGAGGTCCCAGGATGAACTGAGTGTGCAACCGTGTTAATTATTATACAAGGTGATAAAAGGTACTGACAACGTCAAGTAATAATAATCTTTATTGTCACTAGTCGGCTTACATTAACACTGCAATGAAGTTACTGTGAAAATCCCCTAGTCGCCACACTCGCACCTGTTCGAGTACACAGGGAGAATTCAGAATGTCTTTCGGGGCTTTGTTGAGAGGAAACCGGAGCACCCAGAAGAAACTGACACAGACACGGGGAGAACGTGCAGACTCCGCAACCAAGCCGGGAATCAAACCCAGATCCCTGGCGCTGTGAAGCAACAGTGCTCACCATTGTGCTACCATGCCGCCCAAGAGAGGATGCTTCCACTTGTGGCGCAAACTTTTGAGGTAATAAGGGCGTAGGTGACTTCCGGTGGCGGCCATGCACGGGTAGGTCGCGTTAGCGGCAACTCGTGCCACTAACGGGCCCTTTTAAGGAGCTCCGGTGGCTCCTTTTCGACGTAAATCGGCAGGCAAACAGCACTAGAAGGCTCCCCACATCAGCTTATGGAGGGGACCAGGAGCAGGACGGCCAAACAAACGACCACTGAGAAGCGGCAGGAACGGGCGCGGGATCAGAAAATGGTGGCCGGCTCGGATCAGGCGGCGTGGGCCCTGTGGTCACGGGAACAGCAGGAGTTCCTCAAAAGCTGCTTTGCCGACCTGAAAACGGAGATGCTGGCCCCAATGAAGGCCTCAATGGAGAAAATGGTTGAGACCCAGAAAATGCAGGAGAAGGCGATCAAGGAGATTGAGAAAAAGGTCTTGGATAATGAAGATGAGATACTGGGCCTGGCCGGCAGGGCGGAGGCACATGATGCCCGGCATAAGAGGTGGCAGGGGAGGCTGGAAGACCTTGGAAACAGATCCAGGAGGCAAGATCTGTGCATTCTGGGCCGACCTGAGGGTGCGGAGGGGTCGGATGCGAGTGCATTTGTGACCACGTTGCTGAGGACCCTGATGGGGGTCAAGCATTTCCTTGGCCTCTGGAACTGGATAGGGCGCACAGAGTCTTAGCAAGGGAGCCCAAAATGAATGAACTGCCGAGGGCCATGGTAGTACGGTTCCACAGCTTCTCAGATAAGAAATGAGTCCTGCGATGGGCTAAAAAGGAGCGGAGCAGCAGGTGGGAGAATAGCGTAATCTGCATTTACCAGGACCTGGAGCAGAGCTGGCCAAGAGGCATGCTGGATTCAACTGTGCTAACGCGGCCCTCCACAGCAAAGGGGTGAAGTTCAGGTGTTGCATCTGGCGAGGCTTTGGGTCACCATTGCTTTGATACACCGGACAAGGCGTGGACTTTTATTAAGCAAGAAAAGTTGGACTCGACCTAAAGGACAGCTACACTGGGACGTTATTCTGATGGGGATGTTAATTGCCGGGTAGCAGGAGGGAGCGACATTATGTTGTTCACTCTTATTTTTGTTTATTCCCTGTTTCTTTGGCTATGTTTTCGGCATTTGTGGAGCTCGGCCCCAGAGGGAGGAGCGGGGCCCTACACACAGGGCTGCTCTTCTGGCAGCTGGAGCCGTTTCTTTTGTGGGGCTGGGTTTGCGCCCAGAGTTTGTTGTTTGTTTCGGTTGTGTGGGGTGGGGGGGGGGGGGGGGTGGAAAATGTTCTTTGGGGGCCATTAAAGCAGTTAAGTTGGGTTTTTCACAGGGAGGGAGGGGCCCGAAAAATGAGGCATCTGAATAACAGAGGCAGGAGCGGCCGGGGTCAGCATGGGTCAGCTGACTCACAAAAGCGTAATGGGGGGAGAGCCAGTGTCAAGCGGGTGCTTGACGTGGGGTTTTGGGATCATGGGGCTGCTGGGGTGGGATGGGATGCTACTTTGTTGACAGAAAAGGAGCCATCATGAGGGAATAGAGGGAGAGTCGAGGGGGGGGCCTGCAATGGGAGGGCTCAAGTAAGCGGGGGAAGCGGGCTCGTGACTGGCTGAAAAAGGGAGATGGCTAGTCGGCAGGGGAGGGGGGGGGGGGGGGGGGGGGGCCGAGGGCGAAGGAGTTCTCTTTTCCCGCGTCCACAAAGTTTATTCCTGTATAGATTCCTTTGTGATGAACAGGGTGTTAATCCCTAGAGTGGAGGGGCAGAATACTCGGTCATTGCAGTCTCCGACCATGCTCCGCACTGGGTGGATTTGCGTATTGGGCAGGAGAGAGGTCAGCGCCCACTATGGAGGCTAGATGTGGGGCTGCTAGCAGACGACGAGGTTTGTGGGCGGATAAGGAGGAACATTAAAAATTACTTGGAAACTAATGATATGGGGGAGGTAGCGGCGTCCATGGTGTGGGAGGCCCTGAAGACAGTTATCAGAGGGGAGTTAATCTCTATCAGATCCCATAGTGCGGAGAGAGAAAGGCTAGTTGAGGAGATACTCAGAGTAGACAGGAGGTACGCGGAGAACTCCGAGATGGGGCTACTGAAAGAGCGCCGGAGGCCGCAGACGGAATTCAACCTGCTGACCACAGGGAAGACGGTAGCACAGCTGAAGTAGGCCACAGGGCCTGTCTATGAATATGGGGAGAAAGAGTAGAATGCTGGCACACCAACTTCGCAAGAAGGTGGCGGCCAGGGAAATTGGGGAAGGGCGGGAAAAGGGGGCAACATGGTCATAGACCCAGAGGTAGTGAACAAAGTCTTTAGAGCGTTTTACAGTAAATTGTACGAGTCAAAGCCCCTGTCAGGAGGGGAAGGGATGAAGCATTTCATGGACCATCTGAGGTTTCCAGAGGAGGATCTGGTGGAGGGAGGGGGGGCCCCGATAGAGCTGGAAGAGATTGTAAAAGGGTCTCGGGAACATGCAGTCAGGCAAGGCCCCGGGGCTGGAAGGCTAACCTGTAGAATTCTACAAGAAATTTTCGGAGCTGTTGTGCCCACTCCTGCTAAGGATCTTTAATGAGGCCAAAGAGAGAGGGCCCCTCCCCCCAACAGGCTTCGATTTCACTCATCCTCAAACGAGAGAAAGATCCGCTACAATGTGGGTCTTATAGACTGATATCGCTCCTGAACGTAGACGCCAAACTGCTGGCCAAGATCTTGGCTGCTAGAATTGAGGACTGTGTCCCTGGGGTGATAGGGGAGGATCAGACAGGCTTCGTCAAGGGCAGGCAATTGAACTCCAATGTATGGAGGCTCCTAAACATCATCATGATGCCCTCAGAGGGAGGGGAAGCAGAAGTAGTGATGGCGATAGATCTCGCTCTATGCAGATGATCTGTTCTAGTACATCTCGGACCCATTATGGGGATGGGGGAGGCCATGCAGATTTTGAGGGACATTGGCAATTTCTCGGGGTACAAATTAAACGAGAAGAGAAGCGAGATGTTCGTGATCCAAGCTAAGGGGCAGGATAAGAGACTGGGAGAGCTTCCGCTTAAGATGGTCGAGAAGGGCTTTCGATACCTAGGCATACAGGTGGCTCGAAAGTGGGATGCCCTCTACAAGCTTAATTTATCTCGGCTGTTAGAGCAGATGGAGGGGGACTTCAAAAGGTTGGACATGCTCCCACTATCTCTAGCGGGGAGGGTGCAGACCGTTAAGATGACGGTCCTCCCCAGATTCCTGTTCGTCTTCCAGTGCCTTCCCATCTTCATCCCTAAGTCCTTCTTTAAGTGGGTAAACAAGATCAGCTCGGGATTCATATGGGCAAATAAGACCCCGCGAGTAAAGAGACTGTACCTAGAGTGCAGTGGAGTCGGGGGGGGGGGGGGGTTGGCGCTGCTGAACTTTTGCAGCTACTATTGGGCAGCTAACATAGCCATGTTTGGGAAATGGATATTGGGTGAGGGGTCGACGTGGGATCGGTTAGAGGCGGCCTCGTGCAAAGGTACCAGCCTTTGGTAACAGGTAACAGCACCTCTGCCGTTCTTGCCGGCCCGCTGCTCCTCTAGCCCGGTGGTGGTGGCGGCAATAAAGATCTGAGGTCAGTGGAGAAGACACGGGGTGGTGGAGGGACCCGATACACAACAATCACAGATTTGTCCCGGGCAAGATTGACGGAGGGTTCCAAAGCTGGCATAGGGCAGGCATTAAAAGGATGGGGGACCTGTTCGTGGACGGGACCTTTGCCAGCCTGAAAGCGCTTGAGGAGAAATTCAGTTTGCCCTCTGGAAACGCTTTCAGATACCTTCAGATGCGCACCTTCCTCAAAAAACAGTTGGTGACATTTCCGTTGCTACCCTCACGCAGGATATAGGATAGGGTGGTCTCCAGCACCTGGGTAGGGGAGGGGAAGGTTTCGGACATCTCCCGGGAACTTCAGGAGGCGGAGGAAGCCCCAGCTTAAGGACAAATGGGAGGAGGAGCTAGGTGGGGAGCTGGATGCGGGCCTGTGGGCGGACACCCTAAAAAGGGTCAATTCCTCTTCATCATGTGCCAGGCTTAGCTTAATC